>NC_088404.1:12429327-12779327 GCF_034236695.1 Oncorhynchus nerka | reverse complement strand
TGATTGGTGGAGTGCTGCAGAGATGGTTGTCCTTCTGCAAGGTTCTCACATCGCCACAGAGGAACTCTAGAGCTCTGTCAGAGTGACCATCACATTCTTGGTCACCACCCTAACCAAGACACTTCCCCTCCCGATTGCTCAGTTTGGCCGGGCGGCCAGCTCTAGGAAGAGTCTTGGTTCCAAACTTCTTCAATTTAAGAATGACGGAGGCCACTGTGTTCTTGGGGACCTTCAATGCTGCTGACATTTTTTGGTACCCTTCCTCAGATCTGTGCCTCGACACAATCCTGTCTCGGAGCTCTACGGATAATTCCTTGGACCTCATGGCTTGGTTTTTGCTCTGAAATGCACTTTCAAACTGTGGGACCTTATATAGACAGGTGTGTGCCTTTCCAAATCATGTCCAATCTATTGACTTTACCACAGGTGGACTCCAATAAAGTTGTAGAAACATCTCAAGGATGATCAATAGAAACAGGATGCACCTGAGCTCAATTTCGAGTCTCATAGCAAAGGTCTGAATACTTATGTAAATAAGGAATTTCTACCTAACCTGTTTTTGCTTTGTCATTATGCGGTATTGTGTGCAGATTGCACATAAAACAAAAATATTTCTTCCATTTTAGAAGAAGGCTGTAAAGTAACAAAATGTTGAAAAAGTCAAGGCATCTGAATACTCTCTGAAGGCACTGTAATTTCTAAAACAGTGTACTTAAGTATCAAAAGTAAAAGGATACATCTTTTAAGTTCCCTGTACAGTATTAAGCAAACCAGACAGCACCATTTTCTAGTTTGTATTTTATTTACGGAAAACCATGGCACACTCCAACACTTATACATCATTAACAAACAAAGCATGTGTTTAGTGAGTCCGCCAGTTTAGAGGCAGAAGGAATGACCAGCGATGTTCTCTTCATAAGTGCGTGAATTGGAACCTTTCTTGTCCTGCTAAGCATTCAAAATGTAACGAGTACTTTTGGGTGTCAGGGAAAATGTATAGAGTAAAAGGTACATTATTTTCCTTACGAATGCAGTAAAGTAAAAATAGTCAAAAAAATAAATAGTAAAGTACAGATACCCAAAACAATGACTTAAGTTCTACTTAAAGTACTTTACACCACTGTCTGTACCCATGTATACATTTATTAAAATCTGTGGCTTTTTCAGCTCCAAGTAACAGACAGACTGACAGACAGACTGATAGACAGATTGACAGACAGTCTGACAGACAGACTGACAGACTGACAGACTGACAGACTGATAGACTGACTGACAGACAGACAGACTGACAGACAGACTGACAGACAGACTGATAGACAGATTGACAGACAGTCTGACAGACAGACTGACAGACAGTCTGACAGACAGACTGACAGACAGACAGACTGACAGACAGACTGATAGACAGACTGATAGACAGACTGACAAAGACAGCCAAGCAGCAGAGAGACATTTTTAACACTCGCACAGTGGTCCCCACAGAATTAAACAGAACAGTAATATAGGGTCTGTGTCCCAAATGGTACACTACTCTCAACATAGTTCACAACTTTAGACCAGAGCCCTGGGAATAGGGTGGGTGTAATGGGGATAGGGAGTATTTGGGACACACCCTATGTGTCTCTATGGTGGTCCTCCTAATGAGACATCCATCTGGTCCAACAACGCCGAGGACAGGGGTGTGACAGAGACCCTGGACTAAAGCACTGTCACTGTGATGCCTGCCTGGCTCTGTGGGAGAACACAAGCAAGCGCTCACACGCACACACACGCACGCACACACACACACACACACACACACACACACACACACACACACACACACACACACACACACACACACACACACACACACACACACACACACACACACACAGAAAAACAAAGAGACCCAGACCGTGATGACACTAATGGATGTACATGGGCCTCTCTTACTCCCCTGTGGTTACTAACATCAGAACAGTAGACATTCAGATCATTGAGAGGCACACAGGATGCATTCAGATCATTGAGAGGCAGACAGGCTACATTCAGATCATTGAGAGGCAGACAGGCTACATTCAAATCATTGAGAGGCAGTCAGGCTACATTCAGATCATTGAGAGGCAGTCAGGCTACATTCAGATCATTGAGAGGCAGACAGGCTACATTCAGATCATTGAGAGGCAGTCAGGCTACATTCAGATCATTGAGAGGCAGACAGGCTACATTCAGATCATTGAGAGGCAGACAGGCTACATTCAGATCATTGAGAGGCAGACAGGCTACATTCAGATCATTGAGAGGCACTTTCACTACCTGACTGACTGACTTGTGAGGACATACTGTAGTGTGTTACTAAATAATGTAATGTACTGTATATATCCTCAGCCAGTATGTAGACGCCCCTTCAAATGAGTGGATTTGGCTTTTTCAGCCACACCCGAAGCTGACAGGTGCATAAAATCAAGGACACAACAATGCAATCTCCATAGACAAACATTGGCAATAGAATGGCCCGTGCTGAAGAGCTCAGTGACTTTCAACGTGGCACCATTGTAGGATGCCACTTCTTTTGTCTTTCATGGAGAGGATCAGCTTTGATACTGCGGATAGACTGTTGCTTCCATCAATGTAATTGTCTGCAACATTTCCAATCCACCATATATTTTGGGGGGTAAATATATATATCTATATACATACATACATACATACATACATACATACATACATACATACATACATACATACATACATACATACATATAAACATTCATACATATACAGTTTTATTCCCCAAACCATACCATCCCTCCCCCAATTGGAGTAAACTAATAAACAATAAGACTTAGGCTTCTACCTTCAGTTCATACATACTATACACATTTTACAGACACAATCTATTTTACAATAGTTATATTTAGTTTGTTTTTAGTCCTTCCTCTATTTCTGATGTCCATCCACTATGCTATTTCACAACATTTCTGAACCTATATACATTTTACAGACCCCGTATGTTTTACATTGGTTATCTTGTTATTAGTCCCACCCTTCAGCTCCATTCAATCCCTCCCATCTATCTCTCAACACCATCCATTTTGGATTTCTAGCAGCCATATATTTTTCAACTATGCTGTGATGCTTCACAAAAGTAATGAACCTTTCTATTCTCTACAGATTGTAAAATAATTATTATATTATTGATCGATTGACTTTTCAAATCACCCAGTATTGCTATCTGTAGTGTTAGTTCTAGGTAAATGTTGCAATTCTTCAGCCATTCCTGGACCTGTGACCAAAACGAGCTACATATGGACAGTACCAAAATAAATGATTTAATGACTGCTTCCTCACAGCAATATCTACAGAGCTGGGAACATTGTATCCCACATATATATATATGTTGCAATAATTTTGTATAATAATTTAAATTGAAAAATTTGAAGTTTTGAATGCTAGAGCAGCCCCGGCCAACTGTAAGTGTTGTTATTGTGAAGTGGAAATGTCAAGGAGCAACAACGGCTCAGCCGCAAAGTGGTAGGCCACACAAGCTCCCAGAACGGGACCGCCAAGTGCTGAAGCTCGTAGCATGTAAAAATGGTCTGTCCTCGGTTGCAACACTCACTACTGAGTTCCGAAATGCCTCTATAAGAAACGTCAGCAAGGAGACATCAGTTTCATGAAATGGGTTTCTGAGGCCGAGCAGCCGCAGCACACAAGCTTAAGATCACCATGCGCAATGCAAAGCCTGGAGTGGTGGAAAGCTCACCGCCATTGGACACAGTGGAAAGGCGTTCTGTGGAGCGATGAATCATGCTTCACCATCTTGCAGTCCAACGGACGAATCTGGGTTTTGGAATGAGATGTTCGACCAGAAGGTGCACTTTTGGTCATGTAGTGTACTTCCAAAGAAAGCATCAGGAACTGCATGGTCAGAAGCAAAACTATTCAGTTGACTACTCTGCCTTTACTAAACTGACACACATTTATTTAACTTTTATTTAACTAGGAAAGTCAGTTAAGAACAAATTCTTACACATCCATAAGTGTGATTCCATGATGTGATTCAATAGCTCAGAAAATGAACCATCTTGGCTCTAGAAATGAACCATCTTGGCTCTAGAAATGAACCATCTTGGCTCTAGAAATGAACCATCTTGGCTCTAGAAATGAACCATCTTGGTTCTAGAAATGAACCATCTTGGCTCTAGAAATTAACCATCTTGGTTCTAGAAATGAACCATCTTGGCTCTAGAAATGAACCATCTTGGCTCTAGAAATGAACCATCTTGGCTCTAGAAATGAACCATCTTGGCTCTAGAAATGAACCATCTTGGTTGTAAGATCAAGACGTATTGTCCAGTCTTTGGGGAGTTGGTTCACAAGCTATCACCTGGCAGACGACTGGCTGGAAATGAAGAATGAATCACTTCTCACAGAATAGTCTGCGTGTCACGACTTCCGCCGAAGTCGGTCCCTCTCCTTGTTCGGGCGGCGTTCGGCGGTCGACGTCACCGACCTTCTAGTCATCGCTGATCCATTTTTCATTTTCCATTGGTTTTGTCTTGTCTTCCTTCACCCCTGGTTCCAATCCCATCAATTACATGTTGTGTATTTAACCCTCTGTTTCCCCTCATGTCCTTGTCGGTGATTGTTTGATTGTATGTATTGGTGCTAGTTATGTTCTGGTGTGCGACGGGTTTTGTACCCACTTTTATTATTTTTGTATATTTTGTTTTTTTGAGTTTTGTGAGCACTTATTAAACGACTCCGTTTATACCAAGTTCATTCTCCTGCGCCTGACTTCCCTGCCACCAGCACGCACCCATTACACTGAGTGCTTCACCAGCCCACAAGGTGGAATAAGTGGCATTAAGTTGCACTCTCCAGGAACAGGGTTGGAGTTAAAAACCTACAGGACGGTAGCTCTCCAAGAACAGGGTTGAAGTTAAAACCTACAGGATGGTAACTCTCCAGGAACAGGGTTGGAGTTAAAACCTACAGGACGGTAGCTCTCCAAGAACAGGGTTGAAGTTAAAACCTACAGGACGGTAGCTCTCCAGGAACAGGGTTGGAAAGCCCTGCTCTAAAGACCGGTCACTTCCTGGTCATCATTTGGCAACTATCATTGACTTGGTACTGGTACCCCATCTATATAGCCAAGCTATCATTGACTTGGTACTGGTACCCCATGTATATAGCCAAGCTATCATTGACTTGCTTCTGGTACCCCATGTATATAGCCAAGCTATCATTGACTTGGTACTGGTACCCCATGTATATAGCCAATTTATCATTGACTTGGTACTGGTACCCCATGTATATAGCCAAGCTATCATTGACTTGGATCTGGTACCCCATGTATATAGCCAAGCTATAATTGACTTGGTTCTGGTACCCCATGTATATAGCCAAGCTATCATTGACTAGGTACTGGTACGTCATGTATATAGCCCAGCTATCATTGACTAGGTACTGGTACCCCATGTATATAGCCAAGCTATCATTGACTTGGTTCTGGTACCCCATGTATATAGCCAAGCTATCATTGACTTGGTACTGGTACCCCATGTATTTAGCCAAGCTATCATTGACTAGGTACTGGTACCTCATGTATTTAGCCAAGCTATCATTGACTAGGTACTGGTACCTCATGTATATAGCCAAGCTATCATTGACTAGGTACTGGTACCTCATGTATATAGCCAAGCTATCATTGACTAGGTACTGGTACCCCATGTATATAGCCAAGCTATCATTGACTAGGTACTGGTACCTCATGTATATAGCCAAGCTATCATTGACTAGGTACTGGTACCTCATGTATATAGCCAAGCTATCATTGACTAGGTACTGGTACCTCATGTATATAGCCAAGCTATCATTGACTAGGTACTGGTACCTCATGTATATAGCCATTGTGTATTTATTCCATGTGTTACTTTTTTTTTTTACTATTTACTTATTCTTTTCTATTATTATTATTATAAAATATATATCTTGCATTCTGCATTGTTGGAAAGGCCCGTAAGTAAGAATTTCACTACTCACTAGTCTACACCTGTTGTTTACGAAGCACGTGACAAATAAAACGTTGTTTGAATAGGTAATAAACAGAAAAAAAGGCAGTTGTCTAACCATTTTTGGCTCTCTGGATGACGGCACATGGTGGGTCAGGGAGTTGTTATCTACTTGGGGAGATGAACAATAGTCTACTTACACTGAATAAACATGAAATAAACATTCATAGAAAGTGTGTCACAGTTAGAAGAGCCGGCTACAGACAATAAAAGCATTAGTCATTCATTATTAGTAATTAGCATTAATTGGACTGACGGAAAAGTGGCGTGTGTTTGGGTGTGTGTTTGTTTAGAGTGTTTGTGCATGCATCTGTGTGTGTTTCTGGAAAGTGAAAGTGGTGCT
The DNA here is from genome assembly GCF_034236695.1 of Oncorhynchus nerka. NCBI lineage: Eukaryota > Metazoa > Chordata > Actinopteri > Salmoniformes > Salmonidae > Oncorhynchus > Oncorhynchus nerka. Next base: position 12,772,925 of record NC_088404.1, on the reverse strand, counting down.
TGTTTGTGTGTGTAGGGAAGAATGGGGAAAGGGGTCATTGAATACACTATGAATGAATGGAGCTTGTCTGACAAGGGGACAGAGACAGAGTGGAGGAGGTTGGGTACATGGGTGGGAATGTAATTGCAGTAATGCATTGGGGCAGCAGGGTAGCCTAGTGGTTAGAGCATTGGACTAGTAACCGGAAGCATGCAAGTTCAAACCCCCGAGCTGACAAGGTACAAATCTGTCGTTCTGCCCCTGAACAGGCAGTTAACCCACTGTCATTGAAAATAAGAATTTGTTCTTAATTGACTTGCCTAGTTAAATAAAGGTAAAATAAAAAAAAATTGGCTTGAATATGAACGACACACGGGGAATATTTGGGAGAGTAACCCATATATTGTTGTCAATTAAACGAAATAACAATTTGATTTGTACCATTATATTTTGAGAAATCGTATTATGTGTGACATTTCTCATGTGAAACACATGACTTGATTTCGAACAACTGACAGGTCCAAATATGTTCCAATCGCCAGAGTTATGTGCGTATAAACGTTTCACACATTACGCATTACATATTGGCCACTGCACTGCTCCGTCTCTCTCTCCGGTTATGTGATAACAAGGATTTGTGAAAATCTTCAGCGAAGGTAAATATTTTGTCACATTTTGGGTAAAGTGTGAGTCGGGTTGACTCTATTATTTGATAACCAGCCATAGTCGACAAAATTAACAAATGATGCCAGGGCAAGTCGAACACTTGCCAGCTGTCCACTGGACCAGCCACACAGATGCACACACATATGTACAGGGCTGTACACCTGTTTTGAGTAACATACCACATGAGTAGGACTACCACACAAGAAGTAGCCTAAATACCGTTCTCTGTCAATTTCTACACAGCATGTAATTTCTTTGCGTCCGGCAGGCAATTGAATGCGCCAAATGAGTTTTTGCCTACAAACATCCATCCCTTGTTCCCATGCATAAACTACTCAAGTGAATGACAGCGACATCCGACTCCGAACCTGTCTTTAGGTTGTTATGGCATAAAAACATAATTTACTCACCTAACCTGCAGTCTCTGTGGCGCACTCTCTCTCCCAGGTGCTTGCAGTAGGCTAGTAGACTGATATATTTCCCCTGTGTGTATTTTCGTTGCTGCCTGGTCCGTCCGTTCAGAGACTCGATCTCTCTATAACACCAGTTCACAATAGCGCATTAGCCGCGGCACCTTTAAAGCGCGCGCACTGCAGCGCCGCTGCCGACAGATGGTGGTTGAACACTGAATAATTTTGTCAAAATAGGTTTCAAAATGTAAAATATGTCCCGCTGCTACTGTCAACATCACAGATGGGGAACATTTGTATGGGGTAAAGGATCATGTAAGCTAAAGTCATTTTACATGCTGCGTTTTATAAATTATTCCCTGTCACTATTGTTTTAATCCTCTTCTTGAAATTAAGAGGGGTGAGTGAAGTGCTTTGCTATACTTTCTCCATTTATAAACTTTTGTTGGATTCATGCATAACGATGTATTATAATGGGAATGCTCAAACAAAAACAACATTCACCATAAACAGAAAGTAAAATTAGGTTAATTCCTTCCCCCTTAAGGCATAAACTGTAGGCCTATACATTTGTGCCATTAAATGATTAAGTCTCGTAAGAAAAATGTTCTGAAACAGAATGCATCATATCACCAGCAGGAGTGAAGCTACAGTATGTTGCAAATGATACCATATTCCCTACATAGTGCACTACTTTAGACCAGAGCCCTATGATCCCTGGTCAAAAGTAATGCACTATATAAGGAATAGGTTGCCATTTGGAATAAATCCTGCCTCTGAGCTGCTTCCTAGCTGTTCAGCCATCAGCAGGACCGTTTAAGCTATCTAGTCAGGGATGAAGCCCTAATGTCTCCAGCGCCTCCCATTGTCCTAATGTCTCCTCTACTGTAGCCTCCCATTGTCCTAATGTCTCCTCTACTGTAGCCTCCCATTGTCCTAATGTCTCCTCTACTGTAGCCTCCCATTGTCCTGATGTCTCCTCTACTGTAGCCTCCCATTGCCCTAATGTCTCCTCTACTGTAGCCTCCCATTGTCCTAATGTCTCCTCTAATGTAGCCTCCCATTGTCCTGATGTCTCCTCTACTGTAGCCTCCCATTGTCCTGATGTCTCCTCTACTGTAGCCTCCCATTGTCCTAATGTCTCCTCTACTGTAGCCTCCCATTGTCCTAATGTCTCCAGCGCCTCCCATTGTCCTAATGTCTCTTCTACTGTAGCCTCCCATTGTCCTGATGTCTCCTCTACTGTAGCCTCCCATTGTCCTAATGTCTCCTCTACTGTAGCCTCCCATTGTCCTGATGTCTCCTCTACTGTAGCCTCCCATTGTCCTGATGTCTCCTCTACTGTAGCCTCCCATTGTCCTGATGTCTCCTCTACTGTAGCCTCCCATTGTCCTAATGTCTCCTCTACTGTAGCCTCCCATTGTCCTAATGTCTCCTCTACTGTAGCCTCCCATTGTCCTAATGTCTCCTCTACTGTAGCCTCCCATTGTCCTAATGTCTCCAGCGCCTCCCATTGTCCTAATGTCTCCTCTACTGTAGCCTCCCATTGTCCTAATGTCTCCTCTACTGTAGCCTCCCATTGTCCTAATGTCTCCTCTACTGTAGCCTCCCATTGTCCTTATGTCTCCAGCGCCTCCCATTGTCCTAATGTCTCCTCTACTGTAGCCTCCCATTGTCCTGATGTCTCCTCTACTGTAGCCTCCCATTGTCATAATGTCTCCTCTACTGTAGCCTCCCATTGTCCTGATGTCTCCTCTACTGTAGCCTCCCATTGTCCTAATGTCTCCTCTACTGTAGCCTCCCATTGTCCTGATGTCGCCTCTAATGTAGCCTCCCATTGTCCTAATGTCTCCTCTACTGTAGCCTCCCATTGTCCTAATGTCTCCTCTACTGTAGCCTCCCATTGTCCTAATGTCTCCTCTACTGTAGCCTCCCATTGTCCTAATGTCTCCTCTACTGTAGCCTCCCATTGTCCTGATGTCTCCTCTACTGTAGCCTCCCATTGTCCTAATGTCTCCAGCGCCTCCCATTGTCCTAATGTCTCCTCTACTGTAGCCTCCCATTGTCCTAATGTCTCCTCTACTGTAGCCTCCCATTGTCCTGATGTCTCCTCTACTGTAGCCTCCCATTGTCCTAATGTCTCCTCTACTGTAGCCTCCCATTGTCCTAATGTCTCCTCTACTGTAGCCTCCCATTGTCCTAATGTCTCCTCTACTGTAGCCTCCCATTGTCCTGATGTCTCCTCTACTGTAGCCTCCCATTGTCCTGATGTCTCCTCTACTGTAGCCTCCCATTGTCCTAATGTCTCCTCTACTGTAGCCTCCCATTGTCCTGATGTCTCCTCTACTGTAGCCTCCCATTGTCCTAATGTCTCCAGTGCCTCCCATTGTCCTAATGTCTCCTCTACTGTAGCCTCCCATTGTCCTGATGTCTCCTCTACTGTAGCCTCCCATTGTCCTGATGTCTCCTCTACTGTAGCCTCCCATTGTCCTAATGTCTCCTCTACTGTAGCCTCCCATTGTCCTGATGTCTCCTCTACTGTAGCCTCCCATTGTCCTAATGTCTCCTCTACTGTAGCCTCCCATTGTCCTAATGTATCCTCTACTGTAGCCTCCCATTGTCCTAATGTCTCCTCTACTGTAGCCTCCCATTGTCCTAATGTCTCCTCTACTGTAGCCTCCCATTGTCCTGATGTCTCCTCTACTGTAGCCTCCCATTGTCCTAATGTCTCCTCTACTGTAGCCTCCCATTGTCCTAATGTCTCCTCTACTGTAGCCTCCCATTGTCCTGATGTCTCCTCTACTGTAGCCTCCCATTGTCCTAATGTCTCCAGCGCCTCCCATTGTCCTAATGTCTCCTCTACTGTAGCCTCCCATTGTCCTAATGTCTCCTCTACTGTAGCCTCCCATTGTCCTGATGTCTCCTCTACTGTAGCCTCCCATTGTCCTAATGTCTCCTCTACTGTAGCCTCCCATTGTCCTGATGTCTCCTCTACTGTAGCCTCCCATTGTCCTAATGTCTCCTCTACTGTAGCCTCCCATTGTCCTGATGTCTCCTCTAATGTAGCCTCCCATTGTCCTAATGTCTCCTCTACTGTAGCCTCCCATTGTCCTAATGTCTCCTCTACTGTAGCCTCCCATTGTCCTAATGTCTCCTCTACTGTAGCCTCCCATTGTCCTAATGTCTCCTCTACTGTAGCCTCCCATTGTCCTGATGTCTCCTCTACTGTAGCCTCCCATTGCCCTAATGTCTCCTCTACTGTAGCCTCCCATTGTCCTAATGTCTCCTCTAATGTAGCCTCCCATTGTCCTGATGTCTCCTCTACTGTAGCCTCCCATTGTCCTGATGTCTCCTCTACTGTAGCCTCCCATTGTCCTAATGTCTCCTCTACTGTAGCCTCCCATTGTCCTAATGTCTCCAGCGCCTCCCATTGTCCTAATGTCTCTTCTACTGTAGCCTCCCATTGTCCTGATGTCTCCTCTACTGTAGCCTCCCATTGTCCTAATGTCTCCTCTACTGTAGCCTCCCATTGTCCTGATGTCTCCTCTACTGTAGCCTCCCATTGTCCTGATGTCTCCTCTACTGTAGCCTCCCATTGTCCTGATGTCTCCTCTACTGTAGCCTCCCATTGTCCTAATGTCTCCTCTACTGTAGCCTCCCATTGTCCTAATGTCTCCTCTACTGTAGCCTCCCATTGTCCTAATGTCTCCTCTACTGTAGCCTCCCATTGTCCTAATGTCTCCAGCGCCTCCCATTGTCCTAATGTCTCCTCTACTGTAGCCTCCCATTGTCCTAATGTCTCCTCTACTGTAGCCTCCCATTGTCCTAATGTCTCCTCTACTGTAGCCTCCCATTGTCCTTATGTCTCCAGCGCCTCCCATTGTCCTAATGTCTCCTCTACTGTAGCCTCCCATTGTCCTGATGTCTCCTCTACTGTAGCCTCCCATTGTCCTAATGTCTCCTCTACTGTAGCCTCCCATTGTCCTGATGTCTCCTCTACTGTAGCCTCCCATTGTCCTAATGTCTCCTCTACTGTAGCCTCCCATTGTCCTGATGTCGCTCTAATGTAGCCTCCCATTGTCCTAATGTCTCCTCTACTGTAGCCTCCCATTGTCCTAATGTCTCCTCTACTGTAGCCTCCCATTGTCCTAATGTCTCCTCTACTGTAGCCTCCCATTGTCCTAATGTCTCCTCTACTGTAGCCTCCCATTGTCCTGATGTCTCCTCTACTGTAGCCTCCCATTGTCCTAATGTCTCCAGCGCCTCCCATTGTCCTAATGTCTCCTCTACTGTAGCCTCCCATTGTCCTAATGTCTCCTCTACTGTAGCCTCCCATTGTCCTGATGTCTCCTCTACTGTAGCCTCCCATTGTCCTAATGTCTCCTCTACTGTAGCCTCCCATTGTCCTAATGTCTCCTCTACTGTAGCCTCCCATTGTCCTAATGTCTCCTCTACTGTAGCCTCCCATTGTCCTGATGTCTCCTCTACTGTAGCCTCCCATTGTCCTGATGTCTCCTCTACTGTAGCCTCCCATTGTCCTAATGTCTCCTCTACTGTAGCCTCCCATTGTCCTGATGTCTCCTCTACTGTAGCCTCCCATTGTCCTAATGTCTCCAGCGCCTCCCATTGTCCTAATGTCTCCTCTACTGTAGCCTCCCATTGTCCTGATGTCTCCTCTACTGTAGCCTCCCATTGTCCTGATGTCTCCTCTACTGTAGCCTCCCATTGTCCTAATGTCTCCTCTACTGTAGCCTCCCATTGTCCTGATGTCTCCTCTACTGTAGCCTCCCATTGTCCTAATGTCTCCTCTACTGTAGCCTCCCATTGTCCTAATGTATCCTCTACTGTAGCCTCCCATTGTCCTAATGTCTCCTCTACTGTAGCCTCCCATTGTCCTAATGTCTCCTCTACTGTAGCCTCCCATTGTCCTGATGTCTCCTCTACTGTAGCCTCCCATTGTCCTAATGTCTCCTCTACTGTAGCCTCCCATTGTCCTAATGTCTCCTCTACTGTAGCCTCCCATTGTCCTGATGTCTCCTCTACTGTAGCCTCCCATTGTCCTAATGTCTCCAGCGCCTCCCATTGTCCTAATGTCTCCTCTACTGTAGCCTCCCATTGTCCTAATGTCTCCTCTACTGTAGCCTCCCATTGTCCTGATGTCTCCTCTACTGTAGCCTCCCATTGTCCTAATGTCTCCTCTACTGTAGCCTCCCATTGTCCTGATGTCTCCTCTACTGTAGCCTCCCATTGTCCTAATGTCTCCTCTACTGTAGCCTCCCATTGTCCTGATGTCTCCTCTAATGTAGCCTCCCATTGTCCTAATGTCTCCTCTACTGTAGCCTCCCATTGTCCTAATGTCTCCTCTACTGTAGCCTCCCATTGTCCTAATGTCTCCTCTACTGTAGCCTCCCATTGTCCTAATGTCTCCTCTACTGTAGCCTCCCATTGTCCTGATGTCTCCTCTACTGTAGCCTCCCATTGTCCTAATGTCTCCAGCGCCTCCCATTGTCCTAATGTCTCCTCTACTGTAGCCTCCCATTGTCCTAATGTCTCCTCTACTGTAGCCTCCCATTGTCCTGATGTCTCCTCTACTGTAGCCTCCCATTGTCCTAATGTCTCCTCTACTGTAGCCTCCCATTGTCCTAATGTCTCCTCTACTGTAGCCTCCCATTGTCCTAATGTCTCCTCTACTGTAGCCTCCCATTGTCCTGATGTCTCCTCTACTGTAGCCTCCCATTGTCCTAATGTCTCCAGCGCCCCCATTGTCCTAATGTCTCCTCTACTGTAGCCTCCCATTGTCCTGATGTCTCCTCTACTGTAGCCTCCCATTGTCCTGATGTCTCCTCTACTGTAGCCTCCCATTGTCCTAATGTCTCCTCTACTGTAGCCTCCCATTGTCCTGATGTCTGCTCTACTGTAGCCTCCCATTGTCCTAATGTCTCCTCTACTGTAGCCTCCCATTGTCCTAATGTATCCTCTACTGTAGCCTCCCATTGTCCTAATGTCTCCTCTACTGTAGCCTCCCATTGTCCTAATGTCTCCTCTACTGTAGCCTCCCATTGTCCTGATGTCTCCTCTACTGTAGCCTCCCATTGTCCTAATGTCTCCTCTACTGTAGCCTCCCATTGTCCTAATGTCTCCTCTACTGTAGCCTCCCATTGTCCTGATGTCTCCTCTACTGTAGCCTCCCATTGTCCTAATGTCTCCCCAGCGCTCTCCCATTGTCCTAATGTCTCCTCTACTGTAGCCTCCCATTGTCCTAATGTCTCCTCTACTGTAGCCTCCCATTGTCCTGATGTCTCCTCTACTGTAGCCTCCCATTGTCCTGATGTCTCCTCTACTGTAGCCTCCCATTGTCCTGATGTCTCCTCTACTGTAGCCTCCCATTGTCCTAATGTCTCCTCTACTGTAGCCTCCCATTGTCCTGATGTCTCCTCTACTGTTGTCCTGCTCTCTACTGTAGCCTCCCATTGTCCTGATGTCTCCTCTACTGTAGCCTCCCATTGTCCTGATGTCTCCTCTAATGTAGCCTCCCATTGTCCTGATGTCTCCTCTAATGTAGCCTCCCATTGTCCTAATGTCTCCTCTACTGTAGCCTCCCATTGTCCTGATGTCTCCTCTACTGTAGCCTCCCATTGTCTTGATGTGTCCTCTACTGTAGCCTCCCATTGTCCTAATGTCTCCTCTACTGTAGCCTCCCATTGTCCTGATGTCTCCTCTACTGTAGCCTCCCATTGTCTTGATGTGTCCTCTACTGTAGCCTCCCATTGTCCTGATGGCCTGGTGGCTGTAATGGTCTGGTCATGTGACTCTAGAAAGAGAGATACATGTCCTGTCAATTCCATCTGGAGCGAGTCACACTCAACCAGGCATGGCCATTCATAGCATGCCGATGTTAGAACACATGCATGATCACTGGTTTAGTACGGGAAGCCATCTGCAGTCTGCCAGGATGGAACCGTAGAATCATAATGATTCATTCTAATTCTATGTATGGAATCAACCACCAGGCACTCTAGTGATTCTACTGGAGATGCTCTCCACTGTCTGCATGCAAGTTACTGTGGTTTAATGTTACTCTGTCATTACTGAACAAGGGATTAAATAAACCTGGTTTGGCAAAATAGCAACACAATCCCTTAATTTAGCTTTAACTACCACACAGTGCGGACACACATGCAATCTGTTTTGCTGCGAGGCATTTTGATCTGTGGTTGTGTTGAGAACTGGAGCATGTCCTGATAAAATAAGGATGCCGTTGGATAACAGAAAGAGACATCTCTTTCCTCCTCTCATCTCCAAGTTATAGGTTCTGTTCTGACTCATCATGATGTAATGTGAGGCTACAGATATTATCTTTATGGAAAAGACACAACACAACCAAAGCGGTCCAGAAGGAGAGAATACCTGGGAAATGGTCTCTATGCTCCACTAGTCTTCCAAACATCCTACTGCTGTTCTGATTCAGAAATGCTGTATTGTCCCAACATTGGGCAATTTAATTTGCTATTATTGTATAAAAAAACTATACTCAAACGCACACTGTTAGAAAAAAAGGTTCCAAAAGGGCTCTTTGGCTGTCCCCATAGGAACACCCTTTTGGTGCCAGGTAGAACCCTTTTGGGTTCCATGTAGAACCCTCTGAGGAAAGGGTTCTACATGGAACTGAAAAATGTTCTGCCTGGAACCAAAAGGGTTCTACCTGGAACCAAACAGGGTTCTTCAAAGGGTTATCCTATGGGGATAGCCAAAGAACCCATTTAGGGTATAGATATCACCTTTTAGGGTATAGATAACACCTTTTAGGGTATAGATAGCACCTTTTAGGGTATAGATAGCACCATTTAGGGTATAGATATCACCATTTAGGGTATAGATATCACCATTTAGGGTCTAGATAGCACCTTTTAGGGTATAGATAGCACCTTTTAGGGTATAGATATCACCATTTAGGGTCTAGATAGCACCTTTTGGGGTCTAGATAGCACCTTTCTTTCTAAGAGTGCAGGCATACAATAAAAACACAATAACCGTATCACACAAGAATAGATCAAAACATGACAATACCAGGATCTTATAATATATACAACCATAGCTATACTATACATAAAGTGTAACAGTCTGTGTCTTCAGTCCTCCCCTCCTGTACACCGTAGCCCTACGCATTATCTATTGTTAAGGGACCAGGGAAATGACTAGCCTATAATTAAGGCCTACTGTTATCACAGCATTATTAGTCATTCAATTTCTTTAATGGGAATGTCCGTTCTAGAACTTTTATTTCTATGTCTTCGTTCCTCTCCTCCTGCACACTCCTATTCATTATCAGTTGAAAGGGGCCTGGGGAGTTGTGCCTGCCACCCGGCCCACATCCTCCCAGAGCCACATTAAGAAATACCGTTATTGTCCTCCCCTCCTCTCAGACTGCCTGCAGACATGTCTGTGGATCATCTCAATCCAATTAAAATATTCACTTAATTTCCTTCTGCATGAAAATGATCTGGAACATACTCTGAGGAGTATCACTCTATGAGTTAATGTGTAGAGTATTGGGAGCTATAGGGATGTATGGCCCTCTAGCATGTTCCCACGTGAACTCATTGTTGAGACACAGAATAGGTCCTGTTTATGTCCCTTCCTGGGGTCGAATCAGGGGTCCAGAAGAACAACACTTATACTCAAACACCATCAAAAACAGAGAGTCAGAAAAGCCAAGAAACGTATACATGTACCTTATTCATCTGTTTGATGACGCTGAAGGAGGCATTATGAATCTGGCGCATGCAAACAGAGAAAGCAGGCGTCATCACCCGGCAGGAAACAGGTCCCTTTTCCTGAATGAATCAGTGTTTCCCTGCCTTACTAAAACAATAAGCTAGAGAGATGCAGAGAAGGGGGATGAACACAGAGAAGGGAGATGAACACAGAGAAGGGAGATGCACACGGAGAAGGGAGATGCACACAGAGAAGGGAGATGAACACAGACAAGGGAGATGAACACAGAGAAGGGAGATGCACACAGAGAAGGGGGATGCACACAGAGAAGGGAGATGCACACAGAGAAGGGAGATGCACACGGAGAAGGGAGATGCACACAGAGAAGGGAGATGCACACGGAGAAGGGAGATGCACACAGAGAAGGGAGATGCACACGGAGAAGGGAGATGCACACAGAGAAGGGAGATGCACACAGAGAAGGGAGATGCACACAGAGAAGGGAGATGCACACAGAGAAGGGAGATGCACACGGAGAAGGGAGATGAACACAGAGAAGGGAGATGCACACAGAGAAGGGAGATGCACACAGAGAAGGGAGATGCACACAGAGAAGGGAGATGAACACAGAGAAGAGAGATGCACACAGAGAAGAGAGATGCACACAGAGAAGGGAGATGCACACGGAGAAGGGAGATGCACACGGAGAAGGGAGATGCACACAGAGAAGAGAGATGAACACAGAAGGGAGATGCACACGGAGAAGGGAGATGCACACAGAGAAGGGAGATGCACACACACAAGAACCACCGCCATCAAGTAACACGTCAAGCCGACTATGAAACAACCAGGCTGGCATTCTGATGAATGTGATCCTATAACTAGATCAGAACCAAAGACCACCAAGCTGAGGCACACACACACACACACACACACACATACACACACACACACACACACACACACACACCTATGTATTTTGAATTTTGTTTGGGCAATACAGTGCATTAAAACTAAAAGCAGATTTACCTAGCTCGGTGGACACCCTAGGAAACTCAAGAGTTAACCAATCCCGTGAAAGGATTAGGCAACTCAGGTGTCTATACTTCAACAGCAAGTTAATGAAGTAAGGCCTTGTAAACAAAAAGGGAGTAATGTAGAGATCTACTGGTCTTTAGCGAAGTCCAGACAACCTTTTGATACAGGATACAGGATACAGTGATTTGATTTGAAACTGTCACCTGTAACAAAATGAAGGGCACTATGGTAGATGGCATCTAAATGTTTAAGAGTAGTACCAGCTGCACTTTAATAAATAATATCACCATAATCAACAACAGATCAAAAGGTTGACTGAATAATCTGCTTCCTACTGCTCAGAGAAAGACACCATCTGTTTCCTACTGCTCAGAGAAAGACACTATCTGTTTCCTACTGCTTAGAGAAAGACACCATCTGTTTCCTACTGCTTAGAGAAAGACACCATCTGTTTCCTACTGCTTAGAGAAAGACACCATCTGTTTCCTACTGCTTAGAGAAAGACACCATCTGCTTCCTACTGCTCAGAGAAAGACACCATCTGTTTCCTACTGCTTAGAGAAATACACCATCTGCTTCCTACTGCTTAGAGAAAGACACCATCTGTTTCCTACTGCTTAGAGAAAGACACCATCTGTTTCCTACTGCTTAGAGAAAGACACCATCTGCTTCCTACTGCTCAGAGAAAGACACCATCTGTTTCCTACTGCTTAGAGAAATACACCATCTGCTTCCTACTGTTCAGAGAAAGACACCATCTGCTTCCTACTGCCTAGAGAAAGACACCATCTGCTTCCTACTGCTTAGAGAAATACACCATCTACTTCCTACTGCTCAGAGAAAGACACCATCTGCTTCCTACTGCTTAGAGAAAGACACCATCTGCTTCCTACTGCTTAGAGAAAGACACCATCTGCTTCCTACTGCTTAGAGAAAGACACCATCTGCTTCCTACTGCTCAGAGAAAGACACCATCTGCTTCCTACTGCTCAGAGAAAGATACCATCTGCTTCCTACTGCTCAGAGAAAGATACCATCTGCTTCCTACTGCTCAGAGAAAGATACCATCTGCTTCCTACTGCTCAGAGAAAGCACCATCTGTTTCTGTAAAAAAAAATCTAACTTTAAATCGTAATCAATATCAATCCGAATGCCGAAGTGTTTATATGCGGGAACACGTTTGATTGGAGAACAATATACTGAGTTAACATGTAGTTCATCTGAAACATTCTTACAAGAGTTTGAAAACAACATGTATTTCATTTTGCCCTTATAAAGCACAAGGGATTCCTACATAGCTATAACATCTGACTAGTTTAGACACAGCCAGATCAACAGTCAGGGTAATAGCATACATAATAGTAGCATCCACATATAGATTAAGTTTACAATTTTGTACAGATGGTGTTTATATAAACTCAGCAAAAAAAGAAACATCCCTTTTTCAGGACACTGTCTTTCAAAGATAATTCGTAAAAATCCAAATAACTTCACAGATCTTCATTGTAAAGGGTTTAAAAACTGTTTCCCATGCTTGTTCAATGAACCATAAACAATTAATGAACATGCACCACTAACAGCTTACAGACGGTAGGCAATTAAGGTCACAGTTATGAAAATTTAGGACACTAAAGAGGCCTTTCTACTGACTCTGAAAAACACCAAAAGAATGATGCCCAGGGTCCCTGCTCACCTGCGTGAACGTGCCTTAGGCATGCTGCAAGGAGGCATGAGGACAGCAGATGTGGCCACGGCAATAAATTGCAATGTCCATACTGTGAGACGCCTAACACAGCACCTCAGGGAGACAGGACGGACAGCTGATCGTTCTCGCAGTGGCAGACCATGTGTAACAGCACATAGCACGCACTCCAGCATATATTTCTCACTGGTCACCCCCAAAGCCAATTCCTCCTTTGGTCATCTTTCCTTCCAGTTCTCTGCTGCCAATGACTGGAACGAACTGCAAAAATCTCTGAAGCTGGAGACTCATATCTCCCTCACTAGCTTTAAGCACCAGCTGTCAGAGCAGCTCACAGCCCATCTGTAAACAGCCCATCTCTCTACCTACCTCATCCCCATACATTATTTATTTATTTATCTTGCTCCTTTGCACCCCAGTATCTCTACTTGCACATTCATCTTCTGCACATCCACCATTCCAATATTTAATTGCTATATTGTAATTATTTCGCCACCAGGGCCTATTATTGCCTTAACTCCCTTATCTTACCTCATTTGCACTCACTGTATATAGACTTTTTGTTTTATTTTGTTCTGTATTATTGACTATGTGTAACTCTGTGTTGTTGTGTGTCGAATTGCTATGCTTTATCTTGGCCAGGTCGCAGTTACAAATGAGAACTTGTTCTCAACTAGCCTATCTGGTTAAATAAAGGTTAAATATAAAATAAAAAAATTAAACAACACACCTGCGGGACAGGTACAGGATGGCAACAACAACTGCCCGAGTTACACCAGGAACACACAATCCCTCCATCAGTGCTCAGACTGTCCGCAATAGGCTGACAGAGGCTGGACTGAGGGCTTGTAGGCCTGTTGTAAGACAGGTCCTCACCAGACATCCCCGGCAACAACATCCTCCTCCCTCATGTGGTACCCTTCCTGCAGGCTCATCCTGACATGACCCTCCAGCATGACAATGCCACCAGTCATACTGCTCGTTCTGTGCGTGATTTCCTGCCAGACAGGAATGTCAGTGTTCTGCCATGGCCAGCAAAGAGCCTGGATCTCAATCCCATTGAGCACGTCTGGGACCTGTTGGATCGGAGGGTGAGGGCTAGGGCCATTCCCCCCAGAAATGTCTGGGAACTTGCATGTGCCTTGGTGGAGGAATGGGGTAACATCTCACAGCAAGAACTGGCAAATCTGGTGCAGTCCATTAGTAGGAGATGCACTGCAGTACTTAATGCAGCTGGTGGCCACACCAGATACCGACTGTTACTTCTGATTTTGACCCCCCCTTTGTTCAGGGACACATTATTCCATTGTCTGTGGAACTTGTTCAGTTTATGTCACAGTTGTTGAATCTTGTTATGTTCATACAAATATTTACACATGTTAAGTTTACTGAAAATAAACACAGTTGACAGTGAGGACATTTCTTTTTTTGCTGAGTTTAAATAGTGAAGAGAACAGGTCCCAATATCGACGCCTGGGGTTCACCTTTATGTACTTCAAGAAATTCAGACTTAACCCCATCAATCACCAGTTCTGTCACTATAAGATAATCATGAAACCATAAACAGGCATCAGAGCTCAGGCCTTTTGAGGACAACTTATTCATTAAAACAACATCACCAATATCAAAAGCTTTAGACAGGTCCACAAACAAAGCAGCACATGTCATTTTAGTGTCTAAAGCGTTGACAGGGTCACTACTAAAGTTGTAGCTGTAATAGCGCTGTAAGCAGGACTAAACCCTGATTTGGTTTACATTCTAAATACAAAAAAAGAGCAAAGTTGTACATTTACCAAGGATTCAAGAACCTTAGCTAGACAGGAAAGCCTTGAAATGGGTTGATAATGACTAAGATGACGCCTGTCCCCCTCTCTTATGGAGCGGCAGCACAAGAACTGATTTACATCATTTTGGAATATTTCCTGATAACAATGTTAAATAAAAAATGCTGAGCGTTTTGACATGATTAACCACAATGAGAAAGGTGGGTGGGACACACCACCCTACTGCTTAAAGCCAGAACTGCAGTCACTTACACACAACTGTCTGACAGGTAACTCTCTTCTTTATGCTTATGACACGTTGTAGAAAAGATAAGCCTCGTCCAATCTATTTACTGTCGTCCGCTGTTTCAACATTGTCAAGCCGTACAATATACAGTGTACAAATTCCTATGGGACCAATGATGGTGTATATAAATACGTACGTCTAGGTCTGTGTATGGGACTAGGGTATAGAGAGGCAAGGGCTGATATAGCCTAATGTATAAGCGCCATCATCTAAACCTGTGTTTCCCAAACTCGGTCCTGGGGCCCCTCCTCGGTGCACGTCTTGGTTTTTGCGCAGGACCGAGTTTGGGAAACGCAAATCTAAACAACTCATCCCCCCTATTCATCATCATCTATCTAAACAACTCACCCCCCCTATTCACCATCATCTATCTAAACAACTCACCCCCCCATTCACCATCATCTATCTAAACAACTCATCCCCCCTATTCACCATCATCTATCTAAACAACTCATCCCCCCCTATTCACCATCATCTATCTAAACAACCTATCCCCCTATTCACCATCATCTATCTAAACAACTCATCCCCCTATTCATCATCATCTATCTAAACAACTCACCCCCCATTCACCATCATCTATCTAAACAACTCATCCCCCTATTCACCATCATCTATCTAAACAACTAATCCCCCTATTCACCATCATCTATCTAAACAACTCATCCCCCTATTCACCATCATCTATCTAAACAACTCATCCCCCTATTCACCATCATCTATCTAAACAACTCATCCCCCTATTCACCATCATCTATCTAAACAACTCATCCCCCCCCCTATTCACCATCATCTATCTAAACAACTCATCCCCCCTATTCACCATCATCTATCTAAACAACTCATCCCCCTATTCACCATCATCTATCTAAACAACTCATCCCCCCTATTCACCATCATCTATCTAAACAACTCATCCCCCTATTCACCATCATCTATCTAAACAACTCATCCCCCTATTCACCATCATCTATCTAAACAACTCATCCCCCTATTCACCATCATCTATCTAAACAACTCATCCCCCATTCACCATCATCTATCTAAACAACTCATCCCTCTATTCATCATCATCTATCTAAACAACTCATCCCCCTATTCACCATCATCTATCTAAACAACTCATCCCCCTATTCATCATCATCTATCTAGACAACTCATCCCCCTATTCACCATCATCTATCTAAACAACTCATCCCCCTATTCACCATCATCTATCTAAACAACTCATCCCCCTATTCACCATCATCTATCTAAACAACTCATCCCCCTATTCACCATCATCTATCTAAACAACTCACCCCCCTATTCACCATCATCTATCTAAACAACTCACCCCCATTCACCATCATCTATCTAAACAACTCATCCCCCTATTCACCATCATCTATCTAAACAACTCATCCCCCTATTCACCATCATCTATCTAAACAACTCATCCCCCTATTCACCATCATCTATCTAAACAACTCATCCCCCTATTCACCATCATCTATCTAAACAACTCATCCCCCCATTCACCATCATCTATCTAAACAACTCATCCCCCTATTCATCATCATCTATCTAAACAACTCATCCCCCTATTCACCATCATCTATCTAAACAACTCATCCCCCTATTCACCATCATCTATCTAAACAACTCATCCCCCCATTCACCATCATCTATCTAAACAACTCATCCCCCTATTCATCATCATCTATCTAAACAACTCATCCCCCTATTCACCATCATCTATCTAAACAACTCATCCCCCTATTCACCATCATCTATCTAAACAACTCATCCCCCCATTCACCATCATCTATCTAAACAACTCACCCCCCTATTCATCATCATCTATCTAAACGACTCATCCCCCTATTCACCATCATCTATCTAAACAACTCATCCCCCCTATTCACCATCATCTATCTAAACAACTCATCCCCCCTATTCATCATCATCTATCTAAACAACTCATCCCCTATCCAATATTGACTTCAAAACAAATGAAGAACTATCGTGTGAGGATATTCATTGGGCTAAATCCCCAAGCGTAAACATCATCAGTACATAAGTGTTCAGATGGAAGGAAGGCAACAACACATCTAAACGCACCGCAAGATGTGTTCTCAAAATCTGCACAGTCAGAGTTGATTTGAGAGGCGTCATTGAAATGTAATCACAGGTAGCTAGCCCTAGAGGCTTGATACTACGCCCAAACGGTGCAAAGAAATCAAATCACTAATGCGATTATTGCGATTATTGCGTTGAAACAAGTCCACCAGTCGATTCAGTTGACATCTAAGAGGAGGATGCATTCCCTCAGATCCGTGATTTCATTACTACCTCTACGCTGAGCGCAAACAGCCTCTACAGTCGGCCTAACTATGTTTACACACAGGGGGGGGCAAAGACCTGACCTGAGTGTACTTAAAACACACACACACACACAGCATTAACCCTTTAGTACCTTCATAGACTTGTCATTACGAGCTGTGCCAGGCATCTAGGCTGTACCAATAGAAACATAATTACTAGATTGGACATGAACAGTCATTTCATTTATATGACGGCATCACCTGGAATTAACGTCTGGCATGTCTGTAAATATTATCTTAATGAGTGTGATCACTTCTAAACCCAATTACTGAGGGCTGTAACTGTACCATAGTGGCTTGTGTATGTGGAGCAATCTAGCTGTAGCCTATGGGCCAGGTATGTAGCTGTTTCTCACTATATGGAACTATTACTGTTTATAAGACATTATGGTGTCATTTCCTGTAGCTGTTTCTCACTACATGGAACTATTACTGTTTATAAGACATTATGGTGTCATTTCCTGTAGCTGTTTCTCACTATATGGACCTATTACTGTTTATAAGACATTATGGTGTCATTTCCTGTAGCTGTTTCTCACTATATCGACCTATTACTGTTTATAAGACATTATGGTGTCATTTCCTGTAGCTGTTTCTCACTATATGGAACTATTTCTGTTTATAAGACATTATGGTGTCATTTCCTGTAGCCGTTTCTCACTATATGGAATGATTATAGTATTATAAGACATTATGGTTGTGGGGCCTTCCTTGTGCCTCCATGCATGTAAGCAGCAAGAATCGAGGACAGAGCGGTCTGTGGCCGCCCGGTGTTTAT
Organism: Oncorhynchus nerka; assembly: GCF_034236695.1. Lineage (NCBI taxonomy): Eukaryota > Metazoa > Chordata > Actinopteri > Salmoniformes > Salmonidae > Oncorhynchus > Oncorhynchus nerka. The sequence continues at coordinate 12,755,201 of NC_088404.1, read as the reverse complement.
GCTCTAGGGATGGGGGGCGGGGATGTGATCCATCACCGGGTAGCAGCTGTCTCGGTTACCCAGGTGCCTAAGCACAGCCTTGCACAGTCATCTCACCTTCTCCTTTGGGTCGCATATGTGGCGCAGCTGGGTAGGGAAAACAGCTTCAAATTACCTTCAAACTCTCACTCACCAGCTGGTGTTTCCTCAGGTGCATCTGTAGTCACTAGTATGAATATATACACACAGTCTGAATCCTCCATAAGATCAGTGGAAGCCCAGTAAATTGAACCACCAGGGTAAAAGTGTAGGCAATCAGCATGTATTTACATAGCAGTGAGAAAACATTAGGAACACCTGTTCTTTCCGTGACAGACTGACCAGGTAAAAGCTATGATCGCATATTGATGTCACCTGTTAAATTCAGTTCAATCAGTGTAGATGAAGGGGAGAGAAGTTAAAGAAGGATTTTTAAGCCTTGAGACAATTTAGTTTAAGTGTCAAGAACTGCAATGCTGCTGGGTTTTTCACGCTCAACAATTCCCATGTGTATCAAGAATGTTCCACCACCCAAAGGACATGCAGCCAACTTGACACAACTGAGGGAAGCATTAGAGTCCACATGGGCCAGCATCCCTGTGGAAATGCTTTCTACACCTTGTAGAGTCCACATGGACCAGCATCCCTGTGGAAATGCTTTCTACACCTTGTAGAGTCCACATGGACCAGCATCCCTGTGGAAATGCTTTTGACACCTTGTAGAGTCCACATGGACCAGCATCCCTGTGGAAATGCTTTTGACACCTTGTAGAGTCCACATGGGCCAGCATCCCTGTGGAAATGCTTTGGACACCTTGTAGAGTCCACATGGGCCAGCATCCCTGTGGAAATGCTTTGGACACCTTGTAGAGTTCACGACCCGACGAATCGAGGCTGTTCTGAGATCAAAAAGGGTGCAAGTCAATATTATGAAGGTGTTCCTCATGTTTTGTCACTCAGTTTATGTAAGTGGTGTCATGTGCATGTGCTGTATCACCCATGTAAAAACATGATTTAAAAAACATACAAGAAAACATCAAGGATGTACACTTCATGCTTCATGAACAAGTTGTCTGATAATGGGGGGAAAACAGCAGTACTCAGATAATACTATAATATCCATAATAAACAATGTACACTTCATGCTTCATGAACAAGTTGTCTGATAATGGGGGGAAAACAGCAGTACTCAGATAATACTATAATATCCATAATAAACGATGTACACTTCATGCTTCATGAACAAGTTGTCTGTTAATGGGGGGAAAACAGCAGTACTCAGATAATACTATAATATCCATAATAAACGATGTACACTTCATGCTTCATGAACAAGTTGTCTGATAATGGGGGGAAAACAGCAGTACTCAGATAATTATATAATATCCATAATAAACGATGCAAGAAGTGTCAGAGTGTTTCAGTGATGCATTTTAATTACACAACATGTTCAACACACACACTGCTTACATGGGATCAATAGGAGAACGGTATTTAAAACAAATCAAGTCAATATCTCTGTCCATCTTGTCTTCATCACTCCGGAGGGACCGAAGACATCATTCTGACTACACAGTCATCAACCTGGGACCCTATTTAAAACATCTCAGAGTAGCACACTGCCCTACCAAGCAAAAAAGGCCGTAACTGCTCATAGATTGGAACTGAGAAAAAGGGCTTTAATTTACCTTGGTTTCACAGTAACTTTATGAAGTTACTGCTAACATGACCCCCCATTTCCTCCAAAACACAAACAGGATACTTGTCCACATCGTTAAGCACGTATTTAACATAGCAAAGATGACTAACTCATTTACTGCCTTCTTGCTTGGTAGGGAACTATAGACTACTGATCAGCGTTTGACTTTTTTGACCGTAATGAATTAGATTAATCTGGAGAGAGGACCTGATCCTAGACCAGCACTCCTAATCTGAGATGCTTGATGAATACGGGACTCAGGTTTGACAGTTGAAATGAGTCTATGCTGTGTAAGATCTTTAAGCTATGTCATCATCGTTCACTTGCCACAGGCACTACTGTAACAGTTCCCGAGCAACAGTATCAGTGCAGTAAGCAGCAGTCAATAATAGTACAGTCCCTCTGCTACACCGGCATGATTCAAACTAGCAGTAATAATAACATGGCAGACGCTAGCATAGCACAGGGGAAACAGCACTTCAGGGTAGCTGGGATGGAGATAACAGACCTGGGTTCAAATACTATTGGAAATCTTTCAAATACGGTGAGCATTTGCTTTAGCCTTCCTGGAGTGCGGGTGGGCGGGGTTTGCCATTTTGGGACTATCCTATTGGTTCTATTGTGCCATGCAAACTGAATCAAGCACAGCTTTAAATAAAAAAATTAAAAAGCGTTATACCAGGTTTTGTGTAATTTCAGCCATTAGTTTTGAAAGTAGCGCTCGCGTGTACAACAACGGCACCCGTTTCATAGAATATGTAACGAAAGCCAATTCGTAAAATAATTAATTTGTATGAGCTGAAGATCCCGTTCAATTTCTTCAAGTGTCTGCCAAATAGTACTTGAACCCATGTCTGGAAAACAGCAAATTGGAGAAAGGAAAGTGTTCACAACCTGTTATTAGTGGATGCAGAACATCAGCATCGCTCATGCTAATCAATTATAGAAGGATACAAATGACTAAGCTAAAAAATAAAATAAAATCAGCATGGATTTAAATAACACAGAGGCAGAAGACTTCATTCAGGAGCATTTTAAATCTTAATGCATTTCAAACTATAGCTACAATTTAATAATAATAATACAACAGTCAAGTCATTGTTCCGTAACGCCTTCTTAAAATCAAACAAGTGAGGAGTGAACATTTTGCATCTTACAGCCATGGATCCTGATTAGGACTCTACTCTGTGATCTAAAGCAGCTGTATGTGTGAACTAACCAGGTCAGTGGCTAACATCTTCCTCTAAATACATTGGTACATTTTTTTATGAACGATTTATACAGTATATGTCAAAACATCTGCACCCTGATGAATGTACCAATATCACCGTCAACATTAAAACAATCAAATGAAGGACCACTAGCTGCATTGGTGTTAAAAAGTACAAGGAACAGAAATGTCAAGTGACCAGCCATTATTCTATCTCTGAGGCATACATTCAAGTAAAACATTGATAACCAACCATTGAACATGACAAGATGGTTATTATTCCCCCCCCCCCAAAAAAAATGGTATATGTTTGTTTATGGTCCTAACCTTTAAAATTCAGTTATTGGTGGCAGATTCGGTTCAAGTCAAAGTTAAAACAAACTACAAACGATTTAAATCCAAAATATATCCCAGATATATCTATTATACAGTGTCAGGATATACATGGTTGTGATCTTTTTAAAAGGTGAAAAAGTGCTTCATTGGAGAACAGTCAGTCCACAGTTATGTTCCAAATGGCACCTCATCTCCTACATAATGCACTACTTCTAACCAGAGCCTTATATAGATATATTAGTGGGCTATTGGTAAGTTATCTACTCTGGCTTACAGAGTATGATAATAAGCAACATTATGTTGGTGATGTTGCCAGACCGCTCTCTCTCCCCCTCCCCTCCAAGTGTTGCCAGACCGCTCTCTCTCCCCCTCCCCTCCAAGTGTTGCCAGACCGCTCTCTCTCTCCCCCTCCCCTCCAAGTGTTGCCAGACCTCTCTCTCTCCCCCTCCCCTCCAAGTGTTGCCAGACCCCCTCTCTCACCCTCCCCTCCAAGTGTTGCCAGACCCCTCTCTCCCTCCCCTCCAAGTGTTGCCAGACCCCTCTCTCCCCTCCAAGTGTTGCCAGACCCCTCTCTCTCACCCTCCAAGTGTTGCCAGACCCCTCTCTCTCACCCTCCAAGTGTTGCCAGACCCCTCTCTCTCACCCTCCAAGTGTTGCCAGACCCCTCTCTCTCACCCTCCAAGTGTTGCCAGACCCCTCTCTCTCACCCTCCAAGTGTTGCCAGACCCCTCTCTCACCCTCCAAGTGTTGCCAGACCCCTCTCTCCCCCTCCAAGTGTTGCCAGACCTCCCTCTCTCCCCCTCCAAGTGTTGCCAGACCCCACTCTCTCTCACCCTCCCCTCCAAGTGCTGCCAGAGCATGCAAACAGTCACTGACAAATGGGTGCAGTAATACGTAAATGGGTGCAGTAATACGTAAATGGGTGCAGTAATACGTAAATGGGTGCAGTAACACATGAATGGGTGCAGTAAAAACACAACAGCAAACGTATTCTACCAATTTAAAATACACCGTCTACAACCACAGAGACTAACATATACATTCTATTACTCTATGTATGGATTCAGTGTTAGGAGAGAGTCCAGTTTTAGGTGAAGTTAGTGTTGTGTGGTGGTGGAGCCTGGGACCTACTCCCCTACAGCTTGGAGTTGAAGATGGGAATACCATCGTACATGTCACGTTTGAGCTTGGCCCACTCAGTCAGCCTCTGGACGGTGGTCTTGTCCCTGGTGAGTATCCGGGCAGCTTTCTGCAGCTTCTCCTGGTTCCGGTCCAGATAGCGCAGGCCCTCGGCCTGCAGCAGGTTCAGCTTCTCACCACGGCTCTCATCCAGGGCGATGTCCTCGTTTATATAAGGGTTGAAGCGGAAGTACGAGTCGGGTGGAAGGAGGGCATCGAGCATGATGTGGACTTCTGATTGGGAGAATAGGGAGGGGGTGTGAAGGTTACACAAACGGGTCAAAATGGCACAAATACATCACCGTTGAATAACTATTTCTTAAAAATATCTTCCTCCAAGGGACATTTATATAGGTTTAAGTCCCAAAAACATAAAGATAAATTGTGGGCTACAATGGAATATCCCAAAACACAGAGTATACACACAGAAATAAACAGTCTGAAGTTTGAGAGAGAGTCATGAGGGCAGAAACAGTCTAGATGTACCTGAAGGGACTTGTCCAATAGGAAACAGCAGGTCAGAGACATGAAAGTGAGCTTGAGGTTAGTGTTAGTTCAGGAGCTAAAACACTGGTTCTATTAACACTATTGTCAAACTACACACCTGGAGACTAATTCTCACTACTTGTCTCAATAAGAACCCATTAAGTCTGTGGTTATAGTTAACACTGCAGCAGCTGTTCCCGTCAATGTTACCTCACTCACGTCTCTGTGGGAATATGAGTCTCAGTTCAGGAGACGTGTGCCATTATAGTACATAACGGATTGAGTTGGACTCTGTTCAACACACTTTTCAGATGACATATCTGGAGGCTGTGTGGTGGATTCTGGGTCCCAACCAATGCTCTATATAATATCAATATCACCACAAATACACAGATGTTGGAGGGATTGTTTTTAGTGTTCTCATTACAAAAACACTCCACCCTAGAGATATAGATCAAATAAAACTGCATTCACTCTGTTGTATCAGTGGTGAAACAGATGAGTGCTGTGTCTCTCTGTGTTGTATCAGTGGTGAAACAGATGAGTGCTGTTTCTCTCTGTTGTAGTAGTGAAACAGATGAGTGCTGTCTCTCTGTGTTGTATCAATAGTGTTGTATCAGTAGTGAAACAGATGAGTGCTGTGTCTCTCTGTGTTGTATCAGTAGTGAAACAGATGAGTGCTGTGTCTCTGTGTGTATGGTATCAGTAGTGTAGTGAAACAGATGAGTGCTGTGTCTGTTGTATCAGCAGTGAAACAGATGAGTGCTGTGTCTCTGTGTGTTGTATCAGTAGTGAAACAGATGAGTGCTGTGTTTCTGTTGTATCAGTGGTGAAACAGATGAGTGCTGTGTATCTGTGTGTTGTATCAGTGGTGAAACAGATGAGTGCTGTGTCTCTGTGTGTTGTATCAGCAGTGAAACAGATGAGTGCTGTGTCTCTGTGTGTTGTATCAGCAGTGAAACAGATGAGTGCTGTCTCTCTGTGTGTTGTATCAGCAGTGAAACAGATGAGTGCTGTGTCTGTTGTATCAGTGGTGAAACAGATGAGTGCTGTGTCTCTGTGTTGTATCAGCAGTGAAACAGATGAGTGCTGTGTCTGTGTGTTGCATCAGCAGTGAAACAGATGAGTGCTGTGTCTGTGTGTTGCATCAGCAGTGAAACAGATGAGTGCTGTGTCTGTGTGTTGCATCAGCAGTGAAACAGATGAGTGCTGTGTCTGTGTGTTGCATCAGCAGTGAAACAGATGAGTGCTGTGTCTGTGTGTTGCATCAGCAGTGAAACAGATGAGTGCTGTGTCTCTCTGTGTTGTATCAGTGGTGAAACAGATGAGTGCTGTGTCTCTCTGGTGAAACAGATGAGTGCTGTGTCTCTGTGTGTATGGTATCAGTAGTGTAGTGAAACAGATGAGTGCTGTGTCTGTTGTATCAGCAGTGAAACAGATGAGTGCTGTGTCTCTGTGTGTTGTATCAGTAGTGAAACAGATGAGTGCTGTGTTTCTGTTGTATCAGTGGTGAAACAGATGAGTGCTGTGTATCTGTGTGTTGTATCAGTGGTGAAACAGATGAGTGCTGTGTCTCTGTGTGTTGTATCAGCAGTGAAACAGATGAGTGCTGTGTCTCTGTGTGTTGTATCAGCAGTGAAACAGATGAGTGCTGTCTCTCTGTGTGTTGTATCAGCAGTGAAACAGATGAGTGCTGTGTCTGTTGTATCAGTGGTGAAACAGATGAGTGCTGTGTCTCTGTGTTGTATCAGCAGTGAAACAGATGAGTGCTGTGTCTGTGTGTTGCATCAGCAGTGAAACAGATGAGTGCTGTGTCTGTGTGTTGCATCAGCAGTGAAACAGATGAGTGCTGTGTCTGTGTGTTGCATCAGCAGTGAAACAGATGAGTGCTGTGTCTGTGTGTTGCATCAGCAGTGAAACAGATGAGTGCTGTGTCTGTGTGTTGCATCAGCAGTGAAACAGATGAGTGCTGTGTCTGTGTGTTGCATCAGCAGTGAAACAGATGAGTGCTGTGTCTCTCTGTGTTGTATCAGTGGTGAAACAGATGAGTGCTGTGTCTCTCTGGTGAAACAGATGAGTGCTGTGTCTCTCTGTGTTGCATCAGTGGTGAAACAGATGAGTGCTGTGTCTCTGTGTTGTATCAGTGGTGAAACAGATGAGTGCTGTGTCTCTGTGTTGCATCAGTGGTGAAACAGATGAGTGCTGTGTCTCTCTGGTGAAACAGATGAGTGCTGTGTCTCTGTGTTGTATCAGTGGTGAAACAGATGAGTGATGTGTCTCTGTGTTGTATCAGTAGTGAAACAGATGAGTGCTGTGTCTCTCTGGTGAAACAGATGAGTGCTGCGTCTCTGTGTTGTATCAGTGGTGAAACAGATGAGTGATGTGTCTCTGTGTGGTGCTCCTGTAGTTTGGGATGAATCTTTCCCTCTCTACACCTCATCTCCCCTTTCAGAGGGGTTATTTATAACCAGCAGATTAACACACTTAAAAGCCGGTTTTCCTCTTCAAAAACACTCTCCCCTTATAGCACCACGACACTCACTGAGACCACCTCACTCCTCTCAGTGTGTAACAGTGTAGCTTTCAGGCTGTGTTGGTGTGCACAGAGATAAGGTGTGCACAGAGATAAGGTGTGCACAGTTGATGTGAAGTAGACCTGAAGTCATGCAGGGGCTGTGTGGGCATGCCTGTTTTACTGGGCCCCCGAGTGGCGCAGTGGTCTAAGGCACTGCATCTCATTGCAAGAGGTGTCACTACAGTCCCTGGTTCGAATCCAGGCTGTATCACATCCGGCCGTGATTGGGAGTCCCATGGCCCAGCGTCGTCCGGGTTTGACCGTCAATGTAAATAAGAATTTGTTCTTAACGGACTTGCCTGGTTAAATAAAATACATTTACTCTAACCACAGACTGCCTTAATCTCATCTCATCCTTACCGGGAAATGTGTTGAGAATCAAAGTGGCCATTAGAACATTATTGTTATTTTACAGCTGCTTATTCTTTTTCCTATTTTACATTTTTAAACGGAATTGTTGGTTAGAGCCTGTTGTAAGTAAGCATTTCACTGTACACCTGTTGTATTCGGTGCATGTGACTTATAGAATTTGTATTGCTGAAGTGATGCAGAGATGTATATCAGAGGGTACATGGACCCACCCAGACGTACCCTCTGTGTCAGTGGCAGAGCTGATGACGTTGGTGAGCTTGGTCTTGAGGCTGGTGTACGTGGTGTTGTTTTTGCCAGCTGTCTCCACGCGGCCCGTACCCAGTGACACCACACACTGGACAGGCGTATTGGGCCACAGGCATTTACACTCATGGATGGCCAACGCTGTGGGGTTGTTGATGAGGAGACCTCCATCCTGGAGACAGAGAGAGAACGAACTATTATGATCCTGCTATTGCTATGCCCATTTGGGGCTCCCGAGTGGCACAGTGGTCTAAGGCACTGCATCTCAGTGCTTGAGGCATCACTACAGACACCCTGGTTCGAATCCAGGCCGTGATTGGGAGTCCCATAGGGCGGCGCACAATTGGCCCAACGTCGTCTGGGTTTGGCCGGTGTAGGCCGTCATTGTAAATAAGAATTTGTTCTTAACTGACTTGACTAGTTAAATAAAAGTCAAAACATTTAAATAATAATAATACACAGTATAGATTTTAAAAACAGTTATGTACCAGCATCATTTAGCAGTTAATTTAAAAGATTTCTTTGCTTGTTGCAGTTTGGAAAGTAGGAAAAGCCAAAACGTCAGCTGTTAAATCATTTATGAACATCTGTGGAAAGGAAGGTAACAGATTGATGATGTAGTTTCACACGTACAGGACACAGGACACACGTACAGGACACAGACACGCGTACAGGACACAGACACACGCGTACAGGACACAGACACACGCGTAGAGGCCACAGACACACGCGTACAGGACACAGACACACGCGTACAGGACACAGACACACGTACAGGACACAGACACGTACAGGACACAGACAGGACACAGACACGTACAGGACACAGACACAGACACACGTACAGGACACAGACACACGTACAGGACACAGACACACGTACAGGACACAGACACACGTACAGGACACAGACACACGTACAGGACACAGACACACGTACAGGACACAGACACACGTACAGGACACAGACACACGTACAGGACACAGACACACGTACAGGACACAGACACACGTACAGGACACAGACACACGTACAGGACACAGACACACGTACAGGACACAGACACACGGCTGTATCTTTTCTCTTCCCTTCTGTCTAACTGGCTTTGATATCAAACAGCCACCCAGGAGCAATGGGAGTGTATGGTCTGAGGGGTGTTGAATATGCATGAGGCTGGGGGCCTCGGGTTGGCTACAGGATCAAACACCGAGGGGCCAGCCCTCATTAGGGAGGCCAGGCTGGGGGGTGGGAGCTCTGGGGCCCGGAGTGTCTAGCTAGAAAGTCTCTGGGGGAAGATTTTAGTGTGTGTGCGCATGGGGAGGGGCAGTCAGACCTTCCGGGTGGGGGAGGGGCCCTCTCCTATCACTATATCCCTCCTGTACATGAGATATTTCTGAACTTCATTTTCAATAAATACCTAATCGTTTGCAAAAACATGTTTCACTGTTATTTGGGGGTATTGTGTATCGGTAGATGGGTGAGAAAAATACATATTTAATACATTTTGAATTCAGGTTTAACAAGAAAATGTGGAATAAATCCAAGGGATGTGAATACTTTTTGAAAGCAGTGCAAGTTTCAACTAGAAGATTAATAAGTGGATTCCTACAAAGAAGATTACTTAAACATGGGACTATAATACCAGTCAAAAGTTTGGACACACCTACTTATTCAAGTTTTTAAAAACTATTTTCTACATTGTAGAATAATAGTGAAGACATCAAAACTATTAACACATATGGAATCATCTAGTAAGCAAAAGTGTTAAATATATTTTAGGTTCTTCAAAGTAGCCACCCTTTGCCTTGATGACAGCTTTGAAAACTCTTGGCACTCTTTCAACCAGCTTCACCTGGAATGCTTTTCCAACATTCTTGGAGGAGCTCCCACATATGCTGAGCACTTGTTGGCTGCTTTTCCTTCACTCTGCGGTCCAAGTCATCCCAAACCATCTCAATTGGGTTGAGGCCGGGTGATTGTGGAGGCCAGGTCATCTGATGCAGCACTCCATCACTCTCCTCCTTGTTTAAATATCCCTTACACAGCCTGGCAGTGTATTGGGTCATTGTCCTGTTGAAAAACAAAAGATAGTGGGACTAAGTGCAAACCAGATGGGATGTCATATGGCTGCAGAATGCTGTGGTAGCCATGCTGGTTAAGTGTGCCTTGAATTCTAAATAAAATCCCTGACAGTGTCACCAGCAAAGCACCCCCACACCTCCTCCTCCATGCTTCACGGTGGGAACCGCACGAGCAGAGATCATCTGTTCACCCACACTGCGTCTCACAAAGACAAGTGGTTGGAACCAAAAATTGTACATTTTGACTCATTAGACCAAAAGGACAGATTTCCACCAGTCTAATGTCCATTGATCGTGTTTCTTGGCCCAAGCAAGTTTCTTCTTATTATTGGGGTCCTTTAGTAGTGGTTTCTTTGCAGCAATTCAACCATGAAGGCCTGATTCAAACAGTCTCCTCTGAACAGTTGATGTTGAGATGTGTCTATTTCTTGAACTCTGAAGCATTTATTTGGGCTGCAATTTCTGAGGCTGGTAGCTAATGAACTTATCCTCTGCAGCAGAGGTAACTCTGGGTCTTCCATTCCTGTGGCGGTCCTCATGAAAACCAGGGCTTGATGGTTTTTGCAACTGCACTTTCAAAGTTCTTTCACTTTAAAAGTACTTGAAATGTTCTGCATTGACTGACCTTCATGTCTTAAAGTAATGATGGACTGTTGTTCCTCTTTGCTTATTTGAGCTGTTCTTGCCATAATATAGACTTGGTCTTTTACCAAATAGGGCTATCTTCTGTATACCATCCCTACCTTGTCACAACAAAACTGATTGGCTCAAATGCATTAAGGAAAGAAATTCCAAAAATTACCTTAACATGTCACACCTGTTAATTGAAATGCATTCCAGGTGACTACCTCATGAAGCTGGTTGAGAGAATGCCAAGAGTGTGCAAAACTCAAAGCAAAGTGCAGCTACATTGAAGGATCTCAAATATATTTAAAAAAATATATATATATATATTTTTTTACATATGATTTCATAGTTTTGATGTCTTCACTATTATTCTACAATGTAGAAAATAGTAATAAAGAAAAACCCTTGAATGAGGAGGTGTGTCCAAACTTTTGACTGGTAGTGTATATGTAAACACTTCCATTGGGGTTGGTGGATGTGGGCTTGCAGATCGGTGTGTGTGCACTAGATGTACTCTTAATGGGAGGAAATCAGGCTGCAGACAGAAGCACCTAGACAAAGTCCACTGACCAACCGGACAAAACAACTCAGTGCTTTTATCATCACTTGACCCACTGAGTGACTCCATCTTCTTTAATTATGGTAGTGGCTTAGATGTGCCATGGCAGCTTCTTTTCCTTGATAGCTGGAGTGGCCAGATTTCAAATAGCACCGAGCACAATGCCTTCCACTCATAACCAGTGTGACACACAGTCTCCCAGTCAGCCGAGAGTAGAATCATTCTGAATGCCACAACGTGTCTCAATGACTTGCCACCTGTTAGGGGCATTTATAGACAAGAGTCGGCTCATTGAAGCACAGGCTGCATTCCGAATGACAGCATATTCACTACATAGTTCACTCCTTTTGACCAGGGCCCAATAGGCCCAATAGGCCCTAGTCAAAAGTAGTGCACTATGTAGGGAAGTCTGTTTTTAAACACTGAAGAAGAGACTCCATGGTGTTATTATTATTATACTGGATCTGGGTAGAAGACTGTTTCCAAAGACTGGTTTTGTTCACTGTGCGCGGCAGCTAGACTGGCAGGTAGGAGCGTTGGGCCAGTAGCCAAAAGGTTGCTGGATCGAATCCCAGAGCTGACAAGGTAAAACATAATAATAATCTGTCATTCTGACCCTGAGCAAGGCAGTTAAACCCACTGTTCCCTGAAGACATGGATGTCAATTACGGTGTCAGACTTCTGATGCCATTGTATGCTTTGCAATGCTGCTTGGAGTCTTTTCAGCTGTACACTCACTGTTTTTCTTTCCCAACTGATGCCAGTGCCACACCGAAGCGCTGCTTGAGGTCTTTAGGGGGGGACTTTTCATCTGAGAACCACACTGGTACGGCTTATACACTTGGACCGTTGCCATGTTCTCACAGAAAGGGTTTCTTCAGACCCGGGTGTATAATTTGGACTGGAGGGTTAAAGTTAGAAACAATTATTTACTTAGGGGCCAAACTGTGGCAAATGAGCTGGGCACACAGAAAGAGGCAACAGAAGGTGCCTGTCAAACTCAGCATGACGCAGGTCAAGGGTCACTTCCCTTCAGAGGGATTTAGAGCTGTAATGCAAGTCTCATTTTAATACCTCTATTCCGTAGCCAATGTCTGTATAGAAAGCAGCTCTTCCCACAGGTCAAAATGTCCTCCTTTGGGTGAAGGGTACAGCCCCTCTCTATTGAGGTGATTTGACAGAGTGTAACCCCGGTGCCAAAGGCTAAACTGCAATTGAAATATTGGAGAACGGTTCAGGACGGCAGCTTAGCACCCCTTCAAAGTAGAACCCCCAGAATCAAAGGCAGAACAAGACAGAAAGGTGAAGCATGATGCAGAACTGCAAGCCAAAACATACTTACACTACATGGCCAAAAGTATGTGGACACCTGCTTGAACATCTCATTCCAAAATCATGGGCATTAATATGCAGTTGGTCCCCTTTGCTGCTATAACAGCCTCCTCTCTTCTGGGAAGGCGTTCCAATAGAAGTTGGAACATTGCTGCTATAAAACAGCCTCCTCTCTTCTGGGAAGGCTTTCCACTAGATTTTGGAACATTTCTGCAGGGACTTGCTTCCATTCAGACACTGATGTTGGGCGATTAGGCCTGGCTCACAGTCAGCGTTGAAATTCTTCCCAAATGTGTTTGATGGGGTTGAGGTCGGGTTTTGTGCAGGCCAGTCAAGTTCTTCCACACTGATCGAGACAAACCATTTCTGTATGGACCTCGCTTTGTGCACGGGGGGCAGTGTCATGCTAAAACAGGAAAAGGCCTTCCCCAAACTGTTGCCACACATTTGGAAGCACAGGATCATCTAGAATGTCATTGTATGTGGTAGCATTTAGATTTCGCTTCACTGGAACTAAGGGGTCCAAACCAAACTTCACAGTGGACACTATGTATTGGGGAAGGTAGCGTTCCCCTGGCTTCCACCAAACCCAGACTAGTCAGTCGAACTGCCAGATGGTGAAGCGTGATTCATCACTTCAGAGAACACGTTTCCACTGCTCCAGAGTCCAATGGAAGCAAGCTTTACACCACTCCAGCCGACGCTTGGCATTGCACATGGTGATCTTAGGCTTGTGTGCGGCTGCTTGGCCATGGAAACACATTTCATTAAGTTCCCAACAAACTGTTAATGTGCTGATGTTGCTTCCAGAGACAGCTTGGAACTCGGTAGTGAGTGTTGCACCGAGGACAGACACACTACAGCACTCTGCGGTCCTGTTCTGTGAGATTGTGTGGCCTACCACTTCGTGGCTGAGCCATTGTTGCTCCTAGACGTTTCCACTTCACAATAATAGCACTTACAGTTGACCGGGGCAGCTCTAGCAGGACAGAAATACGACAAACTGACTTGTTGGAAAGATGGCATCCTATGACGGTGCTAATGTTTGTCTATGCAGATTGCATGGCTGTGTGCTCGATTTTATACACCTGTCAGCAACGGGCGTGGCTGAAATAGCCGATTCCAATCATTTGAATTCAATAATAAACATGGTTTTGTATATACAGTGTAATATGTGTGCTGGTCTGGTGTTAAAAGATAGATCTGTCCTCATACTCCTCCTGGGGAAACATTCCTCCCCTGGGGTTGTTCCCTCTCCTTCAGCCAGTAATGGTTGATACACAAATCAGACTTGTTTTAGTCAGGCCACAATATTCCTACTAGCTAATAAGGCTCTGCCTGCACCTGTGGGAGCATGTTTGACTGCTAAAATATTGGCGAATTAAACAGAATTAGCGTGTAAAAGAAGAAGTAGCAGAAATACGTTCCATTAAGAACACGAGACGGGATGAAAGGATAACTAAAATAAAAAGCTACAATTTAAGGGACGGTTAGTTCCTACTTCAAATTAATTCTGCTGCCATTACTGCCAAGACTTGTTGGCTTATCTGCATTGTTCCACTAAGCCATTTTTAGGGGGGTGTGATTTAGATAGAACCCCATTCCCATCTAGCGTTGTGATCAGTAAGTCATTTCACGCATCAGCGTTTGTCAGCTCCGATTAGCAACTTCCTCCTCACAATCTCTCTCCATCCCTCTCGCTCCATCCCTCCCTCTCCATCCCCCTCTCCCTCTCGCTCTCTCTCCATCCCTCCCTCTCGCTCAATCCCTCCCTCCCTCTCTCTATCCCTCCCTCCCTATCCCTCTCTCTATCCCTCCCTCCCTCTCTATCCCTCCATCCCTCCCTCCCTCTCTCTCTCTCTCTATCCCTCCCTCTCTCTCTCTATCCCTCCCTCTCTCTCTCTATCCCTCCCTCTCTCTCTCTATCCCTCCCTCTCTCTCTATCCCTCCCTCCCTCTCTATCCCTCCCTCTCTCTCTATCCCTCCCTCTCTCTCTCTATCCCTCCCTCTCTCTCTCTCTCTATCCCTCCCTCTCTCTATCCCTCCCTCTCTCTATCCCTCCCTCCCTCTCTCTATCCCTCCCTCCCACTCTCTATCCCCCTCTCTCTATCCCTCCCTCCCTCCCTCTCTCTATCCCTCCCTCCCTCCCTCTCTCTATCCCTCCCTCCCTCTCTCTCTATCCCTCCCTCTCTCTCTATCCCTCCCTCTCTCTCTATCCCTCCCTCCCTCTCTATACCTCCCTCTCTCTCTCTCTCTATCCCTCCCTCCCTCTCTCTCTCTCTCTCTCTCTATCCCTCCCTCCCTCTCTTTCTCTATCCCTCCCTCTCTCTTTCTCTATCCCTCCCTCTCTCTCTCTCCCTCCCTCTCTCTCTCTCTATCCCTCCCTCTCTCTCTATCCCTCCCTCTCTCTCTCTATCCCTCCCTCTCTCTCTATCCCTCCCTCTCTCTCTCTATCCCTCCCTCTCTCTCTCTCTCTCTATCCCTCCCTCCCTCTCTCTCTCTCTCTCTATCCCTCCCTCCCTCTCTCTATCCCTCCCTCTCTCTCTCTATCCCTCCCTCTCTCTCTCTATCCCTCTCTCTCTCTATCCCTCCCTCCCCTCTCTCTATCCCTCCCTCCCTCTCTCTATCCCTCCCTCCCTCTCTCTATCCCTCCCTCCCTCTCTCTCTATCCCTCCCTCTCTCTCTATCCCTCCCTCTCTCTCTATCCCTCCCTCTCTCTATCCCTCCCTCTCTCTATCCCTCCCTCTCTCTCTCTCTCTATCCCTCCCTCTCTCTCTCTCTATCCCTCCCTCTCTCTCTCTATCCCTCCCTCTCTCTCTATCCCTCCCTCCCTCTCTCTCTATCCCTCCCTCTCTCTCTCTATCCCTCCCTCCCTCTCTCTCTATCCCTCCCTCCCTCTCTCTCTATCCCTCCCTCTCTCTCTCTATCCCTCCCTCTCTCTCTCTATCCCTCCCTCTCTCTCTCTATCCCTCCCTCTCTCTCTCTATCCCTCCCTCTCTCTCTCTATCCCTCCCTCTCTCTCTATCCCTCCCTCTCTCTCTCTATCCCTCCCTCTCTCTCTATCCCTCCCTCTCTCTCTATCCCTCCCTCTCTCTCTCTATCCCTCCCTCTCTCTATCCCTCCCTCTCTCTATCCCTCCCTCTCTCTATCCCTCCCTCTCTTTCTCTATCCCTCCCTCTCTCTCTCTCTCTCTCTCTATCCCTCCCTCTCTCTATCCCTCTCTCTCTCTATCCCTCCCTCTCTCTCTATCCCTCTCTCTATCCCTCCCTCTCTCTATCCCTCTCTCTCTCTATCCCTCCCTCTCTCTCTATCCCTCCCTCTCTCTCTCTCTCTCTCTATCCCTCCCTCTCTCTATCCCTCCCTCTCTCTCTATCCCTCCCTCTCTCTCTCTATCCCTCCCTCTCTCTCTCTCTCTCTATCCCTCCCTCTCTCTCTCTCTATCCCTCCCTCTCTCTCTCTCTATCCCTCCCTCTCTCTCTCTCTATCCCTCCCTCCCTCTATCCCTCCCTCCCTCTATCCCTCTCTCTCTCTCAGCTATGCGTCAATAGCCCCTTGGGTGAGGGCCAAGATGAGTGGTCACAACACATGGGAAACTCTGGTCCAAAGAGCCGGGTCCAGTACATGTGTTCCATGCTGCATACACTCTCTTTTCAGCTCCAGTCAGCTGTTCTGGTCATTAGGAGCTGCTCTTAGAACGTCTGGTTGCGTCCCATAGGGCACACTATTCCCTATATAGTGCCCTACATTTGACAAGGCTTGGCCAAGGGGTCGAAGGGGCTTTCGGCCGAGCTGGAGCCCAGTGCTTCTGCCTGGATTTACCCACAAGGCCTTTGGCACTGAAGCTTAAACATGGTTTAATTGGGGAGAGGTTACATAAATCATTATGGACCATTTGATGGATGCTACCCAGTGTGTGTTACAATAGGATTAGTTGTTAGGAGCAGATCCTTCAGCCTCCATGGTCATATTCAGCTAGGCCCTCACGGATATACTGAACAAGGTTTAGCATGGGTCTTCTTGTTCAACTCAGGATGTTAAGCTCAAACAGGTAGAAAATCATGTTTACTATGCAATCAAGTGAATGAATGTCTGTTCTCTTGATTAATTGTCCAGATAAAACCAACTCTTAGCTATGTATTCACGTGTATATTGAACAAGGTTTGCTAAATCAAGGGTGTTTGTTGAAGCAGATAATAATATCTATCCATCTGATCTCAAGTGAATAAATCGGGCTGTTCAATTTTTTATTTATTTTTATTTAACCAGGCAAGTCAGTTAAGAACAAATTCTTATTTTCAATGACGGCCTAGGAACAGTGGGTTAACTGCCTGTTCAGGGGCAGAACGACAGATTTGTACCTTGTCAGCTCGGGGATTCGATCTTGCAACCTTTCGGTTACTAGTCCAACGCTCTAACCACTAGGCTACCCTGCCGCCCGTCCAGATAACAACTAATCCTTAGTCCCTTTCACCAACGAGGACGAGACAGACATACAATGGTGTTAGTGTGATGTCACCATCATCATCATCATCATCATCTAGGAATGAGTGGCCAAGTCAAACCAAAAGGTCTCCATGCCAGATTATGTAATTACGCAGCCTGGTTCTCCTATTTGACCTTTGACCTGAGAGAACAGAAGGGTCAGAATGAGGTCCAAGTCGTCATCCCACAAAGAAAATGGAGAGGGATGAAGTATTCATCTGTGTGAGACAGAGACACGGAGTGACAAATACGCCCTCAGGTTAGGAAAGGCAATCGAGTCTCTCTCCCACCCACCCACCCGAGTGCAGTGAATTATCCTCTCCTCCTGCTGTGACCTGACATGTGACAGCATCCTCTTAGGCAATAGGTCAAATTCAGCTACCTCATATACATATGGCACATTTTCACAGTCCATCATAATAAATAAAACAAAGTGATTTCCCAAGTCCATTAATCAGAAATGTCCCAGGGGAGATCAGTGGAAATACAGATCCAAGTGACTGAACTCACATATGAATGCATTAATACGTGATTGACGGACAGCCCGCTTTACAACAGCGGCTTTAAATGCAGAGATTTCTATGAGAAAATCTCATTTCAGCCACTCCAGAGAGATGGCTGGTGCAGAGGTAGTACTGTGAGGGATAAGGGGGTTAGGGTTACAGAGAGTGATGGAGGGAGGCAGTACTGTGAGGGATAAGGGGGTTAGGAATACAGAGAGTGATGGAGGGAGGTAGTACTGTGAGGGATAAGGGGTTAGGGTTACAGAGAGTGATGGAGGGAGGCAGTACTGTGAGGGATAAGGGGGTTAGGAATACAGAGAGTGATGGAGGGAGGTAGTACTGTGAGGGATAAGGGGGTTAGGGTTACAGAGAGTGATGGAGGGAGGCAGTACTGTGAGGGATAAGGGGGTTAGGAATACAGAGAGTGATGGAGGGAGGTAGTACTGTGAGGGATAAGGGGGTTAGGAATACAGAGAGTGATGGAGGGAGGCAGTACTGTGAGGGATAAGGGGGTTAGGGTTACAGAGAGTGATGGAGGGAGGCAGTACTGTGAGGGATAAGGGGGTTAGGAATACAGAGAGTGATGGAGGGAGGCAGTACTGTGAGGGATAAGGGGATTAGGAATACAGAGAGTGATGGAGGGAGGCAGTACTGTGAGGGATACAGAGAGTGATGGAGGGAGGCAGTACTGTGAGGGATAAGGGGGTTAGGAATACAGAGAGTGATGGAGGGAGGCAGTACTGTGAGGGATAAGGGGATTAGGGATACAGAGAGTGATGGAGGGAGGCAGTACTGTGAGGGATACAGAGAGTGATGGAGGCAGTACTGTGAAGGATAAGGGGGTTAGGGATAGAGAGAGTGATGGAGGGAGGCAGTACTGTGAGGGATAAGGGGGTTAGGGATACAGAGAGTGATGGAGGCAGTACTGTGAGGGATAAGGGGGTTAGGGATAGAGAGAGTGATGGAGGGAGGCAGTACTGTGAGGGATAAGGGGGTTAGGGATACAGAGAGTGATGGAGGGAGGCAGTACTGTGAGGGATAAGGGGGTTAGGGATACAGAGAGTGATGGAGGCAGTACTGTGAGGGATAAGGGGGTTACGGATACAGAGAGTGATGGAGGCAGTACTGTGAGGGATAAGGGTTTAGGGATACAGAGAGTGATGGAGGGAGGCAGGTTCTCACACAGCAGCCAGTCGATGTAGATCAGTAGAAAAGAAGAAGTGTGCTAGCACAACCAGGTGGGTGGCGTAGTGTGTGTGTGTGTGTATCAGTGGAGGCTGCTGAGGGGAGGACGGCTCATTATAACGGCTGGAAAGGAGCTAATGGAATGGCACCAACACACAGAACCCATGAGTTTGATGTATTTGATACAATTCCACTGACTCCGCTCCATCCATTACCACGAGCCTGTCCTCCCCAGTTACGGAACCACCCACCTCCTGTAGTGTGTCTGAGACAGAGGAGACCGATGGGGAGAGAGTGACTGTGTGTCTGTAGTAACAGGGCGACTGTGTGTCTGTAGTAACAGGGCGACTGTGTGTCTGTAGTAACAGGGCGACTGTGTGTCTGTAGTAACAGGGCGACTGTGTGTCTGTAGTAACAGGGCGACTGTGTGTCTGTAGTAACAGAGTGACTGTGTGTCTGTAGTAACAGAGTGACTGTGTGAATACCAGGGAGACGGTGTCTCCAAGGGAATAGAGGGGTACAGGAGTTGGACAATAGCCTGGTGGAAAAGCTCCATGTTCCTTCAGGGTTTAACACAGGAGGAGAGCTGGTCCTGAGGAGGAGAGGAGCAGACAGAGGACAAAGCACTTATTTATCCCCTATCCCTCCTCCCCTATCCCTCCTCCACTCTCCCTCCTCCACTCGCCACTCTCCTCCACTCGCCACTCTCCTCCACTATTCCTCCTCCCTGTCTGCCTCATCTATGGAGGCAGCACTGCAGTATAAGGCTGATAATGGCATCCCTTCTGGCCAATGACAACACAGAAAGAAAAAAAACTACCAGGTTTAGTAGCAATACTAGATAATAGCTTACATCTTCAATATTTCAGTAGTGCACTGGTACTTAAAGCAGGTGAAACCACATACTCAAAATGTCTCTATCTTAAAGGGTTTTAACTGAACGTTTTCTAGCGCTTCCCTTAAAACGCTTCATTCTTAGTTCCCATCCATGTGAGTGACAGTGGATGTATAGACTAGAAGTGTTCATTCTGCCAGGCCGGTGAAGAGTCCTCTGTTTAGGACAGCACCATGTGGGAGAGGAGATTGCCACACAAAAATACCTCGTTCCTGCCCACCGACAAGGGAGATGCCATGGCTGCCCACCGACAAGGGAGATGCCATGGCTACCCACCGACAAGGGAGATGCCATGGCTACCCACCGACAAGGGAGATGCCATGGCTGCCCACCGACAAGGGAGATGCCATGGCTGCCCACCGACAAGGGAGATGTCATGGCTGCCCACCGACAAGGGAGATGTCATGGCTGCCCACCGACAAGGGAGATGTCATGGCTGCCCACCGACAAGGGAGATGCCATGGCTGCCCACCGACAAGGGAGATGCCATGGCTGCCCACCGACAAGGGAGATGCCATGGCTGCCCACCGACAAGGGAGATGCCATGGCTGCCCACCGACAAGGGAGATGTCATGGCTGCCCACCGACAAGGGAGATGCCATGGCTGCCCACCGACAAGGGAGATGCCATGGCTGCCCACCGACAAGGGAGATGCCATGGCTGCCCACCGACAAGGGAGATGTCATGGCTGATCATTCTTCAGTTCTCCATGCATTCCCTGGCTGGCATCCTGGTATCCTTCGTCAATTTCCGAAGTCTTCTAGTTCTGTGGTCTTCAGCGGGATAATGGCAGCTTCAATGAGGCATGGCTCCTCCCTCTTGTCTTCCTCCACCGGAGAGGCATTCTCTCTATGGTTGTAGTGTGTTGTGATGTAATAGCGCTGTAGCCACTGTTGTTTACCACAGTTCTAAAATCAGAATCCTGTCAGTTAGAGCTTAAAATGTCCACCATTCCAGGGCTGCGGAATCTGGAAAGAAATTAAAGTCCAATCAAAACGATCTTGAAACGGTTGCTTGAGAATTCCAGAATTTCCCGGCGTTCATTCAGCACATGGCTGTTTTATGGCACTTTCGACACAAGGCGGCGATTGTTTCGGGGTTGAGAGGTAACGGAAGGGCGACCTATGACTCCCTCACTGGGGAATTCTGACATCACACACACACACAGACGCCATGTTGTGCAGACTCTTCGCTTCAGAAAAACATCCACTCGACCAAAAGAAGGATATCGGACTGCTGGTGGGCTTCTAAATATTGCTTATTGGACTGGAGAAATGATGAAAGATGATGTCATGATGTAATCTTACTCCAATGTAAATACACAACCTAATAACTTCACAACCACATGTATAACGGCAATGTTGGCTAATGTAATTCATCAAATTCACAGCTTCAATTTAAACATGTTAGATTTCAGTTTTTCTTCACAGCAGAAGTAGTAGAATGGATAACTAGACCTTGTTGAAACCCAGGTGTCGTTTTTACATTTATGGTGTCCCACTTTCCCAGCGAGCGGTGAGAGCTTTCCCCAGTTAGAAAGCAACTAGCAGAGACTTGACAAACATCCATAATGGAGGTTGTCTGCTTGCTTCTGGATTTTAACGAGGCTGATGTAGCAGTCAGACAGTGTGGGATGAGGAGTATGTATATGTAGTGTGTGTGTCTCTGGGAAAGATGAGACCAGGAAGTAGCGGGGTCATCAACCATTCTATTTCATATCCCAGCCAGAGAGTTCCCCACTCACCTAGAGAACTTACACCAATTCCAATTAAGAGTGTGGGAGCACGGGATTCCACCTTTGATGTAAAATGTGTGTGTGTGTGTTTCCTAAGCCAAAATGGGAGGATATTGCCAGGATTACATTATGAGATGTCAAGCCCAGGCAGACATGAAACCCCACACGTCATTCACCTGGGGTTGAAGAGAGACATGATCTGATGTCTCTAGGAGCCAGCCAGATGGGCTTCCTGATGAATAAGCCCCACCCAGCACTGTGTGTGTGTGGGCGGAAGAGAGGATATAATATTATTGATCAGTAAAATAGCTGAGAGGAGTCAGGATGTAGGTATTTGCTGTTGCAGTGCTCTTCTCCTGTCTAATGGCATGAGTCTTTAGATGCCCATTTAGAATGGATATTGACGTTAAGTATCTCAGGCAGACTTGCGTCTCAAACACCACCCTATTTCCTATGCACTACACTAATAGGACTCCGGTCAAAAGTAGTGCACTATTTAGGGGATAGGGTACCAAACCCTTAGTTTGACCGACTCTTCCTGCTCTCCATCTAAATGGACCTGTCTGGAAACAAACAAACACTGATGGGAGAGGGGTGGAGCTCCTCCATTTTACCGCGCTGATGGTTTTCACATTAAAACACAACTCCTGAAGTGTGTTGAGGAGATTGGGATGATACAGGATAATGTGAAGTAGAAACACACTGGAGGAAGGACATAAAAGAACCTCAGTCCTTTAAATACTGGCTGCTGCTGTGAAGGACACATCCTGACGTATTCTACCATGAATAATCCTGTTCCAACGCCTACATCAACCCCCGTCCATACTGACCGTGTTAGAGCCTTGGTCCTGTATGACTCAGTTGATGTGGAGGTAGCAACACCAAGGTTCTGGTGCAAATCACATTCACTAGAAAACATTTATGCAGAAAACTTGCTGTGCTGTAGGCCTATGTCACTTTGCATTAAGTGGTATACATTATTTAAGTGGTAATGCCCGAGAAGCAGGTTTGGAGGATATATTGGCACAGGTGTTAGGCCCGAAACAAAGTCGAGCGCCGGCAAACCGTGACAGTACATCCTCCAAACATCGGCTGAGGGCATTATCACTTTTATACAATGGTTACCATATTAAAATAATGACTTCCATATTTTCATTAAAAACATTATTTTGGGGCCTCCCGGGTAACGCAGTGGACCAAGGCACGATGCAGTGCTAGCTGTGCCACCAGAGACTCTGGGTTCGAGCCCAGGCTCTGTCGCACAATTGGCCGAGTGTCGTCCGGGTTAGGGAGGTCTCATCGCACAATAGTGCCTCCTGTGGCGGGCCGGGCGCAGTGCACGCTGACCAGGTCGCTAGGCACACAGTGCTTCCTCCTACACATTGGTGCGGCTGGCTTCCGGGTTGGATGCGCGCTGTGTTAAGAAACAGTGCGGCTTGGTTGGATTGTGTTTCAGAGGACACATGGCTCTCGATCTTTGTCTCTCCCGAGCACGTACGGGGGTTGTAGCGATGAGACAAGACTGTAACGACTACAATTGGACACCACGAAATTGGGGAGAAAAAGGGGGTAAAAAAATATATATATATATATATTTTTTTTTTTTGATATATATATATATATATATATTTTGATGAATTTGTTCATACTATTTCATCCTTCCACAAGCTATAGTCCCGACACAAATCTAGGGTTGCTAGCCAACCTGGCTGGTCGTTCGTACTATTGGTTCGGTTGCCAGAGACGCGACCCAGTCGTTCAGTCATCATGTTCTGTACCCAGTCGTTCAGTCATCATGTTCTTTACCCAGTCGTTCAGTCATCATGTTCTGTACCCAGTCGTTCAGTCTTTATGTTCTGTACCCAGTCGTTCAGTCTTTATGTTCTGTACCCAGTCGTTCAGTCCTTCTGTTCTGTACCCAGTCGTTCAGTCCTTCTGTTCTGTACCCAGTCGTTCAGTCTTTATGTTCTGTACCCAGTCGTTCAGTCTTTATGTTCTGTACCCAGTCGTTCAGTCCTTCTGTTCTGTACCCAGTCGTTCAGTCTTTATGTTCTGTACCCAGTCGTTCAGTCTTTATGTTCTGTACCCAGTCGTTCAGTCTTTATGTTCTGTACCCAGTCGTTCAGTCTTTATGTTCTGTACCCAGTCGTTCAGTCTTTATGTTCTGTACCCAGTCGTTCAGTCTTTATGTTCTGTACCCAGTCGTTCAGTCTTTATGTTCTGTACCCAGTCGTTCAGTCTTTATGTTCTGTACCCAGTCGTTCAGTCTTTATGTTCTGTACCCAGTCGTTCAGTCTTTATGTTCTGTACCCAGTCGTTCAGTCTTTATGTTCTGTACCCAGTCGTTCAGTCCTTCTGTTCTGTACCCAGTCGTTCAGTCTTTATGTTCTGTACCCAGTCGTTCAGTCTTTATGTTCTGTACCCAGTCGTTCAGTCTTTATGTTCTGTACCCAGTCGTTCAGTCTTTATGTTCTGTACCCAGTCGTTCAGTCTTTATGTTCTGCATCTTTGTACGCGACCCAAGCAGTTTGTTCTAAATGGTCCATTTCCATACTGGCTGGTAACGTTCCTATCACTTGCTTGTTAAGTCAACTACAGCTCATTTACAGTCATGTCAAACAGTGCAGCCAAAATAACAAAGTAGCTGTATATGTTTAAGCTGTTTTCTAGTTATGTTGATTTTGATACATACATAACAATGAGCTAGTGATGCGTGATTTCACCTGGCATAGAAAATGTGCTCTCTCTTCAGGAGGAGGAGTTAGCCAACAACACAGCTAACACAACCACTTCAAACTGAAGCTGGTAAGACTGAGAACTGAAGCTGGTAAGACTGAGAACTGAAGCTGGTAAGACTGAGAACTGAAGCTGCACTTCGTTTCACCGGTTGTCTTTTGGTGTTTCCATAAAAATGATGCGGATTCATGATTTCGACTGGCTGAGTAAAGCTGTCTGCCATGTCCTGACTCCCAACATGTTCATTACTCTGGGACAGCTGGAGATCCAATTTCAATACTGAAACAATGTTGCAAATGTCGGAGAGACAGACAGCAGGTTGATACAAATCTCTGCTGTTGAAGACTGTTGGTCTAAAAGAAATGTGAGATAATGTCTAGATGTTATTTATAGTGGACAACAACTAGTCTAAAAGAAATGTGAGATAATGTCTAGATGTTTTATATAGTGAACAACTAGTCTAAGAGAAATGTGAGATAATGTCTAGATGTTTTTTATAGTGGACAACTAGTCTAAGAGAAATGTGAGATAATGTCTAGATGTGTTTTATAGTGGACAACAACTAGTCTAAGAGAAATGTGAGATAATGTCTAGATGTTTTATATAGTGAACAACTAGTCTAAGAGAAATGTGAGATAATGTCTAGATGTGTTTTATAGTGGACAACAACTAGTCTAAGAGAAATGTGAGATAATGTCTAGATGTTTTATATAGTGAACAACTAGTCTAAGAGAAATGTGAGATAATGTCTAGATGTGTTTTATAGTGGACAACAACTAGTCTAAGAGAAATGTGAGATAATGTCTAGATGGTTTTTATAGTGGACAACAACTAGTCTAAGAGAAATGTGAGATAATGTCTAGATGTTTTTTTATAGTGGAGATCAAGTTTATGAATTGCCTGGCTGGGCTGATGAGACAGTGGATTGCTCAGTCAGATGGAACAGAGTAAATGGGCATTTTAACATCATAGATTTAGCTGGATGGTAACTTGTAGAATAGACACCGGCTGGAATGTGGTTTATAACCAATCAGCATTCAGGAGTAGAACCACCCCTTGTATAATATATTAACACTAAGTAGTAAACTACACAGGCCGTCAGAGAGCTAAGTGCTGGATCCCTCTAACTGGAGAGGATTAGTGAAAAGGGATGTGGAATAGGGAAGGCAGACAGGAGAGAGAGAGGCCAGGGAAGATATGGAGTATTGGTGGCAGCTGTAGTGTAGAGCATTGTGAGGGGCAAAGAATTAGGATTTCTAAAACTCGTCTTACCTGGTGAAGGTCGTGTCCCAGGGCAAACTCCTGGAAGTACCCTGGGGCAGCGGAGGACGCTCTGATGGCCTGCCACAGCTTGTGTTCACAGCCCCCCAGGTAGTGGGAGCGCACCCCTGGCTGAAGGTTATAGTTCCTGAACACATAGGCCTTCAGAGGAGTGCCCCTGTTCACGATGGTACTCACTGCTGCTATCTGGTGGTAAGAGGGTACATGAGATTTTATTTATTTTTATTCCCTACTTGGCCCCATTTGATAAGCTGCTGGTGATTTAAAAAGGTCAATGTACATAACCATGAATTGAAGAAGAGTGGCATTAATAGAATGTGTTGCTGTATCCACTTAATCCCCACAAGAGATACAGGGAGGGTGTCATATACATTAAATATGACAATTAAAAACAGAACACAAATGCACTACTATGGAAGTTATATGACATATAGTGACAACATTTAGAGCCATAAAAATACCTTAGAACACAGTAATGCTCTGAGGACCCATTGAAATAAAATCTATACAACTGTTAGTCATTACACAATCAGATGTTATAAAAGCCTAATAACACCACAGACAAGCACGTATTCTGACACACAGTGTAATCCTTACCAAAAACCTCATTATTATTTCACTGCCTAGCCTCAGCCTGGCTGTCGTACATGGAACTAGAGAATGTGTGGATTCTGTGTCAGCCTAGCCACCGGAGCTGCAGCAGTGTGTGTGTGTGTGATAGAAATGGTTCCAGCCAGCCAGTGAGACGATGGCCAGAGGCTTTCTCATTGACCTCATTATTAAGAGACGGAGGGACTTCCTTTTCAATGCTCCTCCCTCAGCAACCGTGAGGGTGTGTCTGTGTCTGTTTGCCAGCTCCACACTGTTAGTCACGCCATGTTAGAAAAACTCACCTTTGGGCATTTGGGGTTTCTTGATGTTTCCACCATCAGATCAGAGCCCATTTTTTCTCTGTGGGAGAAAATGAAAGGAGAGCTTAGTCTGGGGCTGTGTCTGAACAAGTTAGTAGCCTTAAAATCCTTGCTTCCTCCATTCCCCTCAAAGCTCATTGGAGGAAGTCAGAGGAAGGGACCTTTGTTCATCTCCACCAATGAGCTTTGAGAGGAATTGATCTGCGGTGCTGTTCTTAATTCATGAAGTTAATCTATTCCATTATATTAAATACCAACTTGAGAATGTTCTCCCAGGTCTCGGAGTTGTAGAAGGCGTGGCTCCAGCCCATCTTGACGGTTCCCACGATGACGTTCTGCTTGAAGACGTCAGAACCCAGCTTCCTGTAGAGCACCTCACACTCATTTAGAGGGATCTGGAACACACCCAGCATGAAGCCCAGGATGGAACCTGACAGAGAGCGAGAACAGGAGGATATTTAGCCACACACGGAGGACAAAGAATGTACACTTTAAAAAGTATTATTTGTTTGTTAGTCCAATAACACCAACACATTTTCATATTGAGACCTGAGGAGAGACATGGAAAAATCCTACCCCCCGTTATGGACTACAAAACAACCCCTACCCCCCGTTATATAGACTACAAAACAACCCCTAGGCCCCGTTATATAGACTACAAAACAACCCCTAGGCCCCGTTATATAGACTACAAAACAACCCCTAGGCCCCGTTATATAGACTACAAAACAACCCCTAGGCCCCGTTATATAGACTACAAAACAACCCCTAGGCCCCGTTATATAGACTACAAAACAACCCCTAGGCCCCGTTATATAGACTACAAAACAACCCCTACCCCCGTTATATAGACTACAAAACAACCCCTACCCCCGTTATATAGACTACAAAACAACCCCTACCCCCGTTATATAGACTACAAAACAACCCCTACCCCCGTTATATAGACTACAAAACAACCCCTACCCCCGTTATATAGACTACAAAACAACCCCTACCCCCGTTATATAGACTACAAAACAACCCCTACCCCCGTTATATAGACTACAAAACAACCCCTACCCCCGTTATATAGACTACAAAACAAACCCTACCCCCCGTTATATAGACTACAAAACAAACCCTACCCCCGTTATAGACTACAAAACAAACCCTACCCCCCGTTATAGACTATAAAACAAATCCTAACCCTTATATTACAACCAACTAATTGCAGCATTACCACAGAAATGGAAGAGGCAAGTAGAGGAGGGGGGGGGGGGGGGGGAGTAAGGAACTTGTCTGACGGCCCTACATTAAAGACTATGATGTGTGTGATATATATATAAATTATCAGTTTCATTTAAGGACCAAAAACATTGACAGCTGTACCATATAAATTGCTAAATATTTGGAAAGAGATTTTCGATGTACCGATTCCATGGCACATAGATTATGAATTGAAACGCAAAACACCAGATTCAAAAGTTCTAATTTTTCAATTTAAATTATACAAAATTATTGCAACCAAAATAATATATATGTGTGGGATACAATGTTCCCAGCTCTGCAGATTTTGTAGCGAGGAGGCAGTCATTAGATCATTTATTTTGGTACTGTCCATATGTAGCTCGTTTTTGGTCACAGGTCCAGGAAGAAGAGTTGCAACATTTACCTAGAACTAACACTGCAGATAGCAATACTGGGTGATTTGAAAAGTCAAGCGATCAATAATATAATAATTATGAGAATAGAAAGGTTCAGTACTTTTGCGAAGCATCACAGCACAGTTGAAAAATATATGGCTGCTAGAAATCCAAAATGGATGGTGTTGAGAATCCCTCAACAAGGTTTCAGAGCTGCTGTCTGACAAAGGGAGGCCACAACGTAAATCTCATTCTTCCAGTCGTCCCTGGACCAGGGGCAGACCTGGGTTCAAATTGTAATTAAAAATCATCTCAACTACAGCTGTGATGAACTGAGCTTGCCAGGCTTAACTGTCCAACAGAATAGTCCCAAAACAGAAAAGCACGCACATCTGGCAGCCCAGACACGCTAGAGGAAACACTCAAATAGTATCAGGGTCTGGGGCTTACGGAGCAAGAGGCAAACTGGATGGAGGCTAACTGCCTGTAGGATCATCCGTTATGGGTATCATTACCCAGGGATGATCCATCCACAGACACTGGCTGAGATTAAAATGGCCACCAATGAACCAACCACAGTGACAAGCAGATCACTGCTAGCGTCCACAGGACCACAGCCATATAATGACACTAGCTATGACCACGGGGATAGTGATGTACATGACAAGACTGTCTTGTCTACAGGGCAGGAGACAGTCTCCTGCCCTGTAGACACTTCCGCTAACAGCCAAACCACGAACCCCATCTCTCGCTGTTTCTCCAGTAGCATTTCCCACACCCATCACCAGTCACCTGACCCAGGCCGCATGCTAGCAGCGCCACAACACCAACCTATCTACTAACGGCAGCTCCATCCTAACCCAAATCTGTGCCTGCCTTCCTGCTGAACTCTCTCTGGGACCTAAACCCTGCCTGGGGAGAGGATGTCCCCCACCCACCCCCCAGCATTGGGGCAGCTGCTGCCAGCCACTATCCAAGAAGACAGGCCCCTGTCCCAAAACTGGCATGGCAGGGTGAAACCAGGGTGTGCCAGCCAGCCAGATCATCGTGCCCAGAGCGAGACGGGCAGCCAACTCCAAACGTGGTGGCTGTCCTTAATGTTAAAGTAATCCTTAATGTTAAAGTATGCACATTACTTAGCTCATCAGGTGGAGGGGATTACCTTGACTAACACACTGGCCAGCCGTCTCACACACGCACACAGACCTTCAGAGAGCCCAGGGCTAGGCTGGCTTCCTCCAACAGGAGAGGATCAGGGACAATGGATACGGAGAGGGGGAGACAGACAGACAGACAGACAGAGAGCATGGCCGGGGAAGATAGAGGTTTGGTGGCAGCTGTAGGGTAGCGCTTTGTGAGAGGGAAAGCATTAGGCTTCCTAAAATGAGAGAAATGGTCAGGCCATGATGGACCTTGAGAGGAGGAGCAGGGGGTTATGGTAAACAGCACCACCATGTGGTGGTTGAGAGTACTACAATATTATATTGGGGCTCCCAAGTGGCGTAGAGGTCTAAGGCACTGCATCGGAATGCTTGAGGCGTCACTACAGACACCCTGGTTCGAATCCAGGCTGTATCACAACCGGCCGTAATTAGGAGTCCCATAGGGCGGCGCACAATTGGCCCAACGTCATCCGGGTTTGGCCGTCATTGTAATTAAGAATGTGTTCTTAACCGACTTGCCTAGTTAAATAAAAAGTTGTCATATATATATATATATAAATAAACAACAGAAAACATGACAACTGCCAGTAGATTATGTAGGTTTGATAAGGTATAGTCAAATCATTCAATAGCTGTTCTATTTATGTAATGTTTAATCTTCTTTTTCCGCTACTGGGAATAAATAAACAAGGAAAAAAACTATACACAATTATGCCATAAAAAATGTTTTCCTTCTCTGGCACTCAAAATACTCCAGTCATCTACCTTCTTGTATTATATAAACTGGAGACCATTAATCAAGTCTGAAATAAAAGAGGAGATCTGCTGAATTAAGAGCTTGCCCACGACAGTACAAAAGAAAATGACAACAAGAGTAAAGATTTGACATCCATTTACCATTCAGGCCCCCTAATGTTCCATAATGCCTGTGTCCTGGCATGCAGTGCAGGGTTGTGGACTGAGAGGCCTGAGCAGAGCAGGAACCCGAGTCCGCCACGGGGACTGAGCAGAGCAGGAACCAGAGTCAGCCCCGGGACTGAGCAGAGCAGGAACCCGAGTCAGCCCCGGGACTGAGCAGAGCAGGAACCCGAGTCCGCCACGGGGACTGAGCAGAGTAGGAACCCGAGTCAGCCCCGGGACTGAGCAGAGCAGGAATCCCGAGTCCGCCACGGGGACTGAGCAGAGCAGGAACCCGAGTCCGCCACGGGGACTGAGCAGTGCAGGAAGCCGAGTCAGCCACGGGGACTGAGCAGTGCAGGAAGCCGAGTCAGCCACGGGGACTGAGCAGAGCAGGAACCCGAGTCAGCCATGGGTCCCAGTACAGTCCCAGTACAGAACAGACTGGGAGGAGCAGTGAGCACTGCTCTGTTTAGAATGATCCACCCTGCAAGCTGCCCTCACAAACACACACTATTAGCCAGAGATGAAGTAGGTTAGGAGGACAATGCAACATACCTGTGCTGACACCACAGATGTAATCAAACAGTTGGTAGATGGGTTTTCCCGTCAGGGCTTCCAGTTTCTGCAGAGTCTGAAGGGCAATCAGTCCCCTGGACAGTAGAAAACACACACACACCATGAAGAGCACTAATATAGATTGTCTACGGGATGTAAAAGTGAGTGGAGTCGAAGTAATAACACTGATAATAACATCCGCCAGTGCCGCACACATTCAAATGGAGAACATTGGATAACTTGAACGCGATGGCAAAACAGTCTTCCTAACGCTCTTACTAGGTCTCTTATGTTCCTTTTCCCCCCTCAAATGCTACCCTCTTTCCTTCACACACACACTACTGTACCTTTCCCCCCTCAAATGCTACCCTCTTTCCTTCACACACACACTACTGTACCTTTCCCCCCTCAAATGCTACCCTCTTTCCTTCACACACACACTACTGTACCTTTCCCCCCTCAAATGCTACCCTCTTTCCTTCACACACACACACACACACACACTACTGTACCTGGTTCCCCCTCCGTCGATGGACAGGACCCTGATTCCCTGGCCCTTGACAGGGTTGGTGTATCCCACCAGCGTGAGGGCCTCCCTGACTGCTGCCTTCAGAGACGGGTCCTCAGCCTGGCGGAGACGCAGTAGGCACGGGATCGCCTTCTCCTGAGCGCCACACACACACAGCAAGATATAACAATATATAGTTAACGTCACTGACACCCATACGGTCAGTTCTAGAACTAATGCAAGTGGTTTTCAAATCAGTCAATTCAGGAACTACGCTGAAATTGCACATTCTTCTCAGATAACCGTGGCAGAGAATTGGAATGTAAGTTTACTTCATGAATTTACTGTGAAAAGTGAAAATTTAAAAAATGTACCCCAAACCTGCCCCCAAGGTACAAGGAACTATAGCTTGCCAGTCCCTGGTACTAAAAAAGGTCGGCAAACTTAGCAGAAGCTTTTATCCAAAGCAACAGAGTACAGCGAGTGGCATGCATACAGTAGGGTACGCATTTTAGAACATATGACCCCTGTGGAACAGACGTCATGCCTCCAGCATACAGTAGGGTACGCATTTTAGTACATATGACTCCTGTGGAACAGAAGTCATGCCTCCAGCATACACACACATTGACCTTAATACAAACAACACCTTAGAGGTCAGAGGAAATAGCAAGCAACATCAGTGACCAGTGGATTGACATAACTATACTGTAACTGAACAGACTTTAAAAAAACACTTCTGTATCCTCACTTGATCGCTGTTGACGAGGTTAACCAATGTTTCCTCAGGCCAGAAACAATGGCCTTGGGTTAAGTTGTCCAATGGGACAGTCCCTACAGATACGGGTATGTGTAATGTAAATAACCTGTATGATGATAAGGGAACATACACTGAGTGTACAAAACATTAGGAACACCTGCTCTTTCCATGACAGACTGACCAGGTAAAAGCTATGATCGCATATTGATGTCACCTGTTAAATTCAGTTCAATCTGTGTAGATGAAGGGGAGGAGACAGGTTAAAGAAGGATTTTTAAGTCTTGAGACGTATTCTGTATGTGTGCCATTCAGAGGGTGAACGGACGAGACAGAAAATTAAAGTGCCTTAGAATGGGGTATGATAGTAGGTGCCAGGCGCACCGGTCTGAGTGTGTCAAGAACTGCCAAGCTGCTGGGTTTTTCAAGCTCAACAGCTTCCTGTGTGTATAAAGCATGTTCCACCACCCAAAGGACATCCAGCCAACTTGACACAACTGAGGGAAACATTGGAGTCAACATGGGCCAGCATCCCTGTGGAACGCTTTCAACACTTAGAGAGTCCATGCCCGGAGGAATTGAGGCTGTTCTGAGGTCTAACTCAATATTAGGAAGGTGTTCCTAATGTTTTGTCACTCAGTGTATAGGCCCACATACAAACCTGGGGCGGCAGGGTAGCCTAGTGGTTAGAGCGTTGGACTAGTAACCGGAAGGTTGCAAGTTCAAACACCCAAGCTGACAAGGTCGTCGAGATCTGTCGTTCTGCCCCTGAACAGGCAGTTAACCTACTGTTCCTAGGCCGTCATTGAAAATAAGAATTTGTTCTTAACTGACTTGTCTAGTTAAATAAAGGTAAAAAAATAAAATAAAAATATAGGAACAGTTCTCTCAATTAATGACTTTCTTTTATACAAGCACTATGTTGGCTAAGCTGTGGTCATAGCAAAAGTTGGAAAAGAAAAGGAGAGCCGGACACTATAGGAGCTCAGATTCCATCATTTCAATAACCAATGTTTCATCAGCGTGGAAACGTTGGTTATTAGGTTATTTAATGATTGCATCTCCTAGAGTATGTTGCTCTCCTTGTCCTTTCCACGTGTTCTACTCCGCTAGCCAGCACCTCGCCTACACAGGTATGTGTTTCTTTCGCCTCTAGCCGTAGCAACAGTTGACATTTAGCAAGTCAGAGAGCTTAAGGACGTGCCCTGGTCAAACGTAGTACACTATATAGAGAATACGGTACCATTTGGACAGAACCCCAAAGAGTAAGAAAAACAGAACAGCCGCCCCAGATATTCTCACCAGACAACATGATTCTGTATGCAGAGAAACCCTGCTGTACTGCATATCTGAGGGGAAAGATTAAGGTGAAGAATTGATCAGGATGGAGAGATAGTTGTTAGTGTGTGTGTGTGCGCGCATGTTTCCAAACTACTGATCAGCAGTAAATAATGCCATTTTTTCACCCTTCCATTCAAATCAAATCCACATTACTGAAACATTGACTTTATGACGCTGAAACGATGGGCCTTTACAGCAGTCAGCCAGCCCACCTTGACAGCCACCCCGCGGGTCTCTGGAAACTCCAGTAGATGAAAGCTGAGCTCCTCCACTCTGTTGATGTAGACCCTGACATCAGACGCTCGGTTTAACGCCTTCACCAGGGACCGGGTCCGGTTGTCCACGCTCAGCCTAGCTATGATCTAGGAACAGATCACACACAGGTTAGACACTTTCTCAATCACCACAACAGTTAAGTCTGGCTTATCTAATACCTCATTTATTATTGACTGATTTAGCCATGATGTCAATAACTCAGACACAACCTACCTACATTTGCATTTGACATGTATTTAGGGGTGTTTTTTCTAAAATGACCGGTCGATAAGCCTGAAACAGTTTATTTTGTAAGAAAAACCATAAATCATCTATATATGTCTCGAATGTTAAGAGGATTTCTTCTCCTACCACAGGAGGTCGCTGGCATTTTAAGAGGGGAGGATGGGCTCCTGGTAACGACTGGTGGTGTGGGGGCTGTGCTTTGGCAAAGTGGGTGGGGTTATACCCTTCCTGTTTGGCCCTGTCTGGGGGTGTCCTCGGATGGGGCCACAGTGTCTCCTGACCCCTCCTGTCTCAGCCTCCAGTAATTTATGCTGCAGTAGTTTATGTGTCGGGGGGCTGGGGTCAGTTTGTTATATCTGGAGTACTTCTCCTGTCCTATTCGGTGTCCTGTGTGAATCTAAGTGTGCGTTCTCTAATTCTCTCCTTCTCTCTTTCCCTCTCTCGGAGGACCTGAGCCCTAGGACCATGCCCCAGGACTACCTGACATGATGACTCCTTGCTGTCCCCAGTCCACCTGACCGTGCTGCTGCTCCAGTTTCAACTGTTCTGCCGTATTATTATTGGACCATGCTGGTCATTTATGAACATTTGAACATCTTGGCCATGTTCTGTTATAATCTCCACCTGGCACAGCCAGAAGAGGACTGGCCACCCCACATAGCCTGGTTCCTCTAGGTTTCTTCCTAGGTTTTGGCCTTTCTAGGGAGTTTTTCCTAGCCACCGTGCTTCTACACCTGCATTGCTTGCTGTTTGGGGTTTTAGGCTGGGTTTCTGTACAGCACTTTGAGATATCAGCTGATGTACGAAGGGCTATATAAATAAATTTGATTTGAGTAGAATAAGTAGGGAGGACGGGCTCATGGTAACGACTGGAGTAGAATAAGTAGGGAGGACAGGCTCCTGGTAACGACTGGAGTAGAATAAGTAGGGAGGACAGGCTCCTGGTAACGACTGGAGCAGAATAAGTAGGGAGGACGGGCTCATGGTAACGACTGGAGTAGAACAAGTAGGGAGGACGGGCTCCTGGTAACGACTGGAGCAGAATAAGTAGGGAGGACTGGCTCCTGGTAACGACTGGAGTAGAATAAGTAGGGAGGACGGGCTCATGGTAATGACTGGAGCAGAATAAGTAGGGAGTATGGGGTCCTGGTAACGACTGGAGCAGAATAAGTAGGGAGGACGGGCTCCTGGTAACGACTGGAGTAGAATAAGAGGGGAGGACGGGCTCATGGTAACGACTGGAGTAGAATAAGTAGGGAGGACTGGCTCCTGGTAACGACTGGAGTAGAATAAGTAGGGAGGACGGGCTCCTGGTAACGACTGGAGTAGAATAAGTAGGGAGGACGGGCTCATGGTAACGACTGGAGTAGAATAAGTAGGGAGGACGGGCTCCTGGTAACGACTGGAGTAGAATAAGTGGGGAGGACGGGCTCATGGTAACGACTGGAGCAGAATAAGTAGGGAGGACGGGCTCATGGTAACGACTGGAGTAGAATAAGTAGGGAGGACGGGCTCATGGTAACGGCTGGAGCAGAATAAGTGGTGGATCAAATACATTAAACACATGGTTTCCATGTGTTTGATGCCATTCCATTCGCTCTGTTCCAGCCATTATTATGAGCCGTCCTCCCCTCAGCAGCCTCCATTGATGCCTACATGACATAGTTGTATATGGAGGGTATAGCCTGTGGTGGAACGTTGCCAGGACTCATATGTCCCACCAGTTGTGACTCCAATGTATGATGTGACAGTGGCACAGTGTGCTAGATAGAGGGGTTCCTAGAATCCCTCTTCAAAAATAACCCTGTGAGTTTTCTGGAATCGACAACCTAGTAAACAGGTGTACTTTGCCTGTGTATGTTGTTGTATTGATATGAAAACAACAGGCCACAGTAGGACAAAAAACTAGTTATTGACAAACCGGTGCGCCTTGCACTTACTACCATATCCCGTTCAAAGGCACGTAATCTTTTGTTTCGCCCATTCACCCTCTGAATGGCACACACAGACAATCCATGTCTCAATTGTCTCAAGGCTTAAAAATCCTTCTTTAACCCATCTCCTCCCCTTCATCTACACTGATTGAAGTAGATTTAAAAAGTGACATCAATAAGGGATCACAGCTTCACCTGAATTCACCTGGTCTGTCATGCTTCAACAGGTTGCATTGCTTTTCAACATGATTCCTAACAGTCAGACCCTTGACAGACACGATAATGTAGGCCTACCTTCTCTCTTTGGAGCAGCAGTCTCTTGGCCCTCTCCTCAGCAGCCTTCTGTTCCGTATTCACCGCCACCTCTCCTTGCCATGGCTTTGCCCCTGTCTCTTGTGCCTTCAGCCTCTTCTGCTCTACAGCAGCACTCTTGGGTTCAGCAGCTGCCCTGCTAAACCTGGGGACCAGGGGAGCAATGTAGCTCCCTACAAAGGCCTGTACAGTGTCACCAGAGTAGGATAGGTAACGGCCGATACCCTTTTTAGAAGATGGGGAACTTACAGGTGCAGCAGTGGAACCACGGTCTGTGTTATGCTCTTTATCCTCATCAGACTTTGTTATGTTGCTGAAGTACGAGTTCACGTGGTGGGACAGGTAGTTGTAGGTCTCATCCAGGTTAACTGAGAAGGAGCTGGGATGGAAGAGTTGTGTTGTGGTCTGTTGGGAGACTGTGGTGGTGGCTCTCTCAGGTGCACTACTCTCTGTTGGTAGTGGTGATCTGACCTGCTCCAGCCTTTTGGTGGTCCCGTTTGTGGTCCCGTTGGTGGCCACAGTGGTTGTGACAATGGATGCTGTGGCTGCACGCTGCACCCTCCTCTGTCTGACTTCCTGGATACTGGGGCCTGAGACAGCAGCATTTGCCCTGGCAATGTTGGGGCGAGGGGTGGCAATGGGAGGGGCGCTGGCGGTAATGCCAGGAGTAGGGCCAGGTGTAAGATATGGAGTAGGTGTAAGTGTTGGAGATAGAGTAGGTGTGTGTGTAGAAGCAGTGGCTGTAGTAGGTGGAGGACTAGGGGCAGACACCGAGGCAGGGATTGGAGAAGGTGCATTAGCATTAACAGTGGTGTTAGCGGAGGTATAGGCAGGAACTGGGGCTGGGGTTAGAGCTGGGGCTGGGGTTAGAGCTGGGTACCCTACAGTACCATGACCCTGTGGTGTTAGCCCCATCTCCGGGTTGGCTTCCAACACTTTGCCAGCCTCAATGGCCTTCTGTTTGGGTTTGGCTTTGAGCCGGGCTATCTTGGAGAGGAGCTCAGCGTGTGACCCGCTCACCGCCTTGGAGACGGAGTCCAGGGTGCTCCTGAAGCGCGACATGGTGTGGCTGAGACCAGTGGACCAGCGTGAGGTGGATGTATTTAAGTAGTAGACACTGGTGTGGAGGCCAAGCCTGTGTCTTATCTGACTAGCTCTGGAGAGCCATATCTTATTGCGAATTCTACTTTTTGTGCTGTGGGTATACTTCCAGCTGAGAAAGCCAACTTTGTGGCTCAGGCCTGCTCGGACATCAAACCTACAAGGAGGGTGTTGTTGAGAAGACAATGGAAGTGATGCTGCTCGTTGACCTTGTGTATGCCAGAAGTTCGCTGCTCTGCTTACTTTGAGCACACAAGAATCTGGAACACATCTCAGAGACATCCCTCTTGGTCTCGGAAGGCAGCTTTCATTTGTTTATTCCTTCATGAAGCTGGTGAACAATAATACAAAAATAAGCATGACTAAAGAGGTACTGTGTAGTTTAAAACATATTGGAGATGCATGTAACTATCTGGTAAGGCCAGCTCTGAGATAGGCGGCTGTTATCCGGATGGCTTACTAGTGGCGCTAGCCTGTCGATTGCATAACTGCAAATGCACCCAATGACCAATGTGTGCTAGCTAGCCGCAGCTAATACGTTAAATCACCATGTTGTAGATGTGTTATCCCACTGGATTACAACCATATCTATAGCACTTTTTTTATTAAACCTGGGGAATTAGGCAATCTATGCATGAACATTAGCTAGTTTACAACAACAGCTACTTAGCTAGAATTGCTAGCTACCGGTATTCCAGAAACAGACACTAAACGGGTAACCGTAGCTATCTAAATGTAACAGTCTAGCCAGGCTATGATAACATACCAGTTTCTTGATGACGGTTGGTGGAAATCTGAAGAATTCATTGACTCTCGTAACAGCGAAATCAAACGAACATGTAAACACGGTTCACAACAAGCTTCTCG
Source organism: Oncorhynchus nerka (assembly GCF_034236695.1). Taxonomy (NCBI): domain Eukaryota; kingdom Metazoa; phylum Chordata; class Actinopteri; order Salmoniformes; family Salmonidae; genus Oncorhynchus; species Oncorhynchus nerka. The sequence goes on along the minus strand of NC_088404.1, from coordinate 12,717,191 downwards.
GTATGTGTTGGGGTCATTCGACTCGACAGTTTTAATCCACTGACAACAACAAAAAACAGAGGAAAACAATGATCACGCGGTCTTTGATCTGACCTACAATTGGCTATTTATCACCTGCCACTATCAGCCCACTGAGGGGAATTGGATTAATGGCCCGGGTGAACCGGGTTAGTTGTTTGCATTACATTTGGAACCGGATTGGCTAACGGGCGTGAGCTAGGAGTCTATTATACTGACAAAATAGTCTAGTCTAGTGACTGCTCTAACAAATGGGTATATTCGATTATGCTGATCAGCGGGACACCGGTCTATGGCCCGTGACGTGACCGTGCAAAAGCGGAGAGGGAGGAGCGCCCTTCTCAAATCCAACAGTAATATGCGCTGCTCGGTAGTGTTGCCATCAAGGCAGCATTGTGCATCATCCGGAAACCAACATCTATTTTTTTGAAATAGATATACACTATACGTCAAAAGTTTTAGAACACCTACTCATTCAAGGGTTTCTTTATTTTTCCTATTTTCTACATTGCAGAATAATAGTGTACACATCAACAGTATGAAATAACACATAGAGAATTATGTAGTAAGCAAAAAAAGTGTTAAACAAATCTAAATATATTTTATATTTGAGATTCTTCAAATAGCCACCCTTTGCCTTGATGACAGCTATGCATCAAAGTAGACATCATGCAAGACTCTTGCATGTCATCTCTATCTGACAAATTGGCTAACAGGTATTGTGTCAATTTAGAACTTGCACAAGACAGTTCACAGAATTGTCAATTGAAAGAAATGTAACCAATTTAATAATTACAAAATGTAGCCAACATTAGATCGGTAATCCATTAGATCGGTAATCCAGTGATTCTTACCTTTGCCTCGATTCGGCAATTTCGTCCACATCATCATGGAATTTTTAGTTCTTTATAATAACCACATTAGCAGCTAATTAGCCTTTCATTTTTTTGGGAGGGGGGTAAATACAGGTGAATTAATATATTTATAAAAGTTATCTTGTCCTAGAGAGATTTACACGGATAACAAAACGTGACCCAAGGGTAAACCTACACGAAATAAAGCCCTTATTTTAAGCGTTTCAAAAATCCCCTAAGGGCAAAATGAATGATGGAAAAACGATTGGAACCATTTCCTTGTTTCACTGCTAGGTTTTATGGGTATTATGACTCATACTGCGGTACTCTATGAACGTAGAAAACAAGGTCTGACGTTAACAGGAGATCTTATATGTTTTGTTCTATGAGATAATAGCAGTCAGTTAACATGACCTTTATGAGTTATGAAGCCTTTATGTGATTTGTGTTTTTTTTTATTACATAATTTCTTAAAATTCACAAAAAGTGACATTAGCTGATGAAGATGATCTAATAGAACAATATGTATAAGGTCTCCTAAGCCTGTTTACCACAGACCTTATTGTCAGTGTTTATCCAAAAACCCTAGAAAAACGCCATTCATTTTCCTCATAGTCTTTCTCTAACGAACAATGGCGGAGTTAGTGCCTCCAAAAAGACACCATTACCATTTCTCTCTATTATAGCCTCTGCCCAGTCCCTATCAACCGGACATCCGTTTTTGGGGGGAAATGAAAAGAGAACCTGTGATGGGACGTTAACAAGGCGGCACGCCATCTTAACTTCTCCTCCACATTTACTGGATTGGTTGAACAGTGCAGACGAGAACCTCCTCGGACAGTTTTTTTTTCTTCTCGTCAAGACCAGTTTGTAGGGAATCTAGTTTCAGGCATTGATTTTACGCCTGCTACATTAGGTTAGTGCAATTATAGTGTCTGTGACAGCATTGGCATCGCCATTGAGGCTATCTCCATTTTAAAGTAGTCGATTTTCTTCTTCTTAATTTGGCTGATTGCTTCCAACTCATTGGAATCCCCACACAGTTGACTACTTTAAAATTGTGGAAGCCCTCAATGGCAATGTCCATGCTAAACTAGTTTTTATCAAAGTTGCCGAAATGCCAAATGCATCCACATATATCAGTGCATTCGTAACAACCTACCTAACCATTACGTAACTTCTACTTAATCAAATAAGCCTCACGTAGCAAACGAGCAATTACATATTTTTTGTTGACCAAATTCGACACTCATTGACCTCCATACAAAAAAAATATTCACTTTGCAGGCTTATTTTCAACAACAGATTTTGGGGCAGTGCAAAACCTCTCGCTTTGCCTCTACCTCTCTGGCCTGGTGCCCCTTCTGGCCAGGTTCTGGCCAACGGCGTTGGCTTAAAAAGTTGGCTCAAATAAAAATGTAGATTAAGCACGAGGATCTGTGTTTTCACATGCAAACACTTTATCTGCCTTCCCAATGAAACTACTTAGAAAATTCAAACATACATTTCATGGAAAATAGATGTTGTATGTTTCTGAACGATACACCATGCTGCGTTGTTGACAATATGACAGAGCAACGCAGATTACCGTTCAAACAGATGAACTGGTGGAGGGGATAGAAGAAGAAGAAGAACAAGAAGAAGAAGAAGAAGAAGAAGAAGAAGAAGAAGAAGAAGAAGAAGAAGAAGGGTTATTTGTCTTCAGCTCCGTGTGATTATTTTTAATGGCGAGCATGGAGAGGCCATAGATCGCCATACTAGTACATTTGGCTAAGGAACAGAAGTTGGGTATTGAAGACAATACAGGGGATGAAGGCGCGACAAGAGTGTGGTGAACAGATATATATTGTTATGGACAGCGAGAAAGAAGGAGAAGAGCTGATGCAGAGGGAATATGTGTATTGAGGAAGAATGGTGCCTGAAGCAGAAGAGTTACAGGGTGTGTTGAAGGAAAGAGTCCCGTCCTCCCAGGCCATTGGACCGGTGTAGGGTCAAAGTTGCGGAATGGGATAGTGGTATATAGGTGTATTAGTGGTATATAGGTGTATTAGTGGTATATCGGTGGAGGGCTAGTTGGTGGTTCAATTTGATCCTTTGCCCCTTTCTTTTTATTTTTGTATCAAAAAATGTAAAGTGATCGACAGCACATTCCTGCACAGTAGATGGCAGCATACACAAACAAACTGTGCGAACGCCATGACACCAAAAAATAAGAAGAAGAGGACAAATCACTAATCATGTCTGGAATTACAAACTGAGAATTGGCAAACAAACTGGCAGCACCAACCCTGCTACAGGAGCCACACCAAGGCCTCCTGTGCACACACAGAATGGTGCATTGGCAGCCACTCTGATCCCCTGCAGCAGCTCCACTCCTTTGGAGGGTGCTTCATCAGTGTGGACTGAGCTCTGCCAACACTGCTTTCCCAGTTCCCCCCAGCCACTGAATCCTGCGACTTGAGTGAGGTCTTTGTCAGTCTGCTCTGCTCTCACATGGTTGGCCAGGGACCTTGGCAAAGTCTCAGCTCACTCAACAAATAGCTGCAGATTACTCTGTGCCTCTTAGCTCCAGTGGGGGAAAAATAATCCAATTGTCATACTTGGTAAAAGTATAGATACCTTCATAGAAAGTTACAAGTAAAGGTGAAAGTCAGCCAGTAAAATACTGCTTGAGTAAAAGTGTTAAAGTATTTGGTTTTACATAAATAGCAAGACATGTAATTGTTAAAATATAATACTTAAGTATCAAAAGCAAAAGTAAAAGTATAAATCATTTAAAATTCCTTATCTTAAGCAAAGCAGACGGCATCATTTTCTTGTTTTTAAAATGTATGGATAGCCAGGGGCATACTCCAACACTCAGACATCATTTACAAAAGATGCATTTGTGTTTAGTGAGTCCACCAGGCCAGAGGCAGTAGGGATGACCAGGTGTTCTCTTGATAAGTGCTTGAATTTAACACATTCAAAATGTAAGGAGTACTGTTGGTTGTCAGGGTAACAAGTACAATATTTTCTTTAGGAATGTAGTGAAGTAAAAGTAAAAGTTGTCAAAAATATAAATAGTAAAGTACAGATACCCCAAAAAACTACTTAAGTAGTACTTAAGAACAAATTCTTATTTACAATGACGACCTACACCGGCCAAACCCAGACGACGCTGGGCCAATTGTGCGCCGCCCCTATGGGACTCCCAATCACGGCTGGTTGTGATACAGCCTGAATTCGAACCAGGGTGTCTGTAAGTCACTCGATGCCTCTAGGGCAATTCAGAAGGCTGATTGAGGACCTTATTACTGATGAAGGTGGTTGTTTTTTATGACCATGTTTCTCTTTCTACTTGCATTTTGTATTTATATTGATGAGTGTATTTTCTGTAATTTATGTAGCTCGGGGCTCATCTGTAAAAGAGACCTTGGTCTCATTATGGCTCCCTGATAAAATAAAGGTTAAATTAATCAGTGTTTTATATCTGTGGTCATGTCGTCTTCAACAGAGGAAAATAGGGATGCCATTTACAGCGTCCATTTACACCAGTACATTCATAACAACCTAAGCGTTACGAAACTAAAATTCGATCTAGGCCTCACGTTGGTAAATTAGCAATTTATTCAATAAAAAAAAACGCTTCTACATGTTTCTTTTCCCGCGGAAAGTGAAGAAGTAAGGGCGGAGTCAGAAATCATTGGGTAAGGGTGCTGCCCAATCACATTGCGATTCGTGTTGTTTTCGTTCAGTGTAACGGAGCGTCAAAATAGAGCGACGCGATAACCGCTAGCCAACTGAAGTTATCCTTCGCAGTTCAGCAAAAAGGTAAGCAAAGCTGTATTTTTGCAGCTATGTGTCCTCGCATAACTTCATTATTAGTGTCATTGAATTATTGGTTGTTTAGATTTACTGGGCAATCAGGCTTGCTAGCGATAAATGCTTAACTAGCCATCTAGCTAACATTTTCTAACCACCAATATATAAACTAGCTGAATAACAAGCTATTTTAATTTAACATCATCAGCAATGTCGTTTGTTGTGCCAGGGTCATTGGGATTAATATTGATAACATCGTGTACGTTCAGGTAAACTGCCTTTTTCTTAGGGAGTTCATACTTCACTCAATCAGGCTCAATTTGTCTGGATGGCTCCATCAATATTGCTTAACGTTAGTCAAGATGACCGTGACTCACAGTGTGAGCTATGCAGATGATCAGTTTACATTTTAATAGCTGTATCACTGCTCTCAGCTCAAGGCACTGTTTAACTAAAGCTGCTATAAAAGATTATGTGGGAACAGGGTAATCTTTGTGTTGGAGATGATATTAATACCAGTAGACATTAAGGCCTTTTCTGCTCACTCTTTTGCATAAATCACCACTGGTTTGAATGCGTTGAAGTTTTGAACATGTATGTATGCTGTAGTGTAGCTCTGGGATCTCAACTGTTCCTCTACTCTCCCCAGATCTACTTTACAGAAGCCACCAGCACCATGGCAACTGCACAGTCAGCGTTAACATTTGCAGTGTGTATCCTGATGATAACAGAGTTGATACTTGCCAAGAAGGACTACTATGACATACTGGGTGTGCGGAAAGATGCCAACGAGCGTCAGATAAAGAAGGCTTTTCACAAGCTGGCAATGAAGTATCATCCAGACAAGAACAAGAGCCCAGATGCTGAGACAAAGTTCAGAGGAATTGCTGAGGGTAAGTGTAATAGGAAACTCCAGGTTAACAAAAGAGAAGTAATTCTTGAGTAATTCCGGTTTATTACAAGTTGCAACAGTGAGTCTCCTCTAGAGCAGAAGCAGAGAAAATGTCTAACTGGCCTTCTCCGCGTAGGCCCTTGTATCCTAATCAGAGAGCACAACATATTCTGTAAACACCAGCCGGAGAGGCTTGTAGGAAGTCAAAACAAACAGGCAGTGACTTGGTCAGCTGCTACAGAATCACACGGGTGTTCACAGAATGGCATCAATACAGCCGTGAATAATCAGTGTCCTTGGTTCTTTTACCTCCAGTCTGGAGTCAATCACTATCAGCAGACATGAGAATAATCCATAACAACATTCAGCTTCTAGTCTAGTGACCATCAACATGGACCTTGAGTGTAACACTGGAAATGATGTGTACTAAAGAAACTCCAAATATACTAAACATTGTGTTGATCACTCTAAACTAAATATCAACTTTGGTCATCTTAAATATTCCTATTATTCTTTACTCTTTCTTGTCTTTTATTTATGTAAAAATGTCCATCTTCTCACATTCCTTCCAGTGTGTTCTTTCTTTATTATTGTGCTGTAGCCAAATTACATTATTGTTGTGCAAAACTAGTGTTTTTATTTTACACTGTACTGCTAATAGAATCATTGCTATGATCTGAAAACTGTTCTTGCACTTCTGTCATCTATAGCATATGAAACATTATCAGATGAGAAGAGGAGACAAGAGTATGACCAGTTTGGTCACGGCACATTCTATAATGACATAACCAAAGACAGAAACGGTCCAAACGTCCACCAGCCCTTCAACTTCAACGACATGTTCAAGGACTTTGATATTTACAGCCAGAACCGGCACGCCCATCACCAAAGGCACTTCGAGGATCACTTCCGGGCCCACCAGGAGGCCCACCACAGCAGACGCAAGAGACACTTCCAGGGTGCCTTTGGAGCAGCAGGTGGTGGTGGCGGCGGCTTTGACGACATGTTTGACGACATGGAGAAGATGTTTACTTTTGACACGGACACTACTAAGCGGACGGAGAGCACATTTCAGGGTACTACAACGAAGCAACACTGCAGAACAGTGACACAGCGCAGGGGGAACATGGTCACCACGTACACTGACTGCACTGGCTCCTGAGGACAGAGGTCTTGTCGGTATCCATATCCTCTGGGTCGTGTTCATCAGGCATGAAATGGAAGAAAGCAGCCTGAAATGGGGAGGTACTATCTGAACTTGTCCAATAAGCAAGGCTTGTTTTCCATTGCATAACATTTTGAACTGTTTCTCTACGTTGTGCTCTAATGAACATGACCCTGGCACTGCTTGCACATGGGTAGGCCCCTGTGGCGGGAGCAAGCTGTTTTTGTTGCTGCTGTGACCTAAGTGCTGGTCATTGCTATTTTGTTGAGTCACAGTAGCTAATGAAAACACTTTTTAGCACACTCAGTTTGTAATTTTTAACAATTTAATTAAAGCACTGAAAAGCTTTTGAAGCATATTTCTCACAGTATGGTTAGGAATGTAAATGTTGTAGAGAAATATTTTTTGGGTTGTGTTAAGTCTGATCTGGTTCCAGATTTTCATTAGCTACTTAGAATTATATATATCATTCTATATACTGTATATTTCAAAGAAACCCCCCCCCCCCCCCCCCTTAATATTTACATAGGATTTATGAGGAGAAGCTTCTCAGCTATTCATTATATAGTCCCTTGCAAACCTAAAAATGCAATTGAACATAGTATCAGTATTGTTGCCTTAAGAGATTTATTGGGGCTTTTTTCATGGGAGAATGTTTTCACTTGAGCTTTGTTATTGTAATTCGTCAGCCAAATAGTTTCAGTAACTACTACCACTGCTGAACCTAGACATTTTCTGTGTGCATGTAGTATTTTGTATAGCCTACAGCTCCATTGTGTGAATCCAGCAGCCTTTTGGTTGGAACAAAACAGTGTGGATAATGAACCGTGACAGGTTTGCTTTTGTTTGATAAATGGAGAACAACGTCTGCAAAAATGTTCCCTCGGAACATGTACTGAAACTGTATGGCAGCATTTTTATGCTGTTGTTAAAGGATGCTCGCCACTTTAAGTTGAAATTAGGAAAGAAATATTCAGATCGACAAGAACTTGTATTGGCAAAGATCGTAACATGTAAACTACTATTACTGTTGATGTAGCTAGCTACATTATGATTTTCACTCCAGAGGAACTTTAACATCTCTTCTGCTGTCTGCATGGACCACTTGAATTTATAAGCTAACATTGGTGTGAATAAAATCCAGTGTTGTTCATCCAACACCTCATAACCACCCCGTTACCTCATGTTTCAGTAGTCAGAAATCTCTGTTCTCCTGGGCTTGTATTCAGAAATGTTCTCTGAGTAGGTGTGCTTATCTAGGATCTGTTTTGCCTTTTTTAGATCAACGTGAATAACATTTACATGGTAAGGCGGAACTGATCCTGGATCGGCAGCGAACCAATTCCGAGACGCTTAATGAATATGTGCCCAAGTTTATGTCATGTGCAATATTTTAAAGCCAGCTCCTCTTGTAATTCATATGTTTCGCCACTGTTACTAGCTGGCTTTGTCATTGTGATATGTTGATGTATGACCTAATATAGCACTTTAGTTATTGTAATCCTATGGATAAAATGTGTGTTACCTTGACTGAAATTAGGGTATAGTCCTTTGAAAATGGAGGGGGGAAAAAAGGCTTCAGGAAATTAAAGATGAGAACAAACGATGTGTATTTTCATTCTGTGAAATTGTACCAATCGTTGTCAGGTTGGCAGGTTTGCACACTCTCGAGTATAATTTTCTCTGCAACAACTTTTTTTGGGGGGTAGTGCGATGATATGGTGTGTGGACCTACTAGGGAAACCATGCAGTTTATTAGGCTACAGATGAAATAAGGGCGGTGATAAGCTTGATGCTGCTTTACAATAAATATCGAACGTCCTATTCTGGTGACATGTTGATCGACGCTTGACTGACGTTTGACAAAAAAAATATTCTCTCGCTCATCCATCACGTTACATTTTTATTCGGAACATATAAACGTAAACAGAAAAAATACATGTGTGCACTACGTCACCACGCATAGGTTTTTATGCGCAACAGGTCCGTTTGGAGGAAACACCACTCAAATATGTTTAACTAACCCAAGATAGCGTTTTAAATTAATCATAGTGGGCATGCATTTCCGTTAGGGAACGCCTACTCTGAGGTGCGCGTGTGTATTAACTCAATTCTCCCTTGCACTCCTTCTAAACAACGCAAGTTTTGTAAACTTTGGCAAAGAACAAAGTATACAAAAATCAGTCCACTCTGTTCGTAACATATAGTTTTAGAAACAGAAAACTTTTTTGAGATCAAACGTTCCATTGTGGAAATTGTCGGCCAAAATCTATATTCTCCTACCGCCGGCCGCTGCTCTTCCTCTCACCACCATATTTGGTAGTGTGTGGAAACGCCAACCGGATGCCAGTCTCATTGTTCTATCTGTGCGCCACTGAAAATCTGTCGCCAATTGGATGGAAACCAAGCTCCAGTAACATTGGTGCATCATGACGTCAACGCTTGTAAATGTAGTTTATTTTTGTGCTTGTTTATTTTATTTAAATTTACTGTTCCTTTAAACGTTTCTCTATGTAAAAACTCAAAGTCCCATAATGCAACGCTGAATTTATTTTTTTTGCGCAGTTTTCGGGGCAGTATACATTGTGACCGTGTGAGGGACATTGGATGACTTTGTGCCTGTGGTTAGCAGGGTTGCTTTGTAGTTAGTCCATTTATTTGACAGGTACAGCCTTTCTTTCCCAGAGCTATGGAGGCCCTTATCCCGGTCATAAACAAATTACAAGATGTGTTTAATACGGTTGGCGCGGACATTATCCAACTGCCGCAGATTGCTGTTGTTGGAACGCAGGTAAGAGTCAGCCTGCTAGCGGACTATAGCCATCTGGCGTTAGCATGCTCTTACCACAGAGTTTAATTCACTCTTACGACGTTAGCTAGCTACTGTTACTGTTGACTATCACATAGATCCACTCGTGGAATATAGAAATGTAGCTTCGTGTGCTGTGTTTTCCAGGAAAGGTTATCTGACGTTAGTTACTTAGCTGTAGCTAACTATCGCGTTAATTAACTTGTTAGCTAGCTAGTTAGCACTAGTGTGAGCCGATAACTAGAGCGAATTTGACAGGCAGTGAAACATGGCCAACTACCCCTGTAACATACTGCTATGTTCAGCAGCAGGTGTCACAAGCCGTGACCAAAGCAAACAACTAACTATACAGCTGATTTTGATACGCAGTCACTTCATTAAACGGACACGCTACAGTGTTTATGGTTTGTTTACACTCACTTGTATCCATTCTTCTCCTTGCCTTGCTTGGAAGACTATTTTCAATCAATGTGAACATAATTGAAGTCTTCCAAGGCATCCTCTTTGTTTGATTTCTAGAATGACCTTGCATCTGCTTAGATGAACAGAGATGATATACTTCAAATAGGCTATACCTGTACCAAAATAGGCTGCACCTGTACCCTTCCCTCCACACAGCTGTTGTAGGTGTTACATAACATGTTTACAGTAGCAGCCATCCCCTCCCAGGTACACATAATTACACTGATTTGCTAAGAGGATGTCACTGTCTCAGCCCTTTGGCAACCTCTGAACTGACGGTGCCATGGCGACAAGAAGGCAGCCATAAGATGTTTCCCCAATTATCCGGCCTCCAGAGTGTTTCTGCGTTGTCTTGTTACTGCTTTTCAAAGGACATATTCACTCAGAGGGGTTTGTTAGAACTGACAGTGATTTCAGGGATTTTTCTATTTTCCACATGACTGAGTGCAAACTAAAATAGGTCAACTTCAGCCAGGCGCAGCTGAGGTGAGATCAGGCAGGTTAAAATCAATGTTGTTGTGGAAAGATTTAACTCTGTCATTGCGTCAGTTGTTTTGTTTTGTAAGTGATGCTGAGTTGTGTTGTTTACTATCTCCCGTGTTACTTTTTGTGTTGTTACTGATTGTGTTTGTGTCTCCAGAGCAGTGGGAAGAGTTCAGTGCTAGAGGCTCTGGTGGGGAGAGACCTTCTGCCCCGTGGTACTGGCGTTGTCACCCGTCGGCCCCTCATCCTCCAGCTGGTCCATGTGGACCCAGAGGACCGCAGGAAGACCAGCGAGGAGAATGGTACTGTGAAACACGACACCATCACTGCTCTAGGGTTGTACATTTACATTTAAGTCATTTAGCAGACGCTCTTATCCAGAGCGACTTACAAATTGTACTATTCTGGGAGGCTTCTCATCAACGTTCCCAGGTTTTTCAGAAACCGTGGTTGGAGTATTCCCTCTCTGCTTAGTCTATCTTCTGATTCAAAAATCTGTGAACTTTGACAAAGTGACATTCTGCTGGTGGCTGCTCTGTGTCTCTTGGCAGTTAACTGGGGATGGTGTTGTGGTTTTCATCCGTCCTGTCCCTCATGTCTACAGTCATCAGATTACTATTTAAACCAATTTAGTTGTTTGTGTGTCTGTGTTTGTGACATGCTGTGTTTTGCCGCTCTGTGTGCCTGTGTGTTTCTGACTCTGATTGGCCAGTCTTTTTTTAGAAGTGTGGTAGCGTTTCTTAGGCCAGGACATGCTCGTATGAATGACTGCACCAGCAAGTCATGTCACAGTGCATTATTCAGTTGGACTGTGAGAAGTGCCATGTCACCTCAGCGGATATAGAAGTCTGTATTCACAGCAATGGACAAGCTAGCGAGTTCTTTGTAAGTCGCTCTGGATAAGAGCGTCTGCTAAATGACTTAAATGTAAATGTAAATGTAGCCGTAAATTAGGCACTTATGCTTCAACAGGGTTTCCCTTATCTATCAAAGTTCTACAGGCACCTGAATGTTCTTACACAGCCACCAAGTCACAACAGCGTGCAATGTCAATGTCATGATACTCCATCAACAATGACATCCAAGACATTTGAACGCAAAACCAGCTTATGAGATATGCCACTATTAGGCTTTCCCCAATAGAATGACAAATGTAGGTAACCCTGTGTGGTTTGAGACATTCTGCCCTATAGGCAGAGTGCTTGTCTGCCCTGCTGCAGGGAATAGTCACATGAAGGATGATGTAAACCCCTGCACTGCTGCAGATGGCCATGATGCAGGAGCTGCATCTATAACTACTAACCCCTCTCTCCTGTTGTCTGATCTCTTCTGAACCACAGACCCCAATGCTTGGAGAAACATGCGCCTTTACAAAGGTCTCCTTTTCCTTGTTCCCTTATTGCCTGTTGTCGGTGTTCAGTCAGCAGCTTCTTACTCTAGTCTAGGCCTACCCCTTTCTGTTAGGCCTACCCCTTTCTGTTAGGCCTACCCCTTTCTGTTAGGCCTACCCCTTTCTGTTGGTTTTGAGCTGACAAACCCTGTGGCTTAGCTTGATTCAGCAATCAAGCCCAGGAAGGTCAAACTCTGATTCAGACAAAACATTTTATTTTCTGTATAAGGAAAGGACATCATAAGAACCTATTTTGGAGTGCATGGTCACAGTATGATAACTTATTTGGTGGTATAGGGCCCTTAAGTGCAAATAAAATGTTCTGTTTTCAATTCACGCAAATTTTAAATATGCTGAAAAACAAACGCCTCTTAATGTTAAAATGAACTCAAATAGCTGCTTATAGTTAACTAACAGCTGAGCCACCATCTTTATTTTATTTTATAGTTTGGTATGTAATTATTTCATTTGAATTATTCCAACTAAAACATCTATTAGTTTAAATTGTTGTTATATGAACATTGTTGTTATATGAAAGGTGTTTGGTAGTAGTAATGCCTATTCCTGTGCTTCCCATAATGCACCAACCATGCTTCCCTGGCTTTTCTCACAGCAGGCATATTTTCTTTGCTTTTGTCGTCAACCCCATTTCTCACTGTGTTGTTTGTTCAGATCTCTGTCCGTATCCCTCTGGGTTATTGGTCTGCACAACGTATTCCCATCCCAGCTGAACAAACAAATAAATAGGTCTACATCCTGCCTTGAGACACCAGTCAACATGACCGTTGATTTACAACACAATGGGCTGCTTTCCAAGACGCAGATGAAGCCTAGACCTTGAAATATCGGGTACAATGTAGCGTCCCCGGTGATGTAAATTAGTCCTTAAACTTCATCTGTGTCTGGGAAACTGTCCCTAAGAGTAGGCTGCTAGACCCACTCCAAATGACACCTGCCAGACCGATTGGGAAATGGGACTGAGACTGCCTTGTTGTCATTCCCACAGGTGTCGACGGAGAGGAATGGGGCAAATTTCTACACACCAAAAACAAGGTAGGCTATGTCTCAGTACTAACAATGGCTCCGAGCTAGTCTCTGTTGGTTCGAAGCAAGCAGGTTGCTGACCAAGCAAAACACTCCCTCATCTTTACCTGCTTTTTTTGCGAATGCGCTTGTTAAATCACCCGTTTGGCGAAGTAGGCTGTGATTCAATGATAAATTAACAGGCACCACATCGATTATATGCAACGCAGGACAAGCTAGATAAACTAGTAATATCATCAACCATGTGTAGTTAACTAGTAATTATGTTAAGATTGATAGTTTTTTTCTAAGAAAAGTTTAATGCCAGCTAGCACCTTAACATGGCTCCTTGCTGCACTCGCAGAACAGGTCCACGCAGTCTCCACACGTGGAGTGCAATGTAATTGGCCATCATCGGTGTCCAAAAATGCAGATTACTGATTGTTATGGAAACTTGAAATCGGCCCTGATTAATCGGTCGACCACTACGATAAACCCCTTGGTTACCTGGGTGTAAGATACACCCTCTACTATAAACCCCTTGGTTACCTGGGTGTAGGAAACACTGCCTAATATAAACCCCTTGGTTACCTGGGTGTAGGATACACCCTCTACTATAAACCCCTTGGTTACCTGGGTGTAGGATACACCCTCTACTATAAAAACCCTTGGTTACCTGGGTGTAGGATACACCACCTACTGTAAACCCCTTGGTTGCCTGGGTGTAGGATACACCGCCTACTATAAACCCCTTGGTTACCTGGGTGTAGGATACACCCTCTACTATAAACCCCTTGGGTGTAGGAAACACCTCTGTCATACACCCCCTCTTGCTCTGTCACACCCCCTCTCGCTCTGTCACACCCCCTCTCGCTCTGTCACACCCCCTCTCGCGCTCTGTCACACCCTCTCGCGCTCTGTCACACCCTCTCTCGCTCTGTCACACTCTCTCTCTCTCTGTCACCCTCTCGCTCTCTCTGTCACCCCCCTCTCGCTCTCTCTGTCACCCCCTCGCTCTCTCTGTCACCCCCCTCGCTCTCTCTGTCACACCCCCTCTCGCTCTCTCTGTCACGCCCCCTCTCTCTCTGTCACGCCCCCTCTCTCTCTGTCACGCCCCCTCTCTCTCTGTCACCCCCTCTCTCTCTGTCACACCCCCTCTCTCTGTCACCCCCCCCTCTCGCTCTCTCTGTCACACCCCCTCTCGCTCTCTCTGTCACACCCCCTCTCTCTCTCTGTCACCCCCTCGCTCTCCCTGTCACACCCCCTCTCGCTCTCTCTGTCACACCCCTCTCGCTCTCTCTGTCACACCCCCTCTCGCTCTCTCTGTCACACCCCCTCTCGCTCTCTCTGTCACACTCCCCCTCTCTCTGTCACCCCCTCTCTCTCTGTCACCCCCTCTCTCTCTGTCACCCCCTCTCTCTCTGTCACCCCCTCTCTCTCTGTCACCCCCCTCTCTCTCTGTCACCACCCCCCTCGCTCTCTCTGTCACCACCCCCTCTCGCTCTCTCTGTCACCACCCCCTCTCGCTCTCTCTGTCACCCCCCTCTCTCTGTCACCACCCCCTCGCTCTCTCTGTCACCACCCCCTCTCGCTCTCTCTGTCACACCCCCCCTCTCGCTCTCTCTGTCACACCCCCCTCTCTCTCTCTCTGTCACCCCCCTCGCATATATAAAGTAGAGACGTGTGCAGCGAACTGCTCTGCTGCTCTAGATGTCTCCTTCATGGTCAGGAACAGAGAAGGCCTTGTGACGTGCTGTAAATCGATGCTGTGGGTGATACAGGATTTTTTTCCCCTTCATGCTTATATTTGTAATATCAAATTATATTTAGATTTTTGCAGTAGCCTTTTGATGTTGGGACCAGATCATAGTGAATCATATTTACATTGATGTCATGTGCAGCTATATAAACCCTAATGTAATAATGTGTTTAAGGTTCAATTGGTTTTGTTTTTAGATCTACACAGACTTTGATGAAATCCGGCTCGAGATCGAAGCTGAGACGGAAAGAGTTTCTGGCAATAACAAGGTATGGCAATAACGAGGTATGACACTGAGGCATACCCCACAAGACATGCCACCAGAGGTCTCTTCACAGTCCCCAAGTCCAGAACATACTATGGGAGGCGAACAGTACTACATAGAGCCATGACTACATGGAACTAAATTCCACAGTACTACATAGAGCCGTGACTACATGGAACTCTATTCCACAGTACTACATAGAGCCATGACTACATGGAACTCTATTCCACAGTACTACATAGAGCCATGACTACATGGAACTCTATTCCACAGGACTACATAGAGCCATGACTACATGGAACTCTATTCCACAGTACTACATAGAGCCATGACTACATGGAACTCTATTCCACAGTACTACATAGAGCCATGACTACATGGAACTCTATTCCACAGTACTACATAGAGCCATGACTACATGGAACTCTATTCCACAGTACTACATAGAGCCATGACTACATGGAACTCTATTCCACAGGACTACATAGAGCCATGACTACATGGAACTCTATTCCACAGTACTACATAGAGCCATGACAACATGGAACTCTATTCCAGAGTATAACATAGAGACGTGACTACATGGAACTCTATTCCACAGTACTACATAGAGCCATGACTACATGGAACTCTATTCCACAGTACTACATAGAGCCATGACTACATAGAGCCATGACTACATGGAACTCTATTCCACAGAATGACATAGAGACGTGACTACATGGAACTCTATTCCACAGTACTACATAGAGCCATGACTACATGGAACTCTATTCCACAGTACTACATAGAGCCATGACTACATGGAACTCTATTCCAGAGTATAACATAGAGCCATGACTACATGGAACTCTATTCCACAGTACTACATAGAGCCATGACTACATGGAACTCTATTCCACAGTATAACATAGAGCCATGACTACATGGAACTCTATTCCACAGTATAACATAGAGACGTGACTACATGGAACTCTATTCCACAGTACTACATAGAGCCATGACTACATGGAACTCTATTCCACAGTAATACATAGAGCCATGACTACATGGAACTCTATTCCACAGTATAACATAGAGACGTGACTACATGGAACTCTATTCCACAGTACTACATAGAGCCATGACTACATGGAACTCTATTCCACAGTACTACGTAGAGCCATGACTACATGGAACTCTATTCCACATCAGGTAACTGATGCCATCAGTACAATCAGATGTTTGTTTTTTTAAATACACCTTCTGGAACAACAGGGACTGTGAAGAGACACCCACAAAGGTCAGATGCATCAGGACACATTGTTATATTGTTGTATGGTGGTATTGAACATGCTGTGGATATGTGGTGGTATAGAGATGTTATATGATGGACTGTTTTATCTTTAGTTCATTCAGTATAAACATAGTTCACTGTTTTTATATGTAATGTGGATGTTTTGGTGTGTTTGGACCCCAGGAAGAGTAGCTGCTGCCTTGGCAACAACCAATGGGGATCCATAATAAATACACATGTCAACAACAAAAATCATTTAGTGCGAAGATGGTCCCAAACAATGTCAAACACATGTTATCATTACCAACTGCTGAAGTGACATTTGTGTTTGTCTTCTTCCAGGGAATCACGGATGAACCCATACACCTGAAGATCTTCTCCCCTCACGTAGTCAACCTCACACTGGTGGATCTGCCAGGTATCACAAAGGTACACACAAAGAAATGTTTTTATTTCAAATCAAAATGCTCAAAACGTACTTCGTCTGCTGAGCTAAAGCCAAGGCATTACCTCTGGGGAGCTAATTCATGTCTTCAGAGCTCAGGCGAGGTTATTCATGTTGCCAGCATGGTTCACTGAACATTGAAGGAGACAGAACCCCAAGTGTGGTTTGAAATATGAAATGGGCAGGCTACGTTGACAGTGTGTATGTCTGCCCAGGTGCCGGTGGGAGACCAGCCCAAAGACATCGAGGTGCAGATCAAAGACTTGATCGTGAAGCACATCTCTAACCCCAACTCCATCATCTTGGCTGTGACTGCTGCCAACACAGACATGGCCACCTCAGAGGCCCTCAAAGTGGCCCGTGAGGTCGACCCTGACGGTAAACACCTTTCTCCCGCTATCAATTTCTTCTCTTTTGTGTGTAGCTGACTGTCTGTCTCTCGGTCTTTGTCTCTGTTCCATACGCTCTCTCTCCTGCTCTCTCTCTGTTGATCTCAGTTGGCTGTCTCCTACAGTGGTTTCTCAAAGTCCTTTAATCCTTATGTCAGACATGCCATGGCATACACCGCCTACTATAAACTCCTTGGTAACCTGGGTGTAGGATACACCGCCTACTATAAACCCCTTGGTAACCTGGGTGTAGGATACACCGCCGACTATAAACCCCTTGGTTACCTGGGTGTAGGATACACCGCCTACTATAAACCCCTTGGTTACCTGGGTGTAGGATACACCGCCTACTATAAACCCCTTGGTAACCTGGGTGTAGGATACACCGCCTACTATAAACCCCTTGGTTACCTGGGTGTAGGATACACCGCCTACTATAAACTCCTTGGTTACCTGGGTGTAGGATACACCGCCTACTATAAACCCCTTGGTTACCTGGGTGTAGGATACACCGCCTACTATAAACTCCTTGGTTACCTGGGTGTAGGATACACTGCCTACTATAAACTCCTTGGTTACCTGGGTGTAGGATACACCGCCTACTATAAACCCCTTGGTAACCTGGGTGTAGGATACACCGCCTACTTTAAACCCCTTGGTAACCTGGGTGTAGGATACACCGCCGACTATAAACCCCTTGGTTACCTGGGTGTAGGATACACCGCCTACTATAAACCCCTTGGTTGCCTGGGTGTAGGATACACCCTCTACTATAAACCCCTTGGTTACCTGGATGTAAGATACACCGCCTACTATAAACCCCTTGGTTACACCGCCGACTATAAACCCCTTGGTTACCTGGGTGTAGGATACACCGCCGACTATAAACCCCTTGGTTACCTGGGTGTAGGATACACCGCCGACTATAAACCCCTTGGTTACATGGGTGTAGGATACACCGCCTACTATAAACCCCTTGGTTACCTGGGTGTAGGATACACTGCCTACTATAAGCCCCTTGTTTACCTATTATAAACCCCTTGGTTACCTGGGTGTAGGATACACCGCCTACTATAAACCCCTTGGTTACATATTATAAACCCCTTGGTTACCTGGGTGTAGGATACACCGCCTACTATACACCCTTCGGTTACCTGGGTGTAGGATACAGCCTCTACTATAAATCCCTTGGTTACCTGGGTGTAGGATACACCGCCTACTATAAACCCCTTGGTTACCTGGGTGTAGGATACACCCTCTACAATAAACCCCTTGGTTACCTGGGTGTAGGATACCTTGGTTACCTGGATGTAGGATACACCGCCTACTATAAACCCCTTGGTTACCTGGATGTAGGATACACCGCCGACTATAAACCCCTTGGTTACCTGGGTGTAGGATACACCGCCTACTATAAGCCCCTTGTTTACCTACTATAAACTCCTTGATTACCTATTATAAACCCCTTGGTTACCTGGGTGTAGGATACACCGCCTACTATACACCCTTCGGTTACCTGGGTGTAGGATACAGCCTCTACTATAAATCCCTTGGTTACCTGGGTGTAGGATACACCGCCTACTATAAACCCCTTGGTTACCTGGGTGTAGGATACACCCTCTACAATAAACCCCTTGGTTACCTGGGTGTAGGATACACGGCCTACTATAAACCCCTTGGTTATCTGGGTGTACGATACACCGCCTACTATAAACCCCTTGGTTACCTGGGTGTAGGATACACCGCCTACTATAAACCCCTTGGTTACCTGGGTGTAGGATACACCCTCTACTATAAACCCCTTGGTTGCCTGGGTGTAGGATACACCCTCTACTATAAACCCCTTGGTTACCTGGGTGTAGGATACACCGCCTACTATAAACCCCTTGGTTACCTGGATGTAGGATACACCGCCGACTATAAACCCCTTGGTTACCTGGGTGTAGGATACACCGCCGACTATAAACCCCTTGGTTACCTGGGTGTAGGATACACCGCCTACTATAAACCCCTTGGTTACCTGGGTGTAGGATACACCGCCTACTATACGCCCCTTGTTTACCTACTATAAACTCCTTGGTTACCTACTATAAACTCCTTGGTTACCTACTATAAACCCCTTGGTTACCTGGGTGTAGGATACACCGCCTACTATACACCCTTCGGTTACCTGGGTGTAGGATACAGCCTCTACTATAAATCCCTTGGTTACCTGGGTGTAGGATACACCGCCTACTATAAACCCCTTGGTTACCTGGGTGTAGGATACACCCTCTACAATAAACCCCTTGGTTACCTGGGTGTAGGATACACGGCCTACTATAAACCCCTTGGTTATCTGGGTGTACGATACACCGCCTACTATAAACCCCTTGGTTACCTGGGTGTAGGATACACCGCCTACTATAAACCCCTTGGTTACCTGGGTGTAGGATACACCCTCTACTATAAACCCTTGGTTGCCTGGGTGTACGATACACCCTCTACTATAAACCCTTGGTTACCTGGGTGTAGGATACACCGCCTACTATAAACCCCTTGGTTACCTGGATGTAGGATACACCGCCGACTATAAACCCCTTGGTTACCTGGGTGTAGGATACACCGCCGACTATAAACCCCTTGGTTACCTGGGTGTAGGATACACCGCCTACTATAAACCCCTTGGTTACCTGGGTGTAGGATACACCGCCTACTATACGCCCCTTGTTTACCTACTATAAACTCCTTGGTTACCTACTATAAACTCCTTGGTTACCTACTATAAACCCCTTGGTTACCTGGGTGTAGGATACACCGCCTACTATAAACCCCTTGGTTACCTATTATAAACCCCTTGGTTACCTGGGTGTAGGATACACCGCCTACTATAAACCCTTCGGTTACCTGGGTGTAGGATACAGCCTCTACTATAAATCCCTTGGTTACCTGGGTGTAGGATACACCGCTAACTATAAACCCCTTGGTTACCTGGGTGTAGGATACACCCTCTACAATAAACCCCTTGGTTACCTGGGTGTAGGATACACGGCCTACTATAAACCCCTTGGTTACCTGGATGTAGGATACACCGCCTACTATAAACCCCTTGGTTACCTGGATGTAGGATACACCGCCGACTATAAACCCCTTGGTTACCTGGGTGTAGGATACACCGCCGACTATAAACCCCTTGGTTACCTGGGTGTAGGATACACCGCCTACTATAAGCCCCTTGTTTACCTACTATAAACTCCTTGATTACCTATTATAAACCCCTTGGTTACCTGGGTGTAGGATACACCGCCTACTATACACCCTTCGGTTACCTGGGTGTAGGATACAGCCTCTACTATAAATCCCTTGGTTACCTGGGTGTAGGATACACCGCCTACTATAAACCCCTTGGTTACCTGGGTGTAGGATACACCGCCTACTATAAACCCCTTGGTTACCTGGGTGTAGGATACACCCTCTACTATAAACCCCTTGGTTGCCTGGGTGTAGGATACACCGCCTACTATAAACCCCTTGGTTACCTGGGTGTAGGATACACCGCCTACTATACGCCCCTTGTTTACCTACTATAAACTCCTTGGTTACCTACTATAAACTCCTTGGTTACCTACTATAAACCCCTTGGTTACCTGGGTGTAGGATACACCGCCTACTATAAACCCCTTGGTTACCTATTATAAACCCCTTGGTTACCTGGGTGTAGGATACATCGCCTACTATAAACCCTTCGGTTACCTGGGTGTAGGATACAGCCTCTACTATAAATCCCTTGGTTACCTGGGTGTAGGATACACCGCTAACTATAAACCCCTTGGTTACCTGGGTGTAGGATACACCCTCTACAATAAACCCTTGGTTACCTGGGTGTAGGATACACGGCCTACTATAAACCCCTTGGTTACCTGGATGTAGGATACACCGCCTACTATAAACCCCTTGGTTACCTGGATGTAGGATACACCGCCGACTATAAACCCCTTGGTTACCTGGGTGTAGGATACACCGCCGACTATAAACCCCTTGGTTACCTGGGTGTAGGATACACCGCCTACTATAAGCCCCTTGTTTACCTACTATAAACTCCTTGATTACCTATTATAAACCCCTTGGTTACCTGGGTGTAGGATACACCGCCTACTATACACCCTTCGGTTACCTGGGTGTAGGATACAGCCTCTACTATAAATCCCTTGGTTACCTGGGTGTAGGATACACCGCCTACTATAAACCCCTTGGTTACCTGGGTGTAGGATACACCCTCTACAATAAACCCCTTGGTTACCTGGGTGTAGGATACACCGCCTACTATAAACCCCTTGGTTACCTATTATAAACCCCTTGGTTACCTGGGTGTAGGATACACCGCCTACTATAAACCCTTCGGTTACCTGGGTGTAGGATACAGCCTCTACTATAAATCCCTTGGTTACCTGGGTGTAGGATACACCGCTAACTATAAACCCCTTGGTTACCTGGGTGTAGGATACACCCTCTACAATAAACCCCTTGGTTACCTGGGTGTAGGATACACGGCCTACTATAAACCCCTTGGTTACCTGGATGTAGGATACACCGCCTACTATAAACCCCTTGGTTACCTGGATGTAGGATACACCGCCGACTATAAACCCCTTGGTTACCTGGGTGTAGGATACACCGCCGACTATAAACCCCTTGGTTACCTGGGTGTAGGATACACCGCCTACTATAAGCCCCTTGTTTACCTACTATAAACTCCTTGATTACCTATTATAAACCCCTTGGTTACCTGGGTGTAGGATACACCGCCTACTATACACCCTTCGGTTACCTGGGTGTAGGATACAGCCTCTACTATAAATCCCTTGGTTACCTGGGTGTAGGATACACCGCCTACTATAAACCCCTTGGTTACCTGGGTGTAGGATACACCCTCTACAATAAACCCCTTGGTTACCTGGGTGTAGGATACACGGCCTACTATAAACCCCTTGGTTATCTGGGTGTACGATACACCGCCTACTATAAACCCCTTGGTTACCTGGGTGTAGGATACACCGCCTACTATAAACCCCTTGGTTACCTGGGTGTAGGATACACCCTCTACTATAAACCCCTTGGTTGCCTGGGTGTAGGATACACCCTCTACTATAAACCCCTTGGTTACCTGGGTGTAGGATACACCGCCTACTATAAACCCCTTGGTTACCTGGATGTAGGATACACCGCCGACTATAAACCCCTTGGTTACCTGGGTGTAGGATACACCGCCGACTATAAACCCCTTGGTTACCTGGGTGTAGGATACACCGCCTACTATAAACCCCTTGGTTACCTGGGTGTAGGATACACCGCCTACTATAAACCCCTTGGTTACCTGGATGTAGGATACACCGCCTACTATAAACCCCTTGGTTACCTGGATGTAGGATACACCGCCGACTATAAACCCCTTGGTTACCTGGGTGTAGGATACACCGCCGACTATAAACCCCTTGGTTACCTGGGTGTAGGATACACCGCCTACTATAAGCCCCTTGTTTACCTACTATAAACTCCTTGATTACCTATTATAAACCCCTTGGTTACCTGGGTGTAGGATACACCGCCTACTATACACCCTTCGGTTACCTGGGTGTAGGATACAGCCTCTACTATAAATCCCTTGGTTACCTGGGTGTAGGATACACCGCCTACTATAAACCCCTTGGTTACCTGGGTGTAGGATACACCCTCTACAATAAACCCCTTGGTTACCTGGGTGTAGGATACACGGCCTACTATAAACCCCTTGGTTATCTGGGTGTACGATACACCGCCTACTATAAACCCCTTGGTTACCTGGGTGTAGGATACACCGCCTACTATAAACCCCTTGGTTACCTGGGTGTAGGATACACCCTCTACTATAAACCCCTTGGTTGCCTGGGTGTAGGATACACCCTCTACTATAAACCCCTTGGTTACCTGGGTGTAGGATACACCGCCTACTATAAACCCCTTGGTTACCTGGATGTAGGATACACCGCCGACTATAAACCCCTTGGTTACCTGGGTGTAGGATACACCGCCGACTATAAACCCCTTGGTTACCTGGGTGTAGGATACACCGCCTACTATAAACCCCTTGGTTACCTGGGTGTAGGATACACCGCCTACTATACGCCCCTTGTTTACCTACTATAAACTCGTTGGTTACCTACTATAAACTCCTTGGTTACCTACTATAAACCCCTTGGTTACCTGGGTGTAGGATACACCGCCTACTATAAACCCCTTGGTTACCTATTATAAACCCCTTGGTTACCTGGGTGTAGGATACACCGCCTACTATAAACCCTTCGGTTACCTGGGTGTAGGATACAGCCTCTACTATAAATCCCTTGGTTACCTGGGTGTAGGATACACCGCCTACTATAAACCCCTTGGTTACCTGGGTGTAGGATACACCCTCTACAATAAACCCCTTGGTTACCTGGGTGTAGGATACACGGCCTACTATAAACCCCTTGGTTACCTGGGTGTACGATACACTGCCTACTATAAACCCCTTGGTTACCTACTATAAACCCCTTGGTTACCTGGGTATAGGATACACCGCCTACTATAAACCCCTTGGTTACCTACTATAAACCCCTTGGTTACCTACTATAAACCCCTTTGTTACCTGGGTGTAGGATACACCCTCTACTATAAACCCCTTGGTTACCTACTATAAACTCCTTGGTTAACTGTTTTTTACCTGGAATTTCTCCAAGCAGGGAGGGCCTGATCCTAGATCATATCATCACTCCTATTCTGATTATTTTATGAATATGGGTTCTGCTGTGTGTAGGCAGGAGGACGTTGGCTGTGGTGACCAAACTGGACCTAATGGATGCTGGGACAGATGCCATGGACGTACTGATGGGTCGGGTCATCCCTGTCAAACTGGGCCTCATAGGAGTGGTCAACAGGTCTGCACCTTTACACAATACACTTCAGTCTCTAACATGTTGAATAGAGCAAGACTTCAGCCTTCTTGAAAATCCTGTATATATTTTAAAGGGAGAGGATTGCCTCCTCGTGCATCAAAGGTTTCTAGAAGCCAACAGTCCCTCAAGATCAAAATGGAAAGAGGGCCAAGCATTCCTTTTCACGTTTTGTTTACAATGTTCTTTAACACTACAATGTCATAAAAATAAATCTCACAGTTTATTACCTTCATTCATTTTCCAAGGAGTCAGCTTGACATCAACAATAAGAAGACCGTGGCAAACGCCATTCGTGATGAATATGCCTTTCTACAGAAGAAGTACCCCTCCCTCGCCAGCAGAAATGGAACCAAATACTTAGCCAGAACGTTGAACAGGTATGAAAATAGAAATGTATTCAGCAAACAAGTCTTCAACAGAAGACAACTTTTGAGGTTTGAAAACATTTGACCAACTTCTGATTTTGAAGTGTAATGTCCCTCTAAGCAACTAGCAAAGTTCCTTTCGTTGTGGATGGCTATCATGCTGTCTGTAGCCCTTTCCTTATTTCTAACTTCACGCTCTTCTCCTCCTCGTTGCCAGGTTGTTGATGCATCACATTAGAGACTGTCTCCCGGAGCTGAAGACTCGTATCAATGTGCTGGCGGCCCAGTACCAGTCCCTGCTGAGTAGCTACGGTGAACCTGTAGAGGACCAGAGCTCTACTCTGCTGCAGCTCATCACCAAGTTCGCCGCAGAGTACTGCCACACTATCGAGGGCACCGCTAAGTACATAGAGACAACAGAACTGTGAGCAACTTATATTCTTTCCCCCCCACCCTCAAAGGTGTGAATTCCTACTCTTTAGTATTTTGTTAATTTATTTGAAGAGAAAATTAGGAAGGATGGAATGAACCTCTTCCAAACATCCTAGCACCTCTACTAATTGCCAGAAGGTGGCACCTCTACTAATTGCCAGAAGGTGGCACCTCTACTAATTGCCAGAAGGTGGCACCTCTACTAATTGCCAGAAGGTGGCACCTCTACTAATTGCCAGAAGGTGGCACCTCTACTAATTGCCAGAAGGTGGCACCTCTACTAATTGCCAGAAGGTGGCACCTCTACTAATTGCCAGAAGGTGGCACCTCTACTAATTGCCAGAAGGTGGCACCTCTACTAATTGCCAGAAGGTGGCACCTCTACTAATTGCCAGAAGGTGGCACCAGTACAAATTGAGCATCACAATCAAACAATTGGGAGCTTTTCCAGTTTTTATTTAACATTTATTTAACTAGGCAAGTCAGTTAAGAACAAATGACGTCCCAGCCTGGCCAAACCCAGACGACGCTTCGGCCAATTGTGCGCCCTATGCGACTCCCAATCACGGCCGGATGTGATAGAGCCTAGATTCGAACCAGGGACTGTAGTGACGCCTCTTGCACTGAGATGCAGTGCCTTAGAGCGCTGCGCCACTCGGGAGCACATACACCTGTGTAGGAGGTAGATTAGCTAGCCTACTACTTTGTTCTTTCAGTTACAAATCTAGAGCTTGGGACTTCAACGTTCTATCTACTAAAAGAGGATTCTGAGATAATTGGCTTTAAAGTTCCGAAACCTCATTGGTTTTAATGGTGTCAGCAAATTTATATATATATATATAATTATTTTTTACATAACAATTGGGGCTTTTAGAGTACTATATAGTAAGAACAAGGCTGTAAACTCAAATTTGACAAATGGCGATAGAACCTTAAGACGTTGTTTTTCTCCTCTTCCAGGTGTGGTGGAGCACGAATCTGTTATATTTTCCATGAGACCTTTGGTCGGACGCTGGAGTCCGTCGACCCACTGGGAGGTCTGACCACCATAGACGTGCTAACAGCTATTAGGAACGCTACAGTGAGTTGTATGCTACTGGTTACGTACAGCCTCACATTTGTTGGGATCCATGTTCATTTCAAGTACAATGATGCAATGTTCAGTGTTTTGACGATCAGTTTGACACATCTGTTTAAGGGGTGAACTTGTTATTTTAGCTTGAGTTCAAAGCAGAAAAAGACACCTTTACCTTCTCTCAAGAAAATGAACAATTAAATATTCTTCCTAACTGTGAGTTGTGTGTTAGCCAGAGACTGCTGGGTAATGTCTCTCTCTCTCTCTCTCTCTCTGTAGGGCCCGCGGCCAGCCCTGTTTGTGCCTGAGGTGTCATTTGAGCTGCTGGTGAAGAGACAGGTGAAGAGACTGGAGGAGCCCAGCCTGCGCTGTGTGGAGCTGGTTCACGAAGAGATGCAGAGGATCATCCAGCACTGCAGCAACTACAGCACACAGGTAGAGGGACACACACACACACACACACACACACACACACGTAAGTACACTCTGTTTTAGCAAGATGGTGGCCGACAGACACAGTCGCCTTGTTCCTAGATCCTAGCCAACTTTGCAGTATTTCATTTTTTAAATTGTTATTTCTTACATTATTTCTTCAATGTTTCTTGTATTATTATATACAGCCGGAAATAACTTTTGGATATTAGATCGGTGGTCACTTACCAGAAATTCAGTCAAAAGCCAGTGAAAATGCAGAGCGCCAAATTCAAATAAATTACTATAAAAATCCAACTTTTGTGAAATCACACATGTAAAATACCATATTAAAGCTGCACTTGTTGTGAATCCAGCCAACATGTCAGATTTCAAAAAGGCTTTTCGGCGAAAGCAAACGATGCTATTATCTGAGGATAGCACCTCCGTAAACAAAGAGAGAAAAGCATATTTCAACCCTGCAGGCGCGACACAAAACGCAGAAATAAAAATATAATTCATGATTACCTTTGACGAGTTTCTTCTGTTGGCACTCCAATATGTCCCATAAACATCACAAATGGTCCTTTTGTTCGATTAATTCTGTCGATATATATCCAAAATGTCCATTTATTTACGTCCCTTAGAAATCTGGATTACAAATGAAAACCCATTGAAAAGGGGAGTGACTTAAAAAAAAACAAGAATCTGAATGATTTGTCCTCGGGGTTTCACCTGCTACATAAGTTCTGTTATACTCACAGACATGATTCAAACAGTTTTAGAAAATTCAGAGTGTTTTCTTTCCAAATCTACTAATAATATGCATATCTTATCTTCTGGGGATGAGTAGCAGGCAGTTGAATTTGGGCATGTATTTCATCCGGATGTGAAAATACTGGCCCCTGTCACCAAGAAGTTAATCCACACGAGGCTACAGGCCCAGACAGCATCCCAAGTCGTGTCCTCCGAGCATAAGTGTTTACGAACATATTCAATCTCTCTCTATCCCAGTCTGTTGTCCCCACTTGCTTCAAGATGTCCACCACTGTTCCTGTACCGAAGAAAGCGAAGGTAACTGAACTAAATGACTATCGCCCCAAAGAACTCACTTCTGTCATGAAGTGCTTTGAGAGGCAAGTTAAGGACCATATCGCCTCCACCTTACCAGACACTCTAGTCCCACAACAATACCTATGTAATAATGCTGTTCATTGACCACAGCCAAGCTTCTACAGATGCACCGTTGAGAGAATCCTGTCGGACTGTATCACCGCCTGGTACGGCACCGCATGCAACCGCAGTGTTCTCCAGAGGGTGGTGAGGTCTGCTCAACGCATCACCGGTGGCACACTTCCTGCCCTCCAGGACATCTCCAGCACCCGATGTCACAGGAAGGCCACGAATATCATCAAGGACCTCACCCACACGAGCCATGGCCTGTTCACCCTGCTATCATCTAGAAGGTGTTAGCATGATTCTTGCCGTTCTCCTTCGACCATCAACAAGCTGTTTTCGCCCACAGGACTGTCGATGACTGGAAGTGTTTTATGTTTTTTTCCTCACCATTCTCGGTAAACCGCAGACACTGTCGTGCGTGAAAATCCCAGGAGGGCAACCGTTTCTAAGATACTAGATCCACATTTGCAGTCCTCATGCCTCCTTGCAGCATGATGTAAGGCAAGTTCACGCAGATGAGCAGGGACCCTGGGCATCTTTCTTTTGGTGTTTTTCAGTCAGTAGAAAGGCCTCTTTAGTGTCCTAAGTTTTCATAATTGTGACCTTAATTGCCTACCGTCTGTAAGCTGTTCGTGTCTTAACGACCGTTCCACAGGTGCATGTTCATTAATTGTTTATGGTTCATTGAACAAGCATGGCAAACGGTGTTTAAACCCTTTACAATGAAGATCTGTGAAGTTAATTGGATTTTTACCAATTATCTTTGAAAGACAGGGTCCTGAAAAAGGGGTGTTTCTTTTTTTAAGTTTATGTATGTGTAACTTCTGAGTGGTACTTGTGTGGACACACCTAATTCCAGGGTTTTACTGTATTTGTACTGCTTTCTATGTTGTAGAATAATAGTGAAGACATCAAAACTATGAAATAACACATGGAATCATGAAGTAAACAAATCAAAATATATTTGAGAATTCAAAGTAGCCACCCTTTGCCTTGATGACAGCTTTGCACACTTGGCATTCTCTCAACCAGCTTCATGAGGTAGTCACCTGGAATGCATTTCAATGAACAGGTGTGCCTTGTTAATTTGTTGAATTTGTGTTTATTCTCTCTAGGAGCTGTTGAGATTTCCTAAGCTCCATGATGCCATAGTAGAAGTGGTCACATCCCTCCTCAGGAAAAGGTTACCAGTCACCAATGAGATGGTGAGTGTTTTTGCTTACACTTTAGAATCATTTGCATGAATAAGACATTATAAATGTTTTTAAATGCTCTCTGATTCACTACAATAACCCATAAACCCCATAGATTTAAGTGTACCAAATCACATTTCCTGTCTTTCTTTTCAGGTTCATAACCTGGTGGCCATCGAGTTGGCCTATATTAACACCAAACACCCTGACTTTGCTGATGCCTGTGGCCTCATGAACAACAACATAGAGGTATGAAACATTGTTCAGAGTTGGAAATTGCTTCTTTAAATTGTATTCTACAGTATATGAAGTGTTGTACTTAATGATATCATGTGGTTGTGTGTCATAGGAACAGAGACGTAACAGAATGAGAGAGCTACCCTCGTCTGTTCCTCGGGATAAGGTAACAGACTGTCGTGGTTAGGATCGATTGCTACAAAAAGTACAGTTTTCTCACTGTTTCTTTACGGCTCCCAGTCTACCCTTTTAGAGCAGCGCTAGAAGCCATATGTCTTTATGGCTCCCAGTCTACCCTTTAGAGCAGCGCTAGAAGCCATATGTCTTTATGGCTCCAGTCTACCCTTTAGCAGCGCTAGAAGCCATATGTCTTTATGGCTCCAGTCTACCCTTTAGAGCAGCGCTAGAAGCCATATGTCTTTATGGCTCCCAGTCTACCCTTTAGAGCAGCGCTAGAAGCCATATGTCTTTATGGCTCCAGTCTACCCTTTAGAGCAGCGCTAGAAGCCATATGTCTTTACGGCTCCCAGTCTACCCTTTAGAGCAGCGCTAGAAGCCATATGTCTTTACGGCTCCCAGTCTACCCTTTAGAGCAGCGCTAGAAGCCATATGTCTTTACGGCTCCCAGTCTACCCTTTAGAGCAGCGCTAGAAGCCATATGTCTTTACGGCTCCCAGTCTACCCTTTAGAGCAGCGCTAGAAGCCATATGTCTTTATGGCTCCCAGTCTACCCTTTAGAGCAGCTTTACGGCTCCCAGTCTACCCTTTAGAGCAGCGCTAGAAGCCATATGTCTTTATGGCTCCGTCTACCCTTCAGAGCAGCGCTAGAAGCCATATGTCTTTATGGCTCCCAGTCTACCCTTTAGAGCAGCGCTAGAAGCCATATGTCTTTACGGCTCCCAGTCTACCCTTTAGAGCAGCACTAGAAGCCATATGTCTTTACGGCTCCCAGTCTACCCTTTAGAGCAGCGCTAGAAGCCATATGTCTTTACGGCTCCCAGTCTACCCTTTAGAGCAGCGCTAGAAGCCATATGTCTTTACGGCTCCCAGTCTACACATGTCCCTGTGTATTGTCTGTCCGCTACTTTTTATTCCCTCTAGTCTTCTGTTCACTCCTTCGTCTTTCACACTCTGCTCTCTGTCTCTCTCGCTCGCACTCTCTCTAGTCCTTTAAGGGCCCAGGTGTTCAGTCTCTCTCCCCCACTGATCTTCCTCCCCCAGAAGGAGAAAGACCCCAGGTGTGTCCCTGTGTCACTCAATGCCTGCCTGCATCTTACCTCAACCAGGGTTGGGCTTCATTTCAATTCAGTTAATTAAGGAAGTTAACTTTAAGTAAAATTTGCAGTCCTCAATTCAGAACTAATTCAAATGGAATTGCCCTTGACCCCAAGCCACTCTCACTCTCCCTTGACCCCAAGCCTATAGGCTGAAGGCCCTAATTGTGTAACACAATTCTGTGTTCCCCTTCTCTATTCCCCTTCCACCCCTCTGAGGGTGAACTACATTTCCCATCTGACATCTCCTCCCGGCATGTGTGCTTCTGTACAGAGGAAGGGTCCCTGGAGGGAAGTCTTGGTACAATATGTGACTCTGCCACTGTCAGAAAGCTATTTCTTCCAGAAAGTCAGTATATGTACAGACATGACTGTGTAGATGTTCCTTCATTCCTGATGTAATAGCCTGGTGAGAGGCATGCTTTTTGGGAATGCATGGTCACACATGTATGATTGTGGCTCTATTGAAAAGTTCTCTCTTATAAAAGAGATTTTAATCTCAAGGAGACTGACCTCTAACCGTTCTGTCTGTCTAGGGAGACCAGGATGTAGGGACAGGGAACTGGAGGGGCATGTTGAAGAAGGGAGAGGAGGGGGTCGGCGGGGACAAGTCCATGCTCCAGACCTCTAACCCTGGCAGCCCTCAGAGGGGCCACGCCGTCAACCTGCTGGATGTGGTGGGTAGTAATGTTTTGTCTGCTTTGCCACATAATGATACAAAAACATCTGACGTAACTCTTAATTCTTAGGAGTAAAACGTATTCGAAAAGAATAATCTCTAGGCTGTTTGAGAGAAGATTTTAATGCTAAGCAACCACATTACTTTTTAAGTTGTCAGTGATTGGTCTGTTTTTGTCCTTGTATCCCCCCCCAGCCTGTTCCCGTTTCCAGGAAGCTGTCGGCCAGAGAGCAGAGGGACTGTGAGGTCATCGAGAGGCTTATCAAGTCCTATTTCCTCATCGTCAGGAAAAACATCCAGGACAGGTATGGTGGCCGCTGTGCTTCTACTTCCTGTTGTTAGACTCCCTCTCCTGTGAATTCTAGAAATAATATTCTGAAATGGTTTTCCTGTTTTATTTGTTGTTCTACTTCACTCAATCTGAATCTCTCCTCTTCCTTTTCACCTGCTTCGAAGAAATGTATAAAGTCATCATTTCTGCCCCTCACACTCCTTGTCTAATCCACCCTTTCTATACACTGAGTGACAAAACATTAGGAACACCTTCATAATATTGACTTGCACCCCTTTTGATCTCAGAACAGCCTCACGTCGTCAGGGCATGGACTCTACAAGGTGTCGAAAGAATTTCCACAGGGATGCTGGCCCATGTTGACTCCAATGCTTCGAACAGTTGTGTCAAGTTGGCAGGATGTCCTTTGGGTGGTGGACCATTCTTTTTTTTTTTATATATATATATATATTTTTTTTACCCCTTTTTCTCCCCAATTTCGTGGTATCCAATTGTTGTAGTAGCTACTATCTTGTCTCATCGCTGCAACTCCCGTACGGGCTCGGGAGAGACGAAGGTTGAAAGTCATGCGTCCTCCGATACACAACCCAACCAGCCGTACTGCTTCTTAACACAGCGCGCATCCAACCCGGAAGCCAGCCGCACCAATGTGTCGGAGGGTACACCGTGCACCTGGCAACCTTGGTTAGCGCGCACTGCGCCCGGCCCGCCACAGGAGTCGCTGGTGCGCGATGAGACAAGGACATCCCCACCGACCAAGCCCTCCCTAACCCGGACGACGCTAGGCCAATTGTGCGTCGCCCCACGGACCTCCCGGTCGCGGCCGGTTACAACAGAGCCTGGGCGCGAACCCAGAGACTCTGATGGCACAGCTGGCGCTGCAGTACAGCGCCCTTAACCACTGCGCCACCCTGGAGGCGGTGGACCATTCTTGATACACACAGGAAACTGTGTGAAAAACCTCACCAGCATTACAGTTCCTGACACACTCAGACCAGTGCGCCTGGCACCTACTACCATACTGCTTTCAATGGCACTTCAATATTTTGTCTCGTCCATTCACCCTCTGAATGGCACACATACACAATCCATGTCTCGAGGCTTAAAACCCCATTTTAACCTGTCCCCCCCCCCTTCATCGACACTGATGTATTTAACAGGTGACATCGATAAGGGATCATAGCTTTCACCGCGTCAGTCTATCATAGAACGAGCAGGTGTTCCTAATGTTTAGTGCACTCAGTGTACTTCTCTCTCCCTCTGCACTTCCTCCTGCAGCGTGCCCAAGGCGGTGATGCACTTCCTGGTGAACCATGTAAAGGACAGTCTGCAGAGTGAGCTGGTGGGGCAGCTGTATAAGGCTGGTCTGCTGGATGACCTGCTCACTGAGTCTGAAGACATGGCCCAGAGACGCAACGAAGCTGCAGACATGCTCAAGGTACAGTTTTGTGTGGAACGTGCTCACTGAGTCTGAAGACATGCTCAATGTACGTACAGGTGTGTGTGTGTAGAACGTGCTCACTGAGTCTGAAGACGTGCTCAATGTACAGGTGTGTGTGTAGAACGTGCTCACTGAGTCTGAAGACATGCTCAATGTACAGGTGTGTGTGTAGAACCTGCTCACTGAGTCTGAAGACTTGCTCAATATACAGGTGTGTGTGTAGAACCTGCTCACTGAGTCTGAAGACATGCTCAATGTACAGGTGTGTGTGTAGAACCTGCTCACTGAGTCTGAAGACATGCTCAATGTACAGGTGTGTGTGTAGAACCTGCTCACTGAGTCTGAAGACGTGCTCAATGTACAGGTGTGTGTGTAGAACCTGCTCACTGAGTCTGAAGACGTGCTCAATGTACAGGTGTGTGTGTGTAGAACCTGCTCACTGAGTCTGAAGACATGCTCAATGTACGTGTGTAGAACCTGCTCACTGAGTCTGAAGACATGCTCAAAGTACAGGCCTGGGATTAGTTGCAGAACTATGGGAGTTTGAAATATGACAGATGTGTTTTTGAGGCAATAACTCCCAGCACCACAAATGAGAAGCTTGGTAGTGTGTTTTAACCCCTTTCAAACGTGATCTAACTGCTGCTTGAATGTAGCAGCTATTGTGACTGTGACCTCTGGCTTTGACGTCACCGGGGGTGTTTAGTTTCTGTATGAATTTGCTCACCTAAACTGTCTTTTCCACTCTGTGTCCGCAGGCCTTGCAGAAAGCCAGTCAGGTGATCGCTGAGATCAGAGAAACACAGATGTGGTGAGGGCCTCTACCTCCGCCCCCCCACATGGACCATAAGCACTGAACCCTGTTCTGTCTCAAACCTACCTGGACTGCAGAGACGGCCAACTTGGAAATACACTGGTGTTTATTGAGTATCATCAATTCTCCATCCTCTTGAAGTTGTCACTTCCACACTCCCCTGTCATGGTTTTAAAAGCAATGGATGGGTGTAAGCCTTGGCTGAAGGGAGTTTCAACCAAACACTTCTGGTAATGAGTGGAGAATGGGGACGCACATTTGAAAATAGTTGTAGATTGTATTATATGGACATGACCTATACAGTATCAGTCTTCACCTGCACCACATCACACACCAAAATGATCTTTCATATGTAAGTATAGTATTATATTGATGAACGTGTGAGGTCTACCTACTGAATAATGTGGAGTTACATTAAAGATGTTTCCTCTAGTTTCTGGCTTGCTGGTATGTATGTATGTATGTATGTATGTTGAGACTTGTAAATATTGTCTGTCTTCATCATGTTTGCTGATCTATTGTCTCACATGTCTATGCTACTGCTGAAAATGTCCTTACATGGTAACAATCTCTCATTTGTGTCGCTGATATTTACAAAGAGCTGAGAAATGCCACTCGGACGTAGAATACGTGTTATTTGTTGGTTGAAAAAGCACCATAATGCTGCTGTGAACCGTACACTTCAATGTTCTCTGTGATTTCAACGTTATTTTGACTCAACCGTACGTCTGTCGCTAAATGGGTTTTAAGATATCTAGTGTATTGATGAGGTCATTTGTCCAACTAGATTGATTATGGGATAATGATAATTTGTTGTCATACCCACAATACCATGTGGTAAACTATTGGTAGCAAAGGCAGGGCTGGATTGTGTGGCAACGTCTAACTTGAATTGGCAGGTTTATTCTGTATATTCTCAAAAAGTGGTACCAGGGTTGAATGAGCCATTTTATTGACTTGTGATCCAGTCTGCTGTTATACCAGACGGAACAATGAACATCACGTATACAGACACATTATCATCATGGGCCGATCTCCAGTCATGGCTGTCTGCCCTCGACCATGGCGGCTGCTCCTTTACCTCACACGGCCCGTCTTCTTGCCTCGACCTTTGGCGCTGAGGGGTCAGGACAGGGTTAAGAAATCTGAATCACTTGGCAGCCAGGTCGTAAGCCCAGTAGTGAACGTCCCTGTTGCAGCACTTCACTGCACTATGAGTCTAACGCTACACCCAGAAGTGTGCACTTGTTCTCACTCCCTCTCATGCAAGGGGGAGTCAGAGACTGGCGGAAAAAGTGGTCCACTTCTGGGTCAAGGGTGAATATGTTTAATGGTTTGTCAGTCCATCAGTTACACGGGATTTTACTTCTTTTGGCTTGATGTTTATCATTAAATAGTTTGATTGTGCTGTAATTTCAGACCAGACCATGTTGGCAATTTACATATTCCCCATTTACAATGTCTTCAATCTATCGTGCAGTGATCATGCCATATGCAATGCACACACACACACACACACACAGAGACACACACACACACAGAGACACACACACACAGAGACACACACACACACAGAGACACACACACACACAGAGACACACAGAGACACACAGAGACACACAGAGACACACACACACACACAGAGACACACACACACACAGAGACACACAGAGACACAGAGACACACACACACACAGAGACACACAGAGACACACACACACAGAGACACACAGACACACAGAGACACACAGACACACAGAGACACACAGACACACACAGACAGACACACACACACACAGAGACACACA
This sequence comes from Oncorhynchus nerka, assembly GCF_034236695.1. NCBI lineage: Eukaryota > Metazoa > Chordata > Actinopteri > Salmoniformes > Salmonidae > Oncorhynchus > Oncorhynchus nerka. The sequence goes on along the minus strand of NC_088404.1, from coordinate 12,682,007 downwards.
GACACACACACACAGAGACACACACACACACAGACACACAGAGACACACAGACACACACACACAGAGACACACACACACAGATGGACATAGGCTGTGTAAGTGATGGTCATGGCTGTTTCTTTGGTTTCAATCAATGTTTGTTCCACTGGTCATTAAATGACCATCCCTGCTTGAGAGTTTGAAAGGAATGATGGGAAATTGAGTTGTTGATGGAATGGCAACCAGTGACTCAGCCCAATTAAAATGAAAACCACAATGCTGGGTCTTGTTCATTAGGCACAACATGGAAGAAACTGTTCTAAACTGTACTCTGTACTCGTCCAATAAGAGATGCTTGTCTGTTTATTAGTCTACGTGTTTTCATTTTCTTTTAATTTTGTACCCTAATAAACACGACTCCGAATTTCTTTGTCCTTCAAAGTCCAAAATCCTGAACCTTTGTGTTACTTACCTCTGGTGGTCCTGGACCCGGGTGAGAAGCTGGTTAATCTGTAAGGACAAGACTTGCTGTAAGCTTTGACAACACCTTTTAGTTACTGTGGTGGAAACCTGTACAGGTGGAGTCCATCGGAGAGAAACCCAGGAACGTGATGATACTATAGACCACATAATTCACTTTTAGTTGAACTTGTTGTACACCTTTCATGTACCCACCAGGATTGGGGTTAATTCAGGAAGTAATTTGAAATTCCAAGTGTCTTCAATGATTTTCAATGAGGAAAATGTGCATTTGGAATTTCGTTTACTTTCTGAATTGAAATGGAATTGACCACAACCCTGGGACCTCTAATTGCCAGTCGAAAGCAGACAAGACTATATCACAGTATTCCTCAGATCCCAGGGAGGTTGAGAGGATAAATTAACCCAGAAACCTGCCGATGACCCTGTAGACTTCAGAATTCACCTGTAGGTCACCTCTGATGTAGCCACTGCCTGGGCACTCCCACATTGCCAACCGAAAGAAGAGACTCAAGGTGAGATCTCAAGGTGAGAGAATACACTGAGAGAGGACTACACGACCTGAGACGATAGTCAATACTAAAGGGTTGACCAACCAGATCCCATCCAAAATCTTGCTGCTGTTGAGAAATACTGGAAAATATTTCATTTCAAATATTTCATTGAGGGTGACTGTTGTGTACTTGTTTCTGTGTTAGGTCAAGGTGACTCCATCATACTTCTGTTTATTGAGTATGTCGTGTGTTGTCTAGGTAACTTACATCATACTTCTGTTTCTTGAGTTTGTCATGTGTGTGTTGTCTAGGTAACTTACATCATACTTCTGTTTCTTGAGTTTGTCATGTGTGTGTTGTCTAGGTAACTTACATCATACTTCTGTTTATTGAGTTTGTCATGTGTGTTGTCTAGGTAACTTACATCATACTTCTGTTTCTTGAGTTTGTCATGTGTGTGTTGTCTAGGTAACTTACATCATACTTCTGTTTATTGAGTTTGTCATGTGTGTGTTGTCTAGGTAACTTACATCATACTTCTGTTTCTTGAGTTTGTCATGTGTGTTGTCTAGGTAACTTACATCATACTTCTGTTTCTTGAGTTTGTCATGTGTGTGTTGTCTAGGTAACTTACATCATACTTCTGTTTATTGAGTTTGTCATGTGTGTTGTCTAGGTAACTTACATCATACTTCTGTTTCTTGAGTTTGTCATGTGTGTTGTCTAGGTAACTTACATCATACTTCTGTTTCTTGAGTTTGTCATGTGTGTTGTCTAGGTAACTTACATCATACTTCTGTTTCTTGAGTTTCTCACTGAGGTCAAACTTCTCTGCCTCCAACTCCATCATTCGCTGCCACATCTCACTGGCCTTCTCCCTGTTGGTGCAACAGTGGATCAGAACACGTTCTTGCCCCAAAGAACCCTTGTCTCACTGAAGAATGTCCATCATTCGAACCGTTCACATAGTTATGTGTTCAGTCATAAACTAAAAAACATCAGACATAAACCATCATAAATAATTATGATAACACGGTCAGCTTTTCTTGAGGACTGGCAAATTCTGAATATTAACGATGACGTCATACTTGAGTTTGTCCTCATTCAGATGGTCGATGCTGAGAGGTTTCCTTCGATCAGCAAGAATCTTCTTCTTCTTCTCTCTCTCTGTCTGTTTCTTGGCTCCTTTGCGGTTTTCACTCTGAGAATTGAAACATCACAAATACCATTGTTCTCAAAGATATTTTGTTCATTGCCTCACATTACTTGATGTTTCCGTTACACTATTATCAATATCTATATGATAATGAATACGCTGGGTGTTGTTTAAAAAAAAAATGTTTTTGAAGATACAATATTCCACTGACCTTCTGCTGGATTCCTCCATACTGGTGGGTCATGTTGGTGAGAGCCTTCTTCTTCTTGATGTCATCATCCTGCTTCCTACGCTGATCCTCTGCCTCCTTCCTGTCCTTCTCCTCCTGCATACGGAGCATTAGGGAAGAAAGACACGGAGCATTAGGGAAGAAAGACACGGAGCATTAGGGAAGAAAGACACGGAGCATTAGGGAAGAAAGACACGGGGCATTAGGGAAGAAAGACACGGGGCATTAGGGAAGAAAGACACTGAGCATTAGGGAAGAAAGACACTGAGCATTAGGGAAGAAAGACACTGAGCATTAGGGAAGAAAGACACTGAGCATTAGGGAAGAAAGACACGGAGCATTAGGGAAGAAAGACACGGAGCATTAGGGAAGAAAGACACGGAGCATTAGGGAAGAAAGACACGGGGCATTAGGGAAGAAAGACACGGGGCATTAGGGAAGAAAGACACGGAGCATTAGGGAAGAAAGACACTGAGCATTAGGGAAGAAAGACACGGAGCATTAGGGAAGAAAGACACGGGGCATTAGGGAAGAAAGACACGGGGCATTAGGGAAGAAAGACACGGGGCATTAGGGAAGAAAGACACTGAGCATTAGGGAAGAAAGACACGGGGCATTAGGGAAGAAAGACACTGAGCATTAGGGAAGAAAGACACTGAGCATTAGGGAAGAAAGACACGGGGCATTAGGGAAGAAAGACACTGAGCATTAGGGAAGAAAGACACGGAGCATTAGGGAAGAAAGACACGGAGCATTAGGGAAGAAAGACACGGAGCATTAGGGAATAAATATCTATCAAGATCTATCATAGAAATTACATCCACAATCTGTTTCCCCGTTAGCCATTAGAAGTCATATTGTATTAGTCAAATGTGATCCTGTGTGGGTCAGTTGATAAGAGTATGCAACACACAGGTTGTGGGTTCAATTCCAGCATAGAACACACATTAGCTAGGTGTCATAATGGGGAGAAGACTCACCGCAACCCTGGCCTGCCTCTCCTTCTCCCTCTCTGCACGAACCCTCTGCTGCTCTGCCCTCTCTGCGCGACGTTTCTCCTGCACACACGAGCACACTCAGTGACCAAGTTGTTAGGTGTCCCATTGCAATGTTTCTAGGAACAGTAAAATAACATTTAAAATAACACCAACTCACAATCCTGTTGACGAGACTGATGAGCTCCTCTTCTTCCTTCTTCCTCTGGATAAAGTGAGACTCGATCAAAGACTGGAGCTCAGACAGGTCCTTGTCCTGACGCTTCCTGTGGATGTCCTGACCACCACACAGAAGAATCAGATGAAGTAATAGGAATAGTTTGTTTTGGTAAGACAACATACATGTAATACACCCTGAAAAGAGTCATTTCCTTAGTTGGACATCATCGCTGGACTTTCTGTACCTCTCATTTGCTTCATCTTAACAGGATACAGTTGGAGGCAAGTCTGTCACAAATGGTTAGTTAGTTTTCTAATCATGATGTGTTTGTCAGCGGAGGCTGCTGAGGGGAGGACGGCTCATAACAATGGAGGGAACGGAGCGAATGGAATGGCATCAAACCATATGCTTGATGTATTTGATACCATTCCACCGATTCCCCTCCAGTCATTACCACGAGCCTGTCCTCCCCATTTAAGGTGCCACCAACCACCTGTGGTGTGTGTGTGTGTTTATGTGATTCAACTTACATCAAAATCCACTTTCTCGCCATCAGGCATCTTTGGTGCAGAGATATTTGGCACAAACCTATAGAAATGAAAATTGCGTATCTAATGTGTGTATATATATATATATATATATATATAATCTCAATTTGAGCATTTCAGTAAATGTCGTGATCTTTCAAGATCACTTATGATATAACGTATCATCTGTCAGGGGAAAATAAAAAATGGGCCACCCAGAAACACTTGGAGGAGTGTCCTCCAGGCAGAAATGACCAAGAATGGCCTCAACTGGTGTGACCTGGAGATGGAGGATATTCGTCAACGGCCTATGATCCTTATAAGAGCCAAGGTCAGCAGGAATCCGTAGCGGTGACACGGCCACTTCTGTTTTGCGATATTACAACAACAAAGAAGCTGCCTATGTCGGCTCAATCGGAAAACGACCTTGATATTTCTATTGTGGAATCTGTAACGTTTCAGCTTCACAGACTGAAACGAGGCCTGAATCACAGTCTGTCATATTCTATCTAAAAACTTACTTTGGTTTGGGCTTGGCTCCATCTGTAATAAAGGACAGTGACTGTCTTAGTTTGATCATATCATAGAAGGATGTCATGTTAATCAGGATAGAATAGTCCTTTAAAGCTGTACGGGATGGGGTCATAAAAGTATTATTGTGTAATAAAATATACAGTGCATTGGCATATACACAAGCGGTATATCTTTCAAATAGAAAAAAATTACAAAACATTTTTCATATCGCCACTATGAGGAATGAGACTTTCAGACAAAGCAATCTTACCTTCTTCTTCCCTTCACGAAAGAAGTGGCATGAAAACAAAATAAATATTTAATTAGTTTGATATAGTGGAAGGTTTTGAAACAGGAAATATATGTAGTAATAATAATACATATGATACTCACTGCACTTCCTCCACTTCTTCTGTGTCTGACATTTTGTCTTTTTTGAACCCTAAAATACAAGAGAAAACCTTTACTTGAGTACAAGATATGGCTATAAGAGTAAGCCATACGGGATAAAAACACATTGTGGACTAGGCTACTATCATCACCTCCCAGCACTAAATCTCTCTCACACAGTACTAAATCTCTCTCACACAGTACTACATCTCTCTCACACAGCACTAAATCTCTATCACACAGTACTAAATCTCTCTCACACAGTACTAAATCTCTCTCACACAGCACTAAATCTCTCTCACACAGTACTAAATCTCTCTCACACAGTATTAAATTTACATTTACATTTACATTTAAGTCATTTAGCAGACGCTCTTATCCAGAGCGACTTACAAATTGGTGCATTCACCTTATGACATCCAGTGGAACAGTAGTGCATCTAAATCTTTTAAGGGGGAGGGGGGGTGAGAGGGATTACTTTATCCTATCCTAGGTATTCCTTAAAGAGGTGGGGTTTCAGGTGTCTCCGGAAGGTGGTGATTGACTCCGCTGTCCTGGCGTCGTGAGGGAGTTTGTTCCACCATTGGGGGGCCAGAGCAGCGAACAGTTTTGACTGGGCTGAGCGGGAACTGTACTTCCTCAGTGGTAGGGAGGCGAGCAGGCCAGAGGTGGATGAACGCAGTGCCCTTGTTTGGGTGTAGGGCCTGATCAGAGCCTGGAGGTACTGAGGTGCCGTTCCCCTCACAGCTCCGTAGGCAAGCACCATGGTCTTGTAGCGGATGCGAGCTTCAACTGGAAGCCAGTGGAGGGAGCGGAGGAGCGGGGTGACGTGAGAGAACTTGGGAAGGTTGAACACCAGACGGGCTGCGGCGTTCTGGATGAGTTGTAGGGGTTTAATGGCACAGGCAGGGAGCCCAGCCAACAGCGAGTTGCAGTAATCCAGACGGGAGATGACAAGTGCCTGGATTAGGACCTGCGCCGCTTCCTGTGTGAGGCAGGGTCGTACTCTGCGGATGTTGTAGAGCATGAACCTACAGGAACGGGCCACCGCCTTGATGTTAGTTGAGAACGACAGGGTGTTGTCCAGGATCACGCCAAGGTTCTTAGCGCTCTGGGAGGAGGACACAATGGAGTTGTCAACCGTGATGGCGAGATCATGGAACGGGCAGTCCTTCCCCGGGAGGAAGAGCAGCTCCGTCTTGCCGAGGTTCAGCTTGAGGTGGTGATCCGTCATCCACACTGATATGTCTGCCAGACATGCAGAGATGCGATTCGCCACCTGGTCATCAGAAGGGGGAAAGGAGAAGATTAATTGTGTGTCGTCTGCAATGATAGGAGAGACCATGTGAGGTTATGACAGAGCCAAGTGACTTGGTGTATAGCGAGAATAGGAGAGGGCCTAGAACAGAGCCCTGGGGGACACCAGTGGTGAGAGCACGTGGTGTGGAGACGGATTCTCGCCACGCCACCTGGTAGGAGCGACCTGTCAGGTAGGACGCAATCCAAGCGTGGGCCGCGCCGGAGATGCCCAACTCGGAGAGGGTGGAGAGGAGGATCTGATGGTTCACAGTATCGAAGGCAGCCGATAGGTCTAGAAGGATGAGAGCAGAGGAGAGAGAGTTAGCTTTAGCAGTGCGGAGCGCCTCCGTGATACAGAGAAGAGCAGTCTCAGTTGAATGACTAGTCTTGAAACCTGACTGATTTGGATCAAGAAGGTCATTCTGAGAGAGATAGCGGGAGAGCTGGCCAAGGACGGCACGTTCAAGAGTTTTGGAGAGAAAAGAAAGAAGGGATACTGGTCTGTAGTTGTTGACATCGGAGGGATCGAGTGTAGGTTTTTTCAGAAGGGGTGCAACTCTCGCTCTCTTGAAGACGGAAGGGACGTAGCCAGCGGTCAGGGATGAGTTGATGAGCGAGGTGAGGTAAGGGAGAAGGTCTCCGGAAATGGTCTGGAGAAGAGAGGAGGGGATAGGGTCAAGCGGGCAGGTTGTTGGGCGGCCGGCCGTCACAAGACGCGAGATTTCATCTGGAGAGAGAGGGGAGAAAGAGGTCAGAGCACAGGGTAGGGCAGTGTGAGCAGAACCAGCGGTGTCGTTTGACTTAGCACACGAGGATCGGATGTCGTCGACCTTCTTTTCAAAATGGTTGACGAAGTCATCTGCAGAGAGGGAGGAGGGGGAGGGGGAGGAGGATTCAGGAGGGAGGAGAAGGTTGCAAAGAGCTTCCTAGGGTTAGAGGCAGATGCTTGGAATTTAGAGTGGTAGAAAGTGGCTTTAGCAGCAGAGAGAGAAGAGGAAAATGTAGAGAGGAGGGAGTGAAAGGATGTCAGGTCCGCAGGGAGGCGAGTTTTCCTCCATTTCCGCTCGGCTGCCCGGAGCCCTGTTCTGTGAGCTCGCAATGAGTCGTCGAGCCACGGAGCGGGAGGGGAGGACCGAGCCGGCCTGGAGGATAGGGGACATAGAGAGTCAAAGGATGCATAAAGGGAGGAGAGGAGGGTTGAGGAGGCAGAATCAGGAGATAGGTTGGAGAAGGTGTGAGCAGAGGGAAGAGATGATAGAATGGAAGAGGAGAGAGTAGCGGGGGAGAGAGAGCGAAGGTTGGGACGGCGCGATACCATCCGAGTAGGGGCAGTGTGGGAAGTGTTGGATGAGAGCGAGAGGGAAAAGGATACAAGGTAGTGGTCGGAGACTTGGAGGGGAGTTGCAACGAGGTTAGTGGAAGAACAGCATCTAGTAAAGATGAGGTCGAGCGTATTTCCTGCCTTGTGAGTAGGGGGGGAAGGTGAGAGGGTGAGGTCAAAAGAGGAGAGGAGTGGAAAGAAGGAGGCAGAGAGGAATGAGTCAAAGGTAGACGTGGGGAGGTTAAAGTCGCCCAGAACTGTGAGAGGTGAGCCGTCCTCAGGAAAGGAGCTTATCAAGGCATCAAGCTCATTGATGAACTCTCCGAGGGAACCTGGAGGGCGATAAATGATAAGGATGTTAAGCTTGAAAGGGCTGGTAACTGTGACAGCATGGAATTCAAAGGAGGCGATAGACAGATGGGTAAGGGGAGAAAGAGAGAATGACCACTTGGGAGAGATGAGGATCCCGGTGCCACCACCCCGCTGACCAGAAGCTCTAAATCTCTCTCACACAGTACTAAATCTCTCTCACACAGTACTAAATCTCTCTCACACAGCACTAAATCTCTCTCACACAGTACTAAATCTCTCTCACACAGTACTAAATCTCTCACACAGCACTAAATCTCTTTCACACAGTACTAAATCTCTCTCACACAGCACTAAATCTCTCTCACACAGCACTAAAACTCTCTCACACAGCAATAAATCTCTCTCACACAGCATTAAATCTTTATCACACACACAGTACTAAATATTTCTCACACAGTACTAAATCTCTCTCACACAGTACTAAATCTTTATCACACAGTACTAAATCTTTATCACACAGCACTCAGTCAATCTCCCTCTCACAGCACTCTTGACATCAGCACTCTTCTCTTGACATCTGAGGTATTGACTCTGGCTTGTTGATTGGCTCTGGCTTGTTGATTGGCTCTGGCTTGTTGATTGGCTCAGAGGACATTGGCGGTCTGATCAGTGACTTAGCTCGTCTTAGAAGAACACTCTCTATATATGCCTGAACTGTTTATTTATTAATGAGGGCTTGATCCGAACAAAATGTCACTCATCCATACTCCCTACTATAGATACAAAGGGTCTACAGCAGGTCATCTCTTCTGATCAGTGGAAAAGGAGACAACTGAGTCTAAACTGGGAATGGTGGCCAAGGCCACTGTCTGCTTTGGGCACGAACAGGACTGTCAGTCATGTGCTTTAGGACAGGTGGCAGTGCCAGAACCTTCACCACTCATGAAATTGATCCTCATGTCTGGTAATGTCTAACGGCTTGCCAGAACCCTGTCAGTGGCTTTAGAAATGTCTGCAATTCTTCAAATTGTGTTAAATTATAAGCAATAAGCCTAACCCTCTTGGCATATTCTCGCTCAATGTGTTGTGATTAGCCAATGATGCTATCTGAATGTGTTCCAGTTTTCTGTTGCTTTTGGTTGGATGTTTTTAGATGTTTGTTGTCCAAGGTAGTGAGTTAATTGGTATTTGTTGGGTCTTATTACATTCTATTTGTTGGATTCTGTTGTATATATAAAAAAAAGTCTAAATATTGGTCATAATAAAAATGTAGGTAATGTTTTTTTTTAAAGAATACATACATGAGGGCTTTATAACACATTCACAACACATTCACACCACATTCACAACACATTCACAACACATTCACACCACATTCACACCACATTCACAACACATTCACAACACATTCACAACACATTCACAACACATTCACATTCACAACACATTCACAACACATTCACAACACATTCACACCACACAACACATTCACAACACATTCACAACACATTCACACCACATTCACAACACATTCACAACACATTCACACCACATTCACAACACATTCACAACACATTCACAACACATTCACAACACATTCACAACACATTCACAACACATTCACAACACATTCACAACACATTCATAACTCATACATAACTCATACATAACACATTCAACATTCACATTCACTTCAAATAAAGAATTAACAGAATGGGTGAAACCCCCCCCACTTCCCCTAGGCTCAATTGTAGAGAGAGTAAATTGTCTGCAACTTTAATGACCATTCAGAGACACAACTTTTATGATATTGTTATTAGCATTTTACTATTCCCTTTAACATTGCTTCATTGTCTTTCTAAACGGTATTCACAATTCAGTTCATTAAGTCAATAGTTAATAACCATCCCATTTAGCCTATAATATGTTGCAGCAGAAAACCAATCATCTTCAAGCAACGAACCATCAAAAGTTAATTTGATTTCAAGACAATGTAACGGTATGTCTGTAATGAATACCAAAGCAGTTATGTATAGAGAGGTATGTTAGTATGAAGTAATATCCCTTACCTGAGCCCAAGGCAGAGATAGAGGGAGAAGAGGGATATGAATACAGAGGCTGCAGTTCTTTGGGGTTCAGAATCCAAACAGGTTTAGGTTTGGCCATCAAGTCTACATAGCGTGTTCCTTTCCTACTCATGTGACTGCCCTGCCCTATGGTTGTCCAGCTATTGTTAGCACCTTAGACAATTGAACCCCAACATATCAGAAGGCATTAGTCATACACACACGCAAGCACTTTACACACAAGGTTTTGTTGAAGTTCTTACCCTTACACTCCCCTCCATGAAAATCGGCACAGGTCTGTCAACTTTTCATCCATCCAAATATATATATTTTTAAATCTCATGAAAGATAAAACATCAAAACAAATCACAAGACATTCTCAACATTACTATATGTTTTTGTTGCTGTAGCAGGGACAATGAACAAGCTTCCAACGATACGGTCCTTTAAATTATAGGAGTTACTTACAGTACTCTCCATTTTCTCCGGGACCATTCAGAGACTGATACTACCTCATATTCAGAATGCCACAGTGAAACATCAGTGAGTATAGCACTGTATGTTAATTAGAAGCCTAGAACAGGATTCTATTGTGGTCTAAATCAGTAAAGTATGCTGTATTTTAGACAGATGGGTCTTTTACTTTTCCCCTCAACTTGCAATATGCTGCAAATATCATCTAATGTTAATTTTCAATGGTGTTTCAAAATGATGCAAATATAATTTGAAAACATTAATCTTTAAAATACAATTAATTATTAGCAATTATTACAACAACATCATAAATAGGACATTCTCAAAAAAGGCATACATTTTTAGTCACACTTTTCCCGTAACGTCCTTAATTCCACTAGCCTTGTTATACACTAAGCCCTTTACATCCTCATGGATAAAAACAGAAGTCAAGCCCATCTTGAGAGGACGTGAAAATGGCGCCAAAGGAGATGGCTGACGTTTTTTACAATCCCGTAACCAAATGTGCTACTGTGTATATTCTTTCGCATTATTTGTAACTTATTTGGGTACATAATGTTTCTGCCACCGTGTCTTATGACCGAAAAGAGCTTCTAGATATCAGGACAGCGATTACTCACCCTGTACTGGAGGAATACTTTTTCGAGCGTCTGAAGGATTTACTTCAGATGTCCGACAAGGCCCTCATCCCCATCATTCGCAGGAGAAAGAGACAGAGGTATCGAGGACGAAGGACCGGGGGCCTTGTTAGGATCCGACGCCGAGAGGGTAATCTTTGGTAAGACAAGGGGTGGCGGTCTATGTATATTTGTAAACAACAGCTGGTGCACGAAATATTAATATTAAGAAAGTCTCAAGGTTTTGCTCGCCTGAGGTAGAGTATCTCATGATAAGCTGTAGACCACACTATTTACCAAGAGAGTTTTCATCTGTATTTTTTCGTAGCTGTCTATATACCACCACAAACCGATGCTGACACTAAGACCGCACTCAATGAGATGTATATGGCCATAAGCAAACAGGAAAACGCTTATCCAGATGTGGTGCTCCTAGTGGCCGTGGACTAATGCAGGGAAACTCAAATCTACCTAATTTCTATCAGCGTGTTCAATGTGCACGTGGGAAAAAATGTGCAATGTGAGAAAAAAACTCCAGACCACCTTTACTCCACGCACAGAGATGCATACAAAGCTCTCCCTCACTCTCCGTTTGGCAAATCTGATCATCATTTTATCCTCCTGTTTCCAGCTTACAAGCAAAAACTAAAGCAGGAAGCAGCAGTGACTCGGTCTATAAAAAAGTGGTCAGATGAAGCAGATGCTAAATTCAGGACTTCTTTGCTAGCACGGACTGGAATATGTTCCGGGATTCTACTGAGTAGTACACCACATCAGTCACTGGTTTCATCAATAAGTGCATCGATGACGTTGTCCCCACCGTGACCGTACGCACAAACCCCAACCAGAAGCCATGGATTACAGGCAACATCTGCACTGAGCTAAAGGGTAGAGCTGCCACTTTCAAGGAGCAGGACTCTCACCTGGAAGCTTATAAGAAATCCCGCTATGCCCTCCAACGAACCATCAAACAGTCAAAGGGTCAAGATTGAATCGTACTACACTGGCTCCGACGCTCGTCGAATGTGGCAGGGACTTGTAAACTATTACAGACTACAAAGGGAAGCACAGCCGCGAGCTGCCCAGTGGCACGAGCCTACAAGACAAATTAAATTACTTCTATGCAAGTAATACTGAAACATGCATGAGAGCATCAGATGTTCCGGACGACTGTGTGATCACGCTCTCCGCAGCCGATGTAACACCTTTAAACAGTTCAACATTCACAAGGCTGCAGGGCCAGACGGATCACCAGGACGTGTACTCCTGGTAAACCAACTGGCAAGTGTCTTCACTGACATTTTCAACCTATCCCTGACTGAGTCTGTAATACCAACATGTTTCAAACAGACCACCATAGTCCCTGTGCCCAAGAACACTAAGGAACCTGCTTAAATGACTTCCGACCCGTAGCACTCATGTCTGTAGCCACGAAGTGCTTTGAAAGGCTGTTCATGGCTCACATCAACACTCTGATGTGATCCACTCTGACCTCCTCCCTATAGGCTGTCTCGTCATTGTGATTTACCCTCTGATTAACTTGCTGCAGTCCTACGCATAATTTCTGCAAGTATTGGCAACCAGTTCTTATTGTGATAGTAAGTTGTAGTTCATGGTAAATGTCACCTGCAGAGCAGAGCTATTCGATATAAACTCAGGAAATAAATAAATGTCCTCTCACTGTCAACTGCGTTTATTTTCAGTAAACTTAACATGTGTAAATATTTGTATGAACATAAGATTCATCAACTGAGACACAAACTAAACAAGTTCCACAGACATGGAATAATGTGTCCCTGAACAAAGCTGGCCGCAAGCTGTATTAAGTACTGCAGTGCGTCTCCTCCTCATGGACTGGACCAGATTTGCCCGTTTTTGCTGTGAGATGTTTCCCCACTTCCACCAAGGCACCTGCAAGTTCCAGGACATTTCTGGGGTGAATGGCCCTAGCCCTCACCCTCCGATCCAACAGGTCCCAGACGTGCTCAATGGGATTGAGATCCAGGCTCTTCACTGGCCATGGCAGAACACTGACATCCCTGTCTTTCAGTAAATCTTGCCCAGAACGAGCAGTATGGCTGGTGGCACTGTCAGGCTGGAGGGTCATGTCAGGATGAGCCTGCAGGAAGGATACCACATGAGGGAGGAGGATGTCTTCCCTGTAACGCACAGAGTTAAGATTGCCTGCAATGACAACAAGCTCAGTCTGATGATGCTGTGACACACCACCCCAGACCATGATGGACCCTCCACCTCCAAATCGATCCCGCTCTAGAGTACAGGCCTCGGTGTAACGCTCATTCCTTTGACGAAACACATGAATCAGACCATCACCCCTGGTGAGACAAAACCGCTACTCATCAGTGAAGAGCACTTTTTGCCAGTCCTGTCTGGTCCAGCGACGGTGGGTATGTGCCCATAGGCGACGTTGTTGCCGGTGATGTCTGCTGAGGACCTGTCTTACAACAGGCTTACTAGCCCTCAGTCCAGCCAAAATGTGAAGACATCTAAAAGATATCTGTGATAGTGTTCACTGCTAATTCATAACTATAATCCCCATACATAGGCCTACTGTATGTGAATGTGAATATGACAAAAACACTGAGTTTACAAAACATTAGGAACGTCTGCTCTTTATCCAGGTGAACGCTATGATCCCTTATTGATGTCACTTGTTTAATCCACTTCAATCTGTGTAGATGAAAGGGAGGAGATGGGTTAAAGGAGGATTTTTAAGCCTTGAGACAATTGAGACATGGATTGTCTGTGTGTGCCATTCAGAGGGTGAATGGGCAAGACAAACGATTTAAGTGCATTTGAACGGGGTATGGTAGTAAGCACCAGGTGGACCAGTTTGAGTCAAGAACTGCAACGCTGCTGGGTTTTTCACTCTCAAACAGTTTCCCGTGTATATCAAGAATGTTCCACCACCCAAAGGACATCCGGGCAACTTGACACAACAGTGGGATGCATTGAGTCTACATGGGCCAGCATCCCTGTGGAATGCTTTCGACACCTTGTAGATCCAATGGCCCGACAAACTGAGGTACACTCAGTGTATGTCAGACGAGGCTGGTGGGAGGAGCTATAAGACAGGCTCGTTGTAATGGCTGGAATGGAATAAATGGAAAGGTATTAAACACATGGAAACCACATGTTTGACTCCGTTCCAATAATACCATTCCAGACATTACAAAGAGCCTGTCCTATAGCTCCTCCCACCAGCCTGGTCAGGTGTAGGTAGTATATGATCTTATACAACTGGAAGCTTTCACTTCTCTATGGCTACTTACATTACCTATTTAAATTATTACTGTATCTCTTTAGAAGACACATTTTAAACAACTTTTAGAATTATTTTGAAGGTTTCATATCTATTATTTGAATTTATTTTCTTTATCAAAGAAATTAAGTCAAGCCCAAACGGGTGTGGTTAAAATATCTTTCATTACAAACATACGTTTATTTCCTACAAATGTGGTTGATCAAATGTTATTTTCCCAGCATTGATTCTATTAGCACGTACAAGGGATTGTGCAAAAGCCGTTTCATCAAGAATCTAAAATAATATAAAGGGTTTTAAATACAGTACTAATATGTATTTTGAGATGGTATTCAAATTTTGGCGCATGTCTCCCATTGACATCAATGAATGATTTACACAAAAGTAAGAGTTAAACGTGAGGATCTCAACTCTGAATACCAACCAAAATGAATAACCTGTACTCCCTCCCCCTAAAACCTCATGTGAACCATGTGGTTGTTATGGAGATATTTTGTGTGTGGTTGTTATGGAGATATTTTGTGTTATGAATACACATAGTAGAGTCTTGCATTTCGTCAGTTGGGGCTTCTTCCTGAGGGGTTTTCCTCTTATATTGTTAACATCCAACACCTGCTGAGAGACAAGAAGGAAAATATAATTTAGTCCTGAAGAAATGTCTCCAACAAAAAGTGGCCAAAAGCCTCAAACGTCTTATAAAATGGTAAAACTGTGCAGAAAGTGGCAAAATGTTGCAAGAAAACTGAAAAACAACTAGAACAGCCAAAATATAGCAGTAAGGTAATTCTAGTACTAAGTGAGTCATAGTTAATCAAATCTAACCACTCCTTCAGACAATGGCATAGCGTATCAAACTTTATTAGGTGTTAATAGAGACACTGATTGATAAACGAGTCATCTAATGTAAGAGCTGTTAATCAGATTGTGTGTGTACGTACAAGCATGCGTTTGTGTCTGTGAGCGTTGCTTTGCGCGTGAATGCGTGTGTAGCTGTGTGTCAGACCCAGTACACCTCTGTTGACACATACTCTGAGGTCTCTGCAGTGACACTAGAGGGATTGATAGCTGTACCGTTGTCATTTGCCCTTCAATTCATTACCATGGGGCTATTTCAGCTGAAGAATTGCGAAGGTTTCAAGGGTGGGGGCGCTATTTAGGGTGACACTCAAAAGGACTGCGACAGCTTTTCCATTCCCCCAAGTCTGACTCAGTGGTAGCATCCTGAGAGGACATCCCTAGTTGGGCTTGGACTGGGCTGAGGGTGCTGCTGATAATACAGTGTATACTGTATTGGGGAACTAGAGAAAGTACCACTGTCGGGTGAAAGACACATGGGCAGAAAGGCGTACTGTAATAAACATATCAACTTGATGCCTATACAGTAGGTGCCAAGTCTTTCTGCTCTGGGTCAGTACAACTGCATCAGTAAAACCTATGTTATTAGTCTCACTCAACAGCCATCGACCTACTGAGAGAACAAGCCTTTAAAACATTAAGGTTGAGTGTATAAGCCCGGTGACTTTTCTGCTTAACCAGCTGGTAATCCTCCACAGCACACAGACGTAATGCAACAGTAATGGGACAATACATGCAGCTGCTCTGTGGCATGCACGGCATCAAGCCGACGCTCGACACGGTATTCCGCGGCTCCTGGTGGCGTGGGGTGAACTACGTAGGAATGGGTACTGCGTCCCAAATGGCACACTATGTAGTGCACTACTTTTGACCAGGACCCATAGACCCTATTCCCTATGTAGTGCACTACTTTTGGCCAGGGTCCATAGACCCTATTCCCTATTTGACCAGGGTCTATAGTAGTGCAGTATTCAGTGAATAGGAAGCCATTTGGGAAGCAGGACAGTGACATGGAAGCCATCTAAGGAGCGTGTAAGGTTCTTTCTACAGGGAAACAAGGTCAGAGGGAACAGCCTCTTTAAATATAGAACAGCAATGCAGTGAGGCAGGGACCTTTGAAGGAGCCCAAGATGACTAGCAGCTTTGATTTACGGTGGCCAGCGGAACACAAAGAGGACGATGGTTGTAGGAGTTGTGGACACCTGGTTTCCATGGGAGGGGGTCGTAAATCAATTTGAGGTGTGTGTGTGTGTGTGTGTGTGTGTGTGTGTGTGTGTGTGTGTGTGTGTGTGTGTGAGCGCGCGCGCGCGTGCGTGTGTCCGTCCTTTAGAAGAGACACTTTTCTTAGTCTCACCACCTTTTCATGTGTGACGATGTCAACCACAACAGGTTTGGAAAAGCCCTGTTTCAAAACACACACAGACAGACACCATGGTGAGAGAACTTGCTTACCATTTGTGACAGATTTGCTCTTGACTCCAACTGTCTCCTGTGAAAACAAATGAGACTGTATTTCAGGATGTGTCCTGTCTTACCATGGGCCAATCATTATTACTTTTTAACATTTCTTTGTGGAGCTCAGATTCACAAATCTGAACAAAAAATGTAAAAGCAACATGCAACAATTAAAAAGTTCATATCAGGAAATCTGTCCGTTTAAATAAATTAATTAGGCCCTAATCTATGGATTTCACATGACTGGGATTACAGATATGCATCTGTTGGTCACAGATACCCCCCCAAAAAAAAAGATGACAACGTGGACCAGAAAACCAGTCAGTATCTGGCGTGACCACTATTTGCCTCATGCAGCGAGACACATCTCCTTTGCATAGAGTTGATCAGGCTGTTGATTTTGGCCTGTGGAATGTTGTCCCACTCCTCTTCAATGGCTGTGCAAGTTGTTGGATTTTGGCGGGAACTGGAACACGCTGTCGTACACGTCGATCCAGAGCATCCCAAACATGCTCAGTGGGTGACATGTCTGGGGAGTATGCAGACCATGGAAGAACTGGGACATTTAAAGAGTCCAGGAATTGTGTAAATAATGTATTGTGTTCTTTTGGAGTCACTTTTATTAGTTACAGAGGGTCAAAAGACCCTCTAACTTTCTCACTCATCATTATTCACTATTCATTCAGGATTATCCGTGATCATGGTAGCATCCACATTAATGTTGAAGTGTTTAGAAACATATTCTATTCTTAACAAATATATGACTTGTTAAAAAAATCTCTTTCTCAGAGCAATTGTATTAGAATAAAATACTACTATTTCCCAATTTCTTTGAGCAGACAATATAGCTCAGTATTTGAAATATTTATTTTATTCAGTCGTTGTTGCTCATCTTTATCAAGGGTGTCAATCATTTTGGACCCCTCTGTATGTCCTGACTGGCACAGATGTATTTTGCCTTCGCACCAAACTGCTGAGCAATGCAATCCATATGTCCCTTCACATAACGTCTACAGCATTTCTCTAAATAAGGATTTAAATATCAATGGTGAAAAGCCACACCAGAAGACTACAGTTCCCAAAATGCCATTCTTCTAGTCAAAGCCTCTATGGAAACTAAGGATGGCCACATACTGTACAAACAGATATAGTGCATGTGAGAATGCGATATGGTGATTGATTTGATAGGACATAGTGGGAATCCAACCCACATGAGTCAGACCTGTTTCTGTTCTGATTGTTTTCTTCCTATAGAGGTGCACCTGACCCGTTCTGTGTCATGGGGTTGGTGTTTGACGGAGAAAACGTAGGTGAATAATTACAGCAAGTTACAATAACTCAGTAGTCTGCTGTTTTGACATCTTCCATGGTCATTGTTTGGTATGACAGAAAAACAGATCTGGGATCAGACTGAGTGCCTGGTGGTATAATCTGTAAAACTTTACTTATGCTCAATACCAATTACCTCTTCCACTTATCGAGATTTAAAGGTGCAGTCAACTAAGAGGACTGCTTCAAATGGGGAGGGATCACAGAACCCTGTTATTGTACCAGACACCCGAAGAAGCATTTGATATCTTTGTCACTCTGTAGATAGCTACTACAGTACTGTGGTCCAATCTCTCATTTACCCCTAAATCCAACACACAATTATTGGACAGGTGTTCGCAATAATTATGGAATAATTCCACCGAGCTTGGTGAAGCTATCACAACATTGTTAACACCCATCAAATCCTCTCAGGTCTCCATAAGTGTCTGGGGCTAGGGGTTGATTTGGGACAGGGCCATCGTCTGGTCTACTAGCTCACCTTAGAAAGGGAGGAGCCCTTTGTTTCCCCATAGGCTGCGCTTGTTGCCGACAACCACAGGTTTCAGGTCCTGCAACAGAGCGCAGAGCGTGCCGTGGGGAAGGAGACATAGTGAGGCTGTAGTGCATTTAATCTGAACTAAAACTTGGATGGAACTACGCTGGATGCTAGCAAGTGCATCAATGTTTGGTGAATGATCATGAGTAAATTATTAAAAATCTATTGGCTAACTGGAGGTTCGTGTTTCTATTAATGGTACATTCAAGAATGTACTTTTTAAAGATATTAAATGCATCTCGCTCATGTAAAGTACGCTTTAGACCATATAATACCTGTCCCACAGTTCAAATGAAGTAGAAGACAGAACAGGAAAGTTGAAGTGGAAGACCAAGAGGAGGAAAACTGCACAACTAGTAAAGTAGAAGACAAGAAAATAAGTTGCTAAGCAACAGTAACTGATAGATATATAGAAATGTCCTCAAAAGAAATAGCCTACCTCAAAGGCTAAATACAAATCTAACCTAAAGATTTTATATTACGTAGAGAAGAGTGCTATAGAACTTCTCTCCATGAGAGGGAAGCCTTGTAGTGTTCATGTAAAAACAACTTGGCTCGTACAAGTTCTTGTGGCTGGTAGGAATGGGACTAAAGATATCCCCTCATAAATTTGAGGTTAGAACAATGTGCCTTGTCAATCAACAGTAGGTCTGTATGTGGGAACATAGGTTCACAAACGGTCCCGAGTGTCTCTAAAAGAACAGAAAAGATTAGCCTGTTAGCTCGTTATAAAGAATAGGACACATTCACTGTCATCACACTATTTCAAATGACCTTCATATCACTGGACATGGCTAGGATATGTGTACAGAAATGATCTAGTTTAACTCTCTAGTTTTGGTCTAAATTTGAAATTAAAACAAATCAACTGTTTTGAGAAAGAAAAAGTTGGCTGTTATGAAAATGGTCGTCAACTGAAAACATTTGAGGGACTTGACCTTTTGTTATTGTCTTAAACAGAACTCCAGAGAGAGCCGCTCTCTGATTGGTCAAATATGGACAGCGTCACAATGTCACCAAGAATTACACACTTATATATGCCATGATGTACTCTACCAGCGGTAAGATAACCTTGAACCCATAAGAGCCAAGCAAGGTGAAATATTGCCTCAGAGTGGCTGGTGGGGTGAGGGCAGAACCAGGAAGTTATGTTGGCTCGATGCCACCTGCCACAGAGCTATCATTCTTCTACTGCTCGCTTGGTCTTCTTCTGAACTGGAGGAGACACGTTTGACATGATGTGTATACAAATCCTATTTCAACTTGTTTACACTAGTGTAGTAGACAGGTCTATGTACCTGTAGCTACCACTACCAGATCTCACAGTCTCATGTCAGAATAAGACGTTCATCCATGTTTCTCAAAATGTATAAGTGTTTAAGGTTAAGTTTAGGCACTAACTCTGAATATGTAAGGTTAAGTTTAGGCACTAACTTTGAATATGTAAGGTTAAGTTTAGACATTAACTCTGAATTTTTAAGGTTGAGTTTAGGTATTAACTCTGAATATTTAAGGTTGAGTTTAGGTATTAACTCTGAATATTTAAGGTTAAGTTAAGGTATTAGCTCTGAATATTTAAGGTTAAGTCTGTCTGTCTGTCTGTCTGTCTGTCTGTCTGTCCTCACTCTCTCTTTCTCTCTCCATCACTCCATCACCCCCCCCACCACCACCCCCCCTCTCTCTCTCTCTCCCTCTAGTCCCTTACCTTATTCATAGCTTTGGGGCATTCTGTGGCCCCCACAACGTTGCCTTTCTCCCACATGGTCTTGATGTTGCGGATGCTGGGGGTCTCAGGCAGTTCTGAGAATGGAGACATGGCGGATCTGACATCCTGGTTGGTCTGTGGATAGGAAAGTAGACATTTTATCAGGAGTTTATTTAACTTTTATTTAACCAGACGAGACAGCTAACAATACATTCTCATTTAGGAGGATGCCACATTTAATAAAAACTAGGGAATGGGAGCCAAAAAGGTATTGAACATCTTGCCTGATAGCATCTTTATTCCATGTCCGCAATGTGTCCACAACCATATAGGATAAACTTAAAAACTGGGTGGTTCAAGGCCTGAATGCTGATTGGCTGAAAGCCATGCCATATCAGACCGTATACCACGGATATGACAAAACATTTATTTTTACTGCTCTAACTATGATGGTAACCATTTTCTAATAAGGAACTTTGTGTCAATATAACACAGCTTTTTTATTTAATTAAAAAAATGTAACCTTCATTTAACTAGGCAAGTCAGTTAAGAACAAACACGGAAGACGCTGTGCCAATTGCTCGCCGCCCTATGGGGCTCCTAATCACAGCCGGTTGTGATACAGCCTGGATTCGAACCAGGGTGTCTATAGTGATGCCTCTAACACTGAGATGCAGTGCCTTAGACTGCTTCGCCACTCGGGAGCGCCACTGTTAGCAATACAGTACATGTACAATCACCTAACATGTTTAACTTTTCCCAGTCTCTCTACTTTAATTGATTTTGACCTGTGAAGCGCTGTGTGCCCACTGCTTACATAATCATTTTGAGGATGCTATACACAGGAGGCTGCTGAAGGGAGGACAGCTCATAATAATGGCTGGAACGGCCCCAGTGGAATGTGTTTGATGTACTGTACTTGATACCGTTCCAGCCATTCCGCTCCAGCCATTCCGCTCCATCCATTCCGCTCCAGCCATTCCGCTCCAGCCATTCCGCTCCATCCAGTCCGCTCCAGCCATTCCGCTCCAGCCATTCCGCTCCAGCCATTCTGCTCCAGCCATTCCGCTCCATCCAGTCCGCTCCAGCCATTCCGCTCCATCCAGTCCGCTCCAGCCATTCCGCTCCATCCAGTCCGCTCCAGCCATTCCGCTCCATCCAGTCCGCTCCAGCCATTCCGCTCCATCCAGTCCGCTCCAGCTATTCCGCTCCATCCATTCCGCTCCATCCATTCCGCTCCATCCATTCCGCTCCATCCATTCCGCTCCATCCATTCCGCTCCAGCCATTCTGCTCCAGCCATTCCGCTCCAGCCATTACCTCGAGCTTGTCCTCTCCATTTAAGGTGCCACCAACCTCCTGTGATGCCATATTTGACATTCAATAACATGAAGTGTAGACCTAATGACAGTGTGATGGAATACAGTATCCTCTATTTATACAGTGTGTTCCAATGTGTTACCTGTCTGGGAGACAATAGGCGTGTGTGATGTCTTACAGCTGTAGGAGGAAGAACACAGGAAGCAGCCTCGGGCGCTCATCGGACACTAAGTCTCTAATATGAACCCGAGTGGGCAGATCTCATCTACGAGGACAGCGACCGCTCCGTCTTTTCTGGCATGACCGGCAGAATTGAGAGAGAGGGTATGAAGATGTCTGGCGAGGATATACTGCAGGTGAAGCAGGAGGACCTCAGCAAGCTGGTGAGAGTAACCCACATTCGACATAAGGTACAGGGACAACAACGACTGGCCTCAGTTTGTTAACCACATTCTGAAAAACACCAGCGAGTTCCAGCCCTCCTGGAAGGTGTCTGCCGAACCCCAGGTGTTGGTCGAATGGTGGTTCATGCTCGGACACATAGACAGCATGATGCTGGTCAAGAAGAGGACCGGGCCGGAGCACGTCTTTGTGGTGGAGAACAAGGGCACTGTGGGAACGATGGTAGGCCGCGCTTACAAGAAGGGAGCCAACGGAGAGGCCTTTGTGGACCCGAATAGCGCATACAGTCTTCAGGTGCAGGGTTACCTGATGATGTTGCCAAAACTCCTCACGCCAAAAATCCTCCCTCCTCCTGCCTTGGACTGGAAGCTCAACGATAAGGCCTTTCTGATTTTCAGGGACTACACCGTTTCTCCCGTGGAGTACCACGTCTACACGATCTCCCATTGCAAAAAAACTGCAGACCGATCTGGAGGAGCTGAACCGCTACGTGATAGGCTTCGTGTTCAAGATAGTGCTGCTGGCTCTGGAGAGGGCTTATCATTTGTAGCAATCGTTCGAATAAATTGGTCTGTAAAATGGTCAAATGTAAAATTTGCTCGACCTATCCTTTCAAAACTTGTGCTTTTTATTACAATAAATAATAAAGACGACCAGTTTTATTCATATCACTGCACATCCACAACAGTCTAGTCTTGACAACAGTCTTAATGACAACAGGCTTAATCTTAATCTCAATTCAATGTTCTTATATTCTTACGCAGAGCAATCTTTAAGAGACATGGCGCTTAAGTAGACCGTATTAATTTAGACAGATATGCAGGTTTTTTTTGTTTTACATGCAATTTTTCAGTGGGTCAGTGGGTCTCTATACTCTATACTCTGCAACCTCGGTGATACGATTCGTTTGCACGGTCTGCAGGTGCATCACATCATGGGGGGGTCATGGGTTAGTCGTCCTTTTCGGGGCGGGTCGACGAGAAGTCCCCCCACTCGAAGGTGAAGGCCGTCTCGAGGGATGTCACCTCGGAGCGGGCCAGGGGGGGGGAAACTCGAGGGACCCCGCTGGAGGACTTCGGGTCTCAAGGAAGGGCTCTTCTTCGAGCAGTCATGTAACTTCTTGTAGAGATCGACACACTCCATCTCTTTGAAGACGACCATCGCGACTGAGACGATCAAATCGACCACGTTCCAGCTGTATTTTGCCCGTTCCAAGGGACTCCGCTTGATGTACCTGGGATCGTCGGAAAGGACTGGCCTGTTCAGGCAGTCCTTGAACATGTCCAGTTCCTTCTCGGTGAAACGATCCATAACACTGCTCAGTTCAGATCGAGAGTAGTCCGTCTCAATGGGTTTCGGGTGAGGACTCCGACCGCCGCACTTCCACGCACTCGAGGAATCGTCCTTGTGAGAGAGGGCTGCGTGCTCACTGTGCAGTCTCTCGTACAGCCGGGTGTTGACGCGGCTTAAGACTCTCATCACGATGTTCACTGCCAAGTCGCCGCACCGCCATCGGATCAAACTCACCACATCCCAGGGTTTAGCGTATTCCAGATGGCTCGCCGAAGGACGGCTCACGGCAGGGAGCTCGGGGACCAGGGGATCTTGTCCTCGGGCCAGTTCATGTTTAAATCTATCAAACTCTGAGAACGTGAGGTCGTCCAGGTACCCTGCTAGTGCGGAGTCATCGATGCGTTTCGACATCTCAGCAGGAGGGGAGGGATCTTGTGAGGCCAATGCTGGTGAGGACAAGGAGTCGTGGAGTCTGTTATGACAGAGTCCGGTATGAACGAGGTGGGGGCTGGCTCAGAGGTCGAAAGGTGTACTCGGCAGTTCCAACTTGGTCGTCTCCAAGGGGAGAGATGGTAAAACTTCGGAGTCTGTTGAGGACAGTTTGCACCAAATGAGTCCCGGAGTCTGAGAGTCCCTAAACTGACAAAGAGGCCGAAGGTATCTCATGAGTCCGTCGGAGTTTGTACGAACCGTGTAATCTGTCGGAGTTTTGTACGACAAGGACTCCTTTTCTGGTTCCAATCTCAGATTCCTCCGTTTCCGAGGGAAAGTCTAAACTATGTGTGCCGACCGAGTAAACCGTGTATGTGGACCGAGTTCTGGGCTCGGGTCGGACAATGCAGCCCCCAGCTTGACACTATAAACACACACAGAGACTTCTGTGCATTTAGGAATGAATACTCCAGAGACATTGAAGTTCAACATTCTCCCGAGACAGACCAGATCAGAGACACACCGACCGCAGTTACCATCCAGGCCGACCCAGACATGAGTAGCCAAGACAGGGCCGACTTTGTGGACACATTTCACCGAGCACTCAGTTTTAGTCACCTACCTATGGCCGACGATTTATTGGGCAAGGGACTGCTAACTAGTGAGAGTTACCATGAAGTCGCAAAGAGAGAGCGGAGGGATACGGCTGGGATGTCTCGTCTGTTGGAAGAAACTACACTCCACCAGCATGTCTACACCCTACACTTGACTCACGAACCTCACCTGATGAGAGAACTCACCCAACACTGTGATTCTTACAAAGATACGGTGAGCCTGAATCGAATTCCATGGTTATTAAACTCAATTCCCAGACCGGTTTGCGTTTGTATTTAGCTAATTCTGTGTTCTTTTTTTACAGGACCTATCAAGAAAGAGCTCATCGATTCCCACGTTGAGTATGTGGAGATGTTGGCCAATTTGGGGGGTCGACAATATTTCCAAGTTGCTGTACTCTTCAGGTGTGTACCACAAGGAAGAACTGGATATTCTTTTGATCTCCATCCACCTAAAAGGAGAGGATATACTGCTGAAAAATGTGCAGTCTGCACGGTCAAGCTCACAACGAAGTCCTCCCGCGGATCGTCAAGCTGATCAATACCAAATTAAGGCCTGCTCCCTCAGTTGTTAGCTGGGCACAAAATTGTATAGGAATGTCTCAACATCCCATTCTTTTTTTTCAGGACAATCTATTTGATAAAATGATTTCAAATAAGAGCATCCACAAGTTTATGTGATGTATGGTTCTTTTTTTTAGAGGGAGATCTATTTTCTAAATATTCATACATTAATTTTCCAGGAATGTTGGACCCTGCGTGGCCATAATTCATATATTCCATTCATTGTTCTGTTCCCAAAATAAAGAAAAGTATATCTCAAAACAGGTGGTTCTTATTATATTTGTTGGGTAGTAAATCCGAGGTTTATTTTTTGTTACAGGTAATCCAAGTAACCATACATTTACCAGGTACATTTACCAAAGGCACCCCGTCGAAAAAGGACACCTGAAGCTTTCTTTCCATCAGGACCTGAACCCCGCCGCTCGGCAGAGCTTTGTTAGAAACTTATCGAAACGTATACCTTGATCTACCTAAGGTGGTAACATTTATCCTACTGATCTGAGAAAGTGTACCTTTCTTAAGGACAGTACAAAATAGTTTTGGGATGTTATACTTTGTGCGATAATAATAACATTTTAAATTCGGAAGAGAACTACATTGACCCAGTGTCCCCCAGAGGTGTTGTTTTTATTATCAGAGAGACGTCAACCACACAGAACATACCAATATCTGAGATTATACAAAAGATACAATAAATAATGACACCTAGAAACACGAAGGTTCATTACATCAGATGCATCAGCTCTTCTCTCTCGTCGGCAGTACGTTTGAATTTCAACCTGCCGGAGAATCCCTCAACACACGGCTCACCGTCTCTGCCAGCCAGTTTCACAGTAACATCTTCGCCGGTGATCTCCAAGACGTCATAAGGGGACCGCTCCAAGGCGGTGTCCGTGACACTCCACTCCGAGGAAGAGCCGTCCGTGGTCTTTGTAGAAACACTGTAAACTCATCGAGATGAAGTTTGACGTCTAGTGTCTCGCCGTCCTCGTACGATCGCAGCGTCACGGTGGCCTGGTGGTCTGGTGTGGTTCGGGAGAATCGAAAGCCACTTCAGGCCTAGGCCCCTTGACGACCACTTCCATCTCGGCCAGTTCCTTCTCCAGTGAGATCGATCGACATCGGCGCCCAGGTGACCAACAGAGATTGCGATCCGTTTATGGATAGGCAGCTGTCCAGGTTGTGTTTCTCCATTGCGTTTTTCCACACCCCCACCTCAGTGTCCCAACGACCATAATCGGCGGCGGTGGTGTTGAAAAAGCCGTTCTTGCTCCAACCGTCCACTAGCTTTGACCAAGTGACGATGCGTCCGTCGGCTGTGTGCACTGAGAAATCCAAAGCTTGTTGTATCGACACCGCCTTGTCCAGGATAAAATCTCTATACTCTGTTTCCTCGAGGACCAACGCAGCAAGGACGAGGTGAGACTTGACCAAAATGGCGGTGTACACAGTCACGTTGTCACTTCTTCGAATGTCACCGTCGTGCGAGATCCGACTTCGACCAGACTCATAGCCGATTCGGTCCTCGCCCGTACCTTGCTGTCGGGGCCGACGGCAGCGTTCCCCAAATGCCCTCCTACCGAGAGTTTGGTGGGACTGCCGATGGCAGACAGAACTTCTATTTCCTCCAGAAGGATGTTGATCCCCCCCACCCATGACTCGCCTTGACACCTCGACCTACAGCTGAGGTACCCACCCGCGAATCATGAGGACGTCACCAAGTTTTCCTCCCACAAGCCGACCCCTTGCGGTGGTACCGGTGAGCAGAAAGACAGTGGGTGCTTTTGTGCTACCGACAATGTCAAACACACCATTGACGAGAATCGCTCCCGGGAAGTCCTTCTGAGCAATCAGTATCTTCTTGCCATCGGTGTCGACCGGCATATTCATGTACAAAATCATATCACCAGACTCGAGCCATTCCTGCTGAGAGCGGGATGCTCTTGTCGTCACCACATACGCCCTCACGGCAGAATCTCCTACCCCAACTATAGCTGTAGTCTCGGTACATACACCCTGCTCCCTGCACGAATAGTACGCGATACCATGGTGACTTAAACTTCCTAGTCTCTTCATTTTGACTCTTGGCACTCTGAACTTCCCGCATTTCATCTGAGTTGATAGTGTACCCTGAGGCCTGGACACTAACGAAATACCTAGAGACACAACCTTATCCGCTGCAAGGTTGGGTTCAAGCAGGGCTTCTCCGATGTTCCTTAACGCCGGTTTCATTAAACGTCTTGCCAGTAGATCCTGTTGCAAAACGTCTCTGCTAGCTCACGGCTCCGAAGGAGCTCGGTCCCCCTGCCTGTATTGCACAGCAATCGACATATGCGAGTCTGCTCCCTTGTCGTCTGTCTCGCAATCGAAGTGTTTGTGCGCTATGCATATCTCCTGTGACATTGCGAAGCACAGAAAAATCTCTTGGAGGGGGATGTCTACAAATAGGTCAATTTCAGACAAGTCGTGTGCATTTTGATGATTCGGTATAGTTGTTATCGTAGTCTGCGGCTCGATGCAGGTCCAACTTGTTCTTTACGGTCACCATCGGCGGACAGGCCACCACTGCCTTCGCGACGGGCATCTCCAAGGCGCTGTACATCGAATTCAGATCATTTTCCAATAGTAAGTAGTAGTTCCCCAATGAGCCGTAATAGTCGATGACGCTCGGCACGCTGAAAAAGACCGCCGCATGTAGCCTAGCCCGACCCAGCGTCGTCATATTCAACATAGTCCCAGCGTCCTCCAGTACAAGTCTAGATTCTTCCAGCTGTACCGTTACAGTTATTGCGATGTCTACCAGCATCAGTGGAACAAACGTGTGACCCAGAGGCTTAAAGATCATACTGAGGAGGTGCTGTGTCGAGCGCACCAGCCCGTAGTAGTTCAGGGGGCGAGCGTCGCCCGAGATCAACCGCCTCCAGACTCTGGGCAAAGACGAAAGCTTTCCTGCGATCTTAGTCAGTGGATTTTTAGTGAGCTTCTGAAAAACCGAGGACGCTGCTTGAGTCTTGGCCAACCTATGGGCTATCATATCGTTGACGGTCTCCGCTAAGTCTATGGAGGCAAAACACCTGGCCTACTCATTCCTGAAAGCCAACACGTTTGTTATCGAAGTTGAGAGCAGGCTCGTCCAACGTGACTGTGTACGGAGCTGCTGACACCGCCGTTTTGGTCAAGTCTCACCTCGTCCTTGCCGCGTTGGTCCTCGAGGAAACCAAGGACAGAGATTTTATCCTGGGCGAGGCGGTGTCATTACGACAAGCATTGTATTTCTCGGTGCATATAGTCGACGGACGTGTCATCACTTGGTTAGCATATCATGCTCGGCAGCGCCCTGCGGCCTGCCTCCAGCACCTGCTAACCAGTATCCGTTTCAGGTCACCGTTCAGCCTGGCGATGACACGGGCAACAAGGTTCTTGGACTCCTTTGAGCTCACCACCAAAAAGTACACTCCCTTCCTCCTCACCACTGATGTGCCCCACTTGCAGTCGAATTTGATGTCTCCCGTATCGACTTCCACTGAGTAGCGGCCATTGTCATCAAATCTGCAGAGACGCCTCTGGTGATGCTTGTTGGTGCCCCCACACGGGCCAATCGCTTTCAGCAGCTCGGATGGACCGTCCTCCGACTCTGCGTTCTTTTGCTGTTGGTCGTGTCCGAGCAAGCCCTCCGAGGAGGTCTCATCGAAATTGGCCGGTGAGTCCTGTCTCTGGTGGCCGTCGTCGAAATCGGCCGGCGATTCCTGTCTCTGGTAGCCGTCGTCGAAATCGGCCACCAGCGAGCCCGGCCTCGATCCCCAGTCGCTATCATTGTCACCGCCGTCGACAATGACGGGGCTCTTGTTAAAAATCCTAGCCATCAGCCGTTCTTTTTCCAACACCTTTTGTTGGTCGATTCTAGTGAACACAGGAATGTCCTCAGTTTTCAGGGGCTGTTCCCCAAACCATGGGTTGGCATCCTGACGAGACACAGCTCTGACCCATTCGGGGTCATGCGCAGTCTTTGATGAAGTTGTTCAAGCCTGTTTTTCCATAAAGCAACATTGTGCTGAAACGTTAAACAGTAAAATATTTTTTTTTAAAGACAAACAGTATCAAGTGAAGTTATGTGTTTTTATTTCCCATTTAGAACAAACATCATAGGACGTACATCACAGGACTGCTCGTTTGTGTGTGCTCAGTTTGTGAGCATCGACCCAAATTATATTTAGAACCCTCGCTTCTAGCCACCCAACCGCCTTTCAGAGACACCTTGAAGCCAAAAGCTGGCTTATGGTAAGGCCCTTGGAAAGGGCAATCGTTTGTACACGGGTACTCCGGGATTCCTCCGCTCCGTGTATTCTTGCAGCCAACTGGATTCCTCCGCTCCGTGTATTCTTGCAGCCAACTGGATTCCTCCGCTCCGTGTATTCTTGCAGCCAACTGGATTCCTCCGCTCCGTGTATTCTTGCAGCCAACTGGATTCCTCCGCTCCGTGTATTCTTGCAGCCAACTGGATTCCTCCGCTCCGTGTATTCTTGCAGCCAACTGGTCATTGGTTTATGAGCCATTTTTTTTATATACACCGCTCTATCCAATATCCACACCGCGATGTAAGTCGACTTCGAGAATCTGGTCTAGACCTCTGCGTAAGTGAGAATTAAATACACGCAAGGCGGTGACTCGACAGGGACAACATGGGGCGGTACTTCTACGCAAACATCTGGTCCTCATACGTGTGCAAACGAAACTAGGTCCCCATAGAGATACTCAAGGATTATGCCTTTTAAAAGTTATTGTATGCGATAATTTAATAATGTGCCTCGCTTAGCCCTGGGGGGAGGTCAAGCCTGATAACTTATCACTTTAAAACTCTCCACTTAAACTCACCATGGGTCATAATATAACACTTAAACTCCCTCCGTCAAGGGGGGGCATAACTCGGTCGCCGTACATGGGTTGACCATAACTCGGTCGCCGTACATGGGTTGAGAAAAAAGCAAGTGGTTCCGATTCCCAGTGTGCCTTATCCTCTCACGTTAAACCAGCGCCAAACGGGACCCTCGTCCAAGTACTGGAGTATCTGGGATTGCTGGGTCCCTCCACCGAAGAACTGGAAGAGAACGCCTTTATGCCCACGCCCGACCAAGCCACAGCTCACAGTCACATAGTGGTCACCGGCCCTCCGCCAGTGAAGCGCAGTCCCCGAGACCGTCGGTTCTGGTGCTACCCCCAGCTGCTCAGTGACATAGTGGTCACGGACCGGCGCTCCCCCCCGAGACGATCGGTTTACACGCCCAGCTGCTCAGCGACATAGTGGTCACGGACCGGCGCTCCCCCCGAGACGATCGGTTTACACTCCCAGCTGCTCAGCGACATAGTGGTCACGGACCGGCGCTCCCCCCGAGACGATCGGTTTACACGCCCAGCTGCTAAGCGTGGAGAACATAGAGTCTACTCACTACTGGGAAATGAGGAAGCAGGCGGTAAAAAAGACGTGAATTCTGGCAGAATAACGCATTGAGTCGGAGGATGGCAGCAGCTTTTTCTACAGGTTCGTCTATGACAATTAGTGTTCCGCCATGTTCTCGGGGTTCAACGCCTCAAGACTTGTGTGTATTTGTGTGTATTTGTAAAACACTGAATGTACCATGTCTCATAGGGTTTTTAGACCCGAGTCTCTTGGATATGTATTGTGGCGTACAGCAGGTCAGCCACCAGGGGAGATTCATCGAGGCCTGGTGGCAAACGGAGTCTACATCACGAGGCAATGGCCCCCTCTGCTGAACGTGCCAGGTCTCGAAGGGCCTCTCCGGCCAGGACTAATTGGGGCTGATTGTGGTTGGTGGTTGGTTGCTCACCAGCTGTATGAGTCCCATAAAGCTGCCAGAAGGGCAACATACAAGGAAAGGGACAGGGAGGAAGAAAGGTGACTTCTGTATAGTTGAAGACGGTGCCCGAGCTGAAAGGAGGGAGTTCAGTTTTTGTGCCCGACAGGATACAGTAAGACCCGGAGCCCAGAAGATGGTATCCCGGAGAGGGTCTCATGGGGGATACAGTAAGACCCGGAGCCCAGAAGATGGTATCCTGGAGAGGGTCTCATGGGGGATACAGTAAGACCCGGAGCCCAGAAGATGGTAACCCGGAGAGGGTCTCATGGGGGATACAGTAAGACCCGGAGCCCAGAAGATGGTATCCCGGAGAGGGTCTCATGGGGGATACAGTAAGACCCGGAGCCCAGAAGATGGTATCCCGAGAGGGTCTCATGGGGGATACAGTAAGACCCGAGCCCAGAAGATGGTAACCCGGAGAGGGTCTCATGGGGGATACAGTAAGACCCGGAGCCCAGAAGATGGTATCCCGGAGAGGGTCTCATGGGGGATACAGTAAGACCCGGAGCCCAGAAGATGGTATCCCGGAGAGGGTCTCATGGGGGATACAGTAAGACCCGGAGCCCAGAAGATGGTATCCCGGAGAGGGTCTCATGGGGATACAGTAAGACCCGGAGCCCAGAAGATGGTAACCCGGAGAGGGTCTCATGGGGATACAGTAAGACCCGGAGCCCAGAAGATGGTATCCCGGAGAGGGTCTCATGGGGATACAGTAAGACCCGGAGCCCAGAAGATGGTATCCCGGAGAGGGTCTCATGGGGGATACAGTAAGACCCGGAGCCCAGAAGATGGTAACCCGGAGAGGGTCTCATGGGGGATACAGTAAGACCCGGAGCCCAGAAGATGGTAACCCGGAGAGGGTCTCATGGGGGATACAGTAAGACCCGGAGCCCAGAAGATGGTAACCCGGAGAGGGTCTCATGGGGGATACAGTAAGACCCGGGCCCAGAAGATGGTAACCCGGAGAGGGTCTCATGGGGGATACAGTAAGACCCGGAGCCCAGAAGATGGTAACCCGGAGAGGGTCTCATGGGGATACAGTAAGACCCGGAGCCCAGAAGATGGTAACCCGGAGAGGGTCTCATGGGGGATACAGTAAGACCCGGAGCCCAGAAGATGGTATCCCGGAGAGGGTCTCATGGGGGATACAGTAAGACCCGGAGCCCAGAAGATGGTATCCCGGAGAGGGTCTCATGGGGGATACAGTAAGACCCGGAGCCCAGAAGATGGTAACCCGGAGAGGGTCTCATGGGGGATACAGTAAGACCGGGCCCAGAAGATGGTAACCCGGAGAGGGTCTCATGGGGGATACAGTAAGACCCGGGCCCAGAAGATGGTAACCCGGAGAGAGGGTCTCATGGGGGATACAGTAAGACCCGGAGCCCAGAAGATGGTAACCCGGAGAGGGTCTCATGGGGGATACAGTAAGACCCGGAGCCCAGAAGATGGTAACCCAGAGAGGGTCTCATGGGGGATACAGTAAGACCCGGAGCCCAGAAGATGGTAACCCGGAGAGGGTCTCATGGGGGATACAGTAAGACCCGGAGCCCAGAAGATGGTAACCCGGAGAGGGTCTCATGGGGGATACAGTAAGACCCGGAGCCCAGAAGATGGTAACCCGGAGAGGGTCTCATGGGGGAGACCTATCCTTTTCTTTTGATTTATTATTTAAATAAACACCCTTGAAACTGAGCGAATCCTACTCTGTCCATGTCTGATCTGTGTAAACGTCTTGACCATACCCCCTGGTCTGCCACAGTATCGAGACCGAGTTTCTAGGCTATGTATCGGGATCGATTCTCTTGGCTATGAGTCTCTTGGCTATGTATCAAAACCGAGTCTCTTTGATATATATCGAGACCGAGTCTCTCGGATATATATCGAGACCGAGTCTCTCGGATATATATCGAGATCGAGTTTCTCGGATATGTATCCAGACCGAGTCTCTTGGATATCTTGCATATGTATCGAGACCTAGTTTCTAGGATATGCAGCGAGACCGAGTTTCTAGGCTATACATAGGGACCTGTGTATTGATACCCCAGTTTTATGTACTATGTACGAAGACCGAGATTAGACAACCATATGTTCCAAAACTCCGTCCTAATGCACTTGCTTGATAAGAACGAGGATATTGAAACCAGGAAGATAATGTGAAACTACTTTGTGGGGTCGCTTCCTATCCCAGCAGGTGTCTAAACAATAAATGAAACTTGATGGTTTTTACAAATGAATCTCATCTCCACCCATGTCAGCTTTATATACGAGAGGTTCCAGTGAAGCTTTCACTAACAAGGCCTGCTGGCATGGTGACAGATGATCAATTGTAACTGAACTGAGCAACAGGGTAATTGTATGATCCCCTTCAATCAGAAACCCTGAGAATATCTGAAGTGGGATTTAGATCATTGACAACAGGGATTAATATCACCTGTTGGGAGGTCAGTCCCTGCTTTTTTAAGGAGTTGCCTCCTCAACAGAAGATTCTCAGAATAACAAGGTCTCTCCTGGAGTGGACACCACTCGGTGTGTACTTCTTTCTTACACTCTATAAGTCTTGTTTTTTTAACATAAAGAGAATTTTCCAACTTAAACTTATATTTTTGAGAGTAAATCTGCTTACCTTTTTACTATTACAAATATATTCTATTTTTGCTCTGATTATTTTTTTAAACTTTTAAATCTTTACATTCTAGATTATGGATATAATTTGTTTTTAATTGTATAATCTTACATTATTATTAATCATATTATAATAATGGTTCTGTCTGTTACTGTATGTCTGTTATATTCACATGTTTATGTGAAGAGGGGTGTGGTGTTTCCGGGGAAGTTCCCCCACTTTCATTTCTTGAGAAATATACTTGGCTCTGTATTCCTCCTATGATTCACTCTGCCTGAATATGAATCCATTGTCACTGTCTGCAGACTCCCCTTGGACTCACTTTTTTTTTTTAACAGGGGGAGTATCTAAGTCTGCTGATAAAAGCTGTGGCTGTTTGGCGGCAGCCAGTCAGAAGCCTGTGCTGGGAACATCGCTCTCTGCCTCATCCACAGAAGATAAGGAAACATGACAACGATGCAGGGACTATTGGTACTAACCGGAGTGATAGGTGAGTTTATGGTCGCATTGTTGTGTAATGTTTAGTACAATAACGCCAGAGGAGGGGGGTGATCCTGATGACGGTGATCCTGATGACGCTTGATGTATCAGGACCGAACATTAAAATCTTACACATTTTACAAACTATGTGTGGGGTTGGGTCTGGAATATATTTGTATATCTATTCGGGTCGCCGCTAGAGGGCACTGGTAACTGATACCCATGAGATTCATTGATAAGGTGGTGTTACTTGATCATGTATCATGGTACCACTAGGGTAATGTTTCTAACAATATCTCCCATCAATATCTACCCTCACAGGGTATTGTCTGTGTGTCACCATGGATCTGCCCGTTTATAGGGGTAAAGAGTATCACGCTACATATGGCGAACAATGTTGGATCCCGTGTCCCGTGACCAGTGTCACACGGATGACAATAAACGACCAAGAAAGCTCATTCTTGGGAGAGAATTACATATTGTCGTCGGATTTGAAATCTCTAACAATCAAGAATCCTACCTGCCAGACCACCGGGATTTATCGTTTAGACGACTGCACGGTGGACCTCAAAGTGACGCGTGAGTATTTCATCAAATTACGGGTCACAGCCCCCTCATCAATGTTAAACCAGAAAAGACTGTTCATATATGTTCTTCTCCTTCCTCAGATGGGACAATCAAGGTGAAATTACGGGTCACAGCCCCCTCATCAATGTTAAACCAGTAAAGACTGTTCATATATGTTCTTCTCCTTCCTCAGATAGGACAATCAAGGTGAAATTGCCAAGTGTCACCTCTGAGATCGTGCCAGTGATGAATATCGAGATCAAGTTAGACAACGTGAATAGCGTACAAAGGTAACTCTTTGAGGTCGCAATTATAAAAACAAAATCCCCAAATGACAGAGCTGTTTGGAATTCTTGTTCTTCTTACCCTCTGATATATCTCTTCTTTGCTATGCAGTCAGGGTTACGAGCTGTGGAGGTCGGATATCGGGCTGCAGGGTGGAGACCCCCGTTTGCCGTTCAGCTACAGGTTCACTAAGACGGAAACGGGCTTACTGGTAACAACATCCTCCCCGGGAGTTTTTCGTACATACGACAAAGACAACTGCCAGATGGAGGAGATAGAGGTGTTTCACAGCAACCCAAGCGATTTTTCGCTTCTTTCAATCGACGACCTTCTCGACGATAGTGAGTGGGATGTGACCTTATAACGTTTATACAACAATGCAATCAGCAGTGCAATCAACTTGAAACTAATTGTTACCCTCTTCTCTTTTTCCCAGTAAAAAGGACCATGAAGGAATACAATGAAAAAATGGATGCTCTCTCAAACACCTGCCCTTACACACATAATAAGATACTGATCACCACTGGGATCACTGTCTCCATGATGACCTTCATATCCTTATATGCGTCCTAGAAAGTCTGGGGTGTCCTGAACACACAATACAGTCTGGTTGTCTATATTATGGGCTAGAATAATATGCTTTGTTTAAAAAAAAATCTAAAATAAGCATTAATCAATGATGTACAATCTAACACTATGTATGCTTGAAAAATAACGACATGTGCTTTGAAATTAAAAAATATATAATAAAACGTAATTAAATAATATTTTTGTGGTGTCTTCTTACTGAAAAGCCTCAGATGTTTTGTAAACAGATGTCTCGATTGATGTCTCCATCGATGCCCCTACGAAAACTTACACATAAGTATTAAAGACCCTGGGTCTCGACCCCGCCCTGTGCAACTGGGTACTGGACTTCCTGACGGACCGCCCCCAGGTGGTGAGGGTAGGAAACAACATCTCCACCCCGCTGATCCTCAACACCGGGGCCCCACAAGGTTGCGTTCTGAGCCCTCTCCTGTACTCCCTGTTCACCCACGACTGCGTGGCCTTGCACGCCTCCAACTCAATCATCCAAGTTTGCGGACGACACTACAGTGGTAGGCTTGATTACCAACAACGACGAGACGGCCTAGAGGGAGGAGGTGAGGGCCCTCGGAGTGTGGTGTCAGGAAAATAATCTCACACTCAACGTCAACAAAACTAAAGAGATGATTGTGGACTTCAGGAAACAGCAGAGGGAGCACCCCCTATCCACATCGATGGGACAATAGTGGAGAGGGTAGTAAGTTTTAAGTTCCTCGGCATACACATCACAGACAAACTATATTGGTCCACCCACACAGACAGCGTTGTGAAGAAGGCACAGCAGCGCCTCTTCAACCTCAGGAGGCTGAAGAAATGCGTCTTGTCACCAAAAGCACTCACAAACTTCTACAGATGCACAATCGAGAGCATCCTGTCAGGCTGTATCACCGCCTGGTACGGCAACTGCTCCGCCCACAACCGTAAGGCTTTCCAGAGGGTAGTGAGGTCTGCACAACGCATCACTGGGGGGCAAACTACCT
Source organism: Oncorhynchus nerka (assembly GCF_034236695.1). Taxonomy (NCBI): domain Eukaryota; kingdom Metazoa; phylum Chordata; class Actinopteri; order Salmoniformes; family Salmonidae; genus Oncorhynchus; species Oncorhynchus nerka. The sequence goes on along the minus strand of NC_088404.1, from coordinate 12,645,809 downwards.
GCCCTCCAGGACACCTACACCACCCGATGTCACAGGAAGGCCATAAAGATCATCAAGGACAACAACCACCCGAGCCACTGCATGTTCACCCCACTATCATCCAGAAGGCGAGGACAGTACAGGTGCATCAAAGCAGGGACAGAGAGACTGACAAACAGCTTCTATCTCAAGGCCATCAGACTGTTAAACAGCCACCACTAACATTGAGTGGCTGCTGCCAACACACTGACTCAACTCCAGCCACTTTAATAATGGGAATTGATGGAAATTGATGGAAGATATATCACTAGCCACTTTAATGAAACAATGCTACTTAATATAATGTTTACATACCCTACATTACTCATCTCATATGTATATGTATATACTGTACTCTATATCATCTATTGCATCTTTATGTAACACATGTATCACTGACAAATTAAATTGGATTTGATTTGATTTGAAAGAGTTTTAAGATTTTTTTAAATGACCACGAATATCTGGACTGACCCACTCTTATTATGGTTTTATTTTTTCCCAAAGGCTTGCTGTCTTCCTCTACCGGGGTTCGGGGTTCAGGATAACACAGATGTCGTTTGGGTCTAAGTCTAAATCTATCCCGATATCCTATTTTCATCGGGACGTCTTGGTCACTATCTGAACACGTACCCCCCCCCCCCCCCCCTCCCTCATTATGTGGCAATGATGTGTATTGGGATCAAGTGTAATGGGGCCGAGTGTATCGGGATCAAGTGTATTGGGGCCGAGTGTATTGGGGCCGAGTGTATCGGGATCGAGTGTATCGGGGCCGAGTGTATCGGGGCCGAGTGTATCGGGGCCGAGTGTATCGGGGCCGAGTGTATCGGGACCGAGTGTATCGGGACCGAGTGTATCGGGATCGAGTGTATCGGGGCCGAGTGTATCGGGATCGAGTGTATCGGGGCCGAGTGTATTGGGGCCGAGTGTATTGGGGCCGAGTGTATCGGGATCGAGTGTATTGGGGCCGAGTGTATCGGGATCAAGTGTATTGGGGCCGAGTGTATTGGGGCCGAGTGTATTGGGGCCGAGTGTATCGGGATCAAGTGTATTGGGGCCGAGTGTATCGGGATCAAGTGTATTGGGGCCGAGTGTATTGGGGCCGAGTGTATCGGGATCAAGTGTATTGGGGCCGAGTGTATCGGGATCAAGTGTATTGGGGCCGAGTGTATTGGGATCAAGTGTATTGGGGCCAATTGTTTCGGGCCGAGTTGTAGCTCTGGGGGCAGTTTGACATTTTTGAGACAGACAGGTCTTTATTTGTATATCATGTATATTGTTATTGTGTGTGTGTGTTTAGATATTTAGCTTATTATTTTGAGTAATACAAAACACTATCTATACAGAATTGAATTGATATAACACACAGAATTGAATTGATATAACGCAGTCTTAAAGCTATAACAGGGGTCGTAGAAGTACAATGAGGCTAAAGTAATATGTGCAAAAAAACTAAAATAAAACTAACTAAAATGAGTTTGGGTGAGAATTGCCTTTGGATCAACAGTGTTCATCAGTTTCAACAGCGGTACAAGCTTGTAAAAACATACTCGAACAACAAAATACATTTTTCTAATCTTTTTATTTCCAAAATATACAACTTTTTAAAACAATCTATATACAACACAAAAACCAAAACCAAACAACAACAAATCCAATCAATAAATCTCCCAGAGTTCTCCTGATCTGATCTGATACGAGAAGAGGTGGTGGTTACCGTACCCCCTGGTGCTTCTGCTGTAGTCTCACCTTCGATCAGTGATGCTGTAGGCTCACCCAGCTGCAGAGTCTCTGTCTCATCTTGAGGGGTCCTCGTTTCCAGAGTTCTCCTGATCTGATCTGATACGAGAAAATACATTTTTACCGTACCCCCTTTGCTTCTGCAAAATATCACCTTTAAAACAATCTATATCTCAAATCTCATCTTGAGGGGTCCTCGTTTCCAGAGTTCTCCTGATCTGATCTGATACGAGAAGAGGTGGTGGTTACCGTACCCCCTGGTGCTTCTGCTGTAGTCTCACCTTCGATCAGTGATGCTGTAGGCTCACCCAGCTGCAGAGTCTCTGTCTCATCTTGAGGGGTCCTCGTTTCGAAGGCAGTCGTAAAACTCCCAGAACCAGCTGCCGTCTTCCTCCTCCCATATTCAATGATCTTCATCAACGAGGTCTTCCTTGTTTTCTTCCTCGCTGATAATCATCACAGTATCATCGGCGCTGACCTCTGCACTGGTCTCGGCCTTGGCTCTGGTCTCGGCTTCGGCTATGGACTCGACTCTGGTCTCGACTCTGGTGCGAGCGCTGGTTCTGTAGGGGGTAGTTCTCACTCTGGTGTACCTGGGGGTCCTCACCGGTCCAGCAACTGTGTCATTCTGGAGATGCCTATCCCCAGCCGGTAGATGTCACCCGGGGCCAAGTCGATCAACGGGGTATCCAGGTCGAGGCTATTGGGGCTGTTGGTTACAAAGGTCGAGGCTATTGGGGCTGACTCTGACACTGCTCAGCGGCAACGCTGGCTACGGCAAGTCGTACACCCTGTCCTTGCTGTATGGCAGGCTCACCTCCATGGGAGTCAGTGTGTGCCTAAGCACCATGACCAACAAGAAAGCGGCCTCGCTTTCCGAAGCATGCCCGGCCGCGACTCCAATCACGTTCCACCGAGCCATGGGCTACAAGGAGAAGTTGGTTTGCAGTAAGCTCAGCCCATCCGAGTTCAAGCTATACTACGAGAGGCTGTACTATCAAGAGACCAGAACATTCTCCGCTACGCTTGGGCGCCCGAGCCCGGGCCCGCTTCAAGACACTCTTGTAGAGGTGCACCGTCTGCAACAAACTGTACCACAAGGTCTCGGAGGATAGTGAGTGAAGGAGGCCTCCTCTGTTCGTTGGCCTCAACGTCCTGGTGGTGGACAAGTACGGTATGCTCAACGCGGACGGCTTCGCTGGTGGTGCTCTCCGGGAGCGTGTCACAATTGCAGCCACCAGGGCGATGGGGCCCCGCTGTGGAAGGGTCTCGAGTTCGATCGAGAGCTCACCAGCCGCACTCCTCTGATTGTCAACAAGAGGCAATTTGACGACCCGCCTTTAGGCGAGGCCCTTTCCTACACCGTCACCAAGAACGCCAAGAGGAAATTTCAGGCTTGGGCCCGGTTGCTGAACCTTGAGAAGATGTTGGACCCAGAGTTCAGACCCGACAGCCTCCAGGTTTTCCACAGCAACAATCTGCAGGACCTCTACACCAACGCCGTGTTGAAGAGCAAGGCGGATGGAGCAGTGTGCAAGCAGGTACAATGGATGGATGGGTACTTCCTGCCATAATGGTGGGAGGTCAGATCGAGAGAGAGTGCCCCCTCACTATCCCTACAACAAGAAAAGAGAAAGAGAGGAAGATAGAGGGGAGGGAGAAAGTGAGAGAGAACTGGAAAGATTTAAAGACAAGATCTTCTCTTTATTAACTCCCTTGTCTTGTTTTGCATTCTTCTACTCTTCCTCCTCCCTCTCGCCCTCTTCCTCTTCACTCTCTCGCCGTTCCCACTCCCTCTCTCTCCCTCTTCCTCCATCCTCCCTCCCTCTCTCTTCGTCTTCCTTCTCTCTCTCTCTCCCTCTTCCTTTTAATCGATCCCACTTCACTTCAATTAAATTACGTAGAACCAACATGGAATAGACGTTGAATTGACGTCTGTGTCCAGTGGGAAGCTACCAGACTGACAAGAAGCATATGGAATAAGGCAGAGAGAGGGAGATAAGAGTGGCAGCTATTTACCTAACAAAAATAGTGAGGGAGGGAGGGAGGGAGAGGTGTACAGTCCTTTCCAGTCTGCAGGAGAGGAGCAGAGCGGCTGCATCCCAGACCCACGGGAGTGAGCTCTGACAGAGGCCAGAGCTATTCTGCAGACTGGAGACACACACAGAGAAGGAGACCTAGCTCTCTAAACAGCACAGCCAACCTGTTCTTTAATGGAAGAGCAAAGCAACAGAAACATTTCCTTTAAAAGGTGCAGACAAAAACAGGCGATCGGATTCATTCTAGTGTGGAGTTAGTCAGTCAATTAGTCAGTCAGTCAGTCCGGTTTGGCCGAGGAGCAACACTGCTGAAACTAACCAGGAAATGACTGAGGGACTGGCCCAAAGCTGTCTGGCAACAGTTCTCCAGTTATCCGGGGTGCTCGAATGCAAGCGAGTGTGTGCATGCCAATACTGACTGAGGTTTACCAGTGCATGCCCAGCGGCAGGGATGAGTTTGGCACAGAGATCAGAAAACTCTTACTGAGCTCAGAGGAGAACGTCTCATCCACTATATTCGATCCATATCACATTGTTCACATCCTGTATGCTGATGTCATTACTTTACTGCTTCCTGGCTGGTTTACTGTAAAACACCTTGTAACATCGATCGATCGATTGATTGATTAACAACTAGTGTTGGTACTATTACAAAGTGCATTACCTAAGGTCATAATATTTCCTACATGGGAAAATCCAAGCTGAACGTTATCACACAATAGCGTACAGAATGTACAGAATGATCATGACCTGCTGCACAACATGCTTGTTCCATATATTCCTCAGAGCCCATCCTCTGTTCCACCTGGATACACTGAACTAAGCAGGGGACTGTGAGAAAACCCTGCTTTTCTCACATCAGAGCTCTGGGTTGATACTCCTAAGGATGTAAGAATCACTCAACAGTTTGTGGTCATCAGCTATCCTTTAGCTCGAAAATCTATTGCCAGTTTTGTACAGCTCAGCTTGGACCAGAACATACCAGACCTATTTTTCTCTCCATGTCCCCGGATTTCTACCGCAAGCTCTGGACATTTATACCTGGATCTCGCAGCTAGCTAGCTGCTATCCGTGTGACTGTCGGCTTACGTCGATCCCAGAGCAAACATCAATTATTCCGGAGCTAGCCATTTACATTACATTTAAGTCATTTAGCAGACGCTCTTATCCAGAGCGACTTACAAATTGGTGCATTCACCTTATGACATCCAGTGGAACAGTAGTGCATCTAAATCTTTTAAGGGGGGGGGTGAGAGGGATTACTTTATCCTATCCTAGGTATTCCTTAAAGAGGTGGGGTTTCAGGTGTCTCCGGAAGGTGGTGATTGACTCCGCTGTCCTGGCGTCGTGAGGGAGTTTGTTCCACCATTGGGGGGCCAGAGCAGCGAACAGTTTTGACTGGGCTGAGCGGGAACTGTACTTCCTCAGTGGTAGGGAGGCGAGCAGGCCAGAGGTGGATGAACGCAGTGCCCTTGTTTGGGTGTAGGGCCTGATCAGAGCCTGGAGGTACTGAGGTGCCGTTCCCCTCACAGCTCCGTAGGCAAGCACCATGGTCTTGTAGCGGATGCGAGCTTCAACTGGAAGCCAGTGGAGAGCGGAGGAGCGGGGTGACGTGAGAGAACTTGGGAAGGTTGAACACCAGACGGGCTGCGGCGTTCTGGATGAGTTGTAGGGGTTTAATGGCACAGGCAGGGAGCCCAGCCAACAGCGAGTTGCAGTAATCCAGACGGGAGATGACGAGTGCCTGGATTAGGACCTGCGCCGCTTCCTGTGAGGCAGGGTCGTACTCTGCGGATGTTGTAGAGCATGAACCTACAGGAACGGGCCACCGCCTTGATGTTAGTTGAGAACGACAGGGTGTTGTCCAGGATCACGCCAAGGTTCTTAGCGCTCTGGGAGGAGGACACAATGGAGTTGTCAACCGTGATGGCGAGATCATGGAACGGGCAGTCCTTCCCCGGGAGGAAGAGCAGCTCCGTCTTGCCGAGGTTCAGCTTGAGGTGGTGATCCGTCATCCACACTGATATGTCTGCCAGACATGCAGAGATGCGATTCGCCACCTGGTCATCAGAAGGGGGAAAGGAGAAGATTAATTGTGTGTTGTCTGCATAGCAATGATAGGAGAGACCATGTGAGGTTATGACAGAGCCAAGCTGAAGAGTTCCATCAGTCACTCCTGGGCTACAATCACCTATCCAGACCCGTTTTACTGCCAACGCGGCGCCCCACCGGACCTTCACAACTGGACTACTGACGTTATCTGCCCGAGGGAGTTATCCAGCTGGCTCCTTCGTCACGACGTTACCTGAACGCCCATCTGCGGTCCGCTAATCGTTAGCTATCTTATCGGCTGCTATCTGAATAGATCTATCGGACAAATGTTTTTCTTTTTTCTTGGGCCTCTATAACTATATATATTTTTTTGCGAATTGGATTGATCCCCTCTACCACATGGAACCCCACTAATCCTACCAACGAAAACGCACGAGGTGGCTAAAAACAGACCCTACTCAAAAAAGTTCAGGGAGACTGTAAAATCCATGGAGAATAAGAACACCTCCTCCCAGCTGCCCACTGCACTGAAGATAGGAAGCACTGTCACAACTGATAAATCCACTATAATTGAGAATTTCAATAAGCATTTTTCTACGGCTGGCAATGATTTTCACCTGGCTACCCCTACCCCGGTCAACAGCACTGCACCCCCCATAGCAACTCGCCCAAGCCTTCCCCATTTCTCCTTCTCCCAAATCCAGTCAGCTGATGTTCTGAAAGAGCTGCAAAATCTGGACCCCTACAAATCAGCCGGGCTAGACAATCTAGAGCCTTTCTTTCTAAAATTATCTGCTGAAATTGTTGCCACCCCTATTACTAGCCTGTTCAACCTTCACAGTCATCCCCCTCTTCAAAGGGGGAGGACACTCTTGACCCAAACTGCTACAGACCTATATCTATACTACCCTGCCTTTCTAAGGTTTTCGAAAGCCAAGTCAACAAACAGATTACCGACCATTTCGAATCACCATACCCTCTCTGCTATGCAATCTGGTTTCAGAGCTGGTCATGGGTGCACCTCAGCCACGCTCAAGGTCCTAAATGATATCTTAACCGCCATCGATAAGAAACATTACTGTGCAGCAGTATTCATTGATCTGGCCAAGGCTTTCGACTCTGTCAATCACCACATCCTCATCGGCAGACTCGACAGCCTTGGTTTCTCAAATGATTGCCTCACCTGGTTCACCAACTACTTCTCTGATAGAGTTCAGTGTGTCAAATCGGAGGGTCTGCTGTCCGGACCTCTGGCAGTCTCTATTGGGGTGCCACAGGGTTCAATTCTTGGACCGACTCTCTTCTCTGTATACATCAATGATGTCGCTCTTGCTGCTGGTGAGTCTCTGATCCACCTCTACGCAGATGACACCATTCTGTATACTTCTGGCCCTTCTTTGGACACTGTGTTAACAACCCTCCAGGCAAGCTTCAATGCCATACAACTCTCCTTCCGTGGCCTCCAATTGCTCTTAAAAACTAAATGCATGCTCTTCAACTGGCTTCAATTTGCTTCCAATTTCGCAACAAAGCATCCTTCACTCATGCTGCCAAACATACCCTTGTAAAACTGACCATCCTACCAATCCTCGACTTCGGCGATGTCATTTACAAAATAGCCTCCAATACCCTACTCAACAAATTGGATGCAGTCTATCACAGTGCCATCCGTTTTGTCACCAAAACCCCATATACTACCCACCATTGCGACCTGTACGCTCTCGTTGGCTGGCCCTCGCTTCATACTCGTCGTCAAACCCACTGGCTCCATGTCATCTACAAGACCCTGCTAGGTAAAGTCCCCCCTTATCTCAGCTCGCTGGTCACCATAGCATCACCCACCTGTAGCACGAGCTCCAGCAGGTATATCTCTCTGGTCACCCCCAAAACCAATTCATTCTTTGGCCGCCTCTCCTTCCAGTTCTCTGCTGCCAATGACTGGAACGAACTACAAAAATCTCTGAAACACATATCTCCCTCACTAGCTTTAAGCACCAGCTGTCAGAGCAGCTCACAGATTACTGCACCTGTACATAGCCCATCTATAATTTAGCCCGAACAACTACCTCTCCCCCTACTGTATTTATTTATTTTGCTCCTTTGCACCCCATTATTTCTCTCTATTTTGCACATTCTTCCACTGCAACTCTACCATTCCAGTGTTTTACTTGCTATATTGTATTTACCTTACCTCCCTTATCTCACCTCATTTGCTCACATTGTATATAGCCTTATTTTTCTACTGTATTATTGACTACCAACACTTATCTCCCTCACTAGCTTTAAGAACCAGCTGTCAGAGCAGCTCACAGATTACTGCACCTTGTACATAGCCCACCTATAATTTAGCCCAAACAACTACCTCTTTCCCAACTGTATTTAATTTATTTATTTATTTTGCTCCTTTGCACCCCATTATTTGTATTTCTACTTTGCACATTCTTCCACTGCAAATCTACTATTCCAGTGTTTTACTTGCTATATTGTATTTACTTTGCCACCATGGCCTTTTTTTGCCTTTACCTCCCTTATCTCACCTCATTTGCTCACATCGTATATAGACTTGTTTATACTGTATTATTGACTGTATGTTTGTTTTACTCCCTGTGTAACTCTGTGTAGTTGTGTGTGTCGAGCTGCTTTGCTTTATCTTGGCCAGGTCGCAGTTGTAAATGAGAACTTGTTCTCAACTTGCCTACCTGGTTAAATAAAGGTGAAATAAAAATAAATAAATAAATAAAGTAGCAACTCTTAGGCTTAGTCCATGTGCAGCCCTCCCTCCTCTCTCAGAATATCAAGTCCACAGTCTGGTTTATATACCTCTGCTCTCTCTCCTACTGCACAAATCATTCCTGCTTGCTCTTTCAGCAGCTATAACTATCAGCCTCCCTCCCTCCCTCTAGCCTCTCATCCTCCCTCTCTCTCCCCCACTCTCATCCTCCCTCCCCCTCTCATCCTCCCTCCCTCTTCCTTCTCCCTCTCCCCCCTCTCTCATCCTCCCTCCCTCCCTCTTCCTTCTCTCCCCCTCTCTCTCCCCCTCTTCCTTCTCTCCGTCTCCTCTCTCCCCCTCTCCCTCTCCCCCTCTCCCTCTCTCCCCCTCTCCCTCTCCCCCTCTCCCTCTCTCCCTCTGTGCTGCAGAAGACATTGTCTATGGCACTCCATGTTGAACGTTTTCCAAGGTGTGTATGTATTGTTCTCATCATGGGAGAAAGGAGGAAAAGAACATCTGAAATTCCCAACATATTGTAAATGTAAATAACAAAAGAGATTTAAGAGATAATGTTACACTGGGTATCTCTACCAAAGCATATATACTATCCTATCTATAAAACACTGTGTTAATTAGTCATAATACATCTGTATTTAGGGCTGTACAGACAGGCAGACCAGGAGGGATTTAGTGAAGTGCAGTCCATTACGTAACATTATAAGTCATACGAAACCCTTGCCAACTCACAAACTCACTAATGCCAAGACTCTGAACGACAGGCTGAAACAGCTCCTCTGAACTGAGATGTCAAATATGCCAGAGCAGCCCAATTTCTTAACAGATATGTCACAATAATTATTTGATGTAAGAAATGTATGATTTTCCGTTCACAAGTCACTGACTGACTTATTATTTGAAGGTTGTCCTGTTCAGAGAGAGTCTGCTTCCACTGAGAAGAGACGTGATTGGCAGATACAATAACAGAATAGTCGTTGAGGAATAAACAGATGCTGAAAGAAGTGAATTATAGGATGGGTGTATGTTCATAACTACTGCCAATGAAATGCTCTTTTGATATGATCCTGAGACTGACTGGGTATGTCATTGACAGCTACTGTAAATTCACTGCTCACTGCCAACTACGTCCAGAGTGAGACGAACAGGGTGAACAGAACAGTCGCAGAGTAAGGTAACACAATACGTCATTTCTGAAGACTGAAAATGCAGGTTTTTTCTTCAGTCTCAGAGAGTAGGGGAAGGAGACCAGAAACAGTTCAAATTCCAGACATTTTGGCTTAGAACAGCAAATAAAAATACATCAAAACTCCTCGTTTTTGTTTGAAGCTACAGTTTCCTGTGCATTTTTTGAAACATTTAAGATATTAGAGGCTACTATCAATTTAAATTAGGCCTTGGTTGTACTACACGTCTCCCAGTCCATTAAATAATAATGATAATATGATAATACTTCATGTTATTTCTGGAAAGATTCAACAAATACTCAATAAGTTGGAATAGTGAAGTGTGTATATTTGGCTGCTTTGTGCAAGTTCTCCCGTTCGGAGACTGTTACATGGCAGTCACAAAACAAAGCCAGCAGAGCGAGCAAGCCTTTTTTCACTGTGGGACCTTCCTTTCCCGGTTGTTCCACTATAGTGTGGTCTGGGTAGTGTTCAGTAGGGAGAAAATGTTTTGAAACTGAGTGAAACAGGGGGGGGGGGGGGGGGGGGGGGGGTGCAAACGGAACATGTCCAAGTAGAGCACAGAGCTCTGGAAAGTATCCTGCTGGAATTTCATTGGAAGCTATTTATGTATATCCTGGAATAAAGTTCTGCAGTTTGAGTATATTTAAGAACAATTCATTCAGACAGAACAACTCAAACAGACAGATCCACATGAATGTTTATGTACCCAAACAATTTGTAAGATTCTAGTACTGAATACAGAAATAGTCGCAGCTGAATCTGAGAAGGGAGCAACATCTACTGAGAATGACTGGGAATTCCTAATGAAACCACATTCTCTGGGATACAGCTGTCTTAAAGAGAAGGAATATAATATCTATTGTTTACAGGAAACTCATTCAACAATTTTAGATGAAGTTTTGTGGGAAAAGGACTGGGAGTGAAATATACTTCTCAAATGGGTGAAGAAACTCAAAGGGGGTGATGATATTAATTAACAGTCATTTTGATCTGAATGTGCAAATTGTCCAAACAGATCCTCAAGGTAGATTTACATTTACATTTAAGTCATTTAGCAGACGCTCTTATCCAGAGCGACTTACTAGATGGATGATTTTAAATATGTTATTGGACATAAACAGATATGGCTCATTAACCTTTACGGACCAAATAATAATGATCCACGTTTCTTAGAAAATATATATAATAAATTATCAACCCTACAAGCAATACAAGATTATATTATTATGGTGGGAGATATGCACTTAAGGAAATCACGAATGTCATGGACACTGTTGGATATATGGAGGCTTAAATATCCAGACCTTGTGAGATATACATGGCAGAGGCTTAATCAAGCTAGTCGTCTTGACTACTTTCTTATGTTATTCTCGTCGGCACCAAAAGTTAAAAAGTGTTGATAGGGGACAGAATGCAGTCGGATTATCACATAATTGGCATATATATTCCTTTTACAGAATTTCCACGTGGGAGAGGATATTGGAAATTTAATCAGAGCCTATTGGACGATAACTTATTTTTAACAAGGACATAGGAATTTAGAACTGAACTTTTCTGACATAGGTACAGCAGATCCCCGTATTGTATGGGCCTTTAGAGGCCATGCAATACAGTACTCATCTATAAAACAAAAGCAATTTAGATCAAAATAGTCCATATTAACAAAGGATATAGAAGGACTAACAGTACAGATAGATAGCAATAAAAAAAAACTTACATTTCAGTGTTGTAATGCACCAATTCTAGCTAAATGTTTAGCGCATATAATTAAAAAGACACGTGCTGACCCACCACCAGGCAGGCTGACTAACAGTAGTCAGAGTCGCGGCAGACACGGGCTGACCCACCACCAGGTAGGCTGACTAACATTGTGTGTGAACCCTGCTCATTATGTACGAACCCTGCTCATTATGTGCGAACCCTGCTCATTATGTGCGAACCCTGCTCATTATGTACGAACCCTGCTCATTATGTGCGAACCCTGACCATTGTACGCAAACCCTGCCCAAATGTAGCCTACACGTTGTGTGCTCTTGTAGGAAAGCAGTAACTCCCCATTGCCGACCTATACTTATCTATTACTGGGCGAATAACTCGCTAACTAGCAAAGATTATCAACAAATGCGCACATGCGCGACTCTGCGCTCTGATCTGAAAAGCGCCTTCACTCCCAGGTGACTGAAAGACCACTCGTGGGCTACCCCAGCCAATAGAATTCTACTCCGTTGTGCTCTGGCTCTGCCTACAACATAATCACAGACTCAATCTTGTCAAATTAGATTTGTTTTGTTGCATTGAAAAGGGGCTGATATAATGTTGATTCGATCACAGAAAAAACGTTGATGTATAATAGTCCAAGCTAGTAAGGGAACTCAGTGAAGGTCAATCTATCTCTTGCGTCTCTGCGCTGCATGATATTTATTTTGAGCGGCAGTCTTTGAAGAGGTGCGCGGCCGCGAACACGCGTAGCGTAGAGGGACATTGGACAAAACTCTTTCAATCAACATAATGTTTTTACAGCTTTTAGTAGGGACGAGGGAGGGTGTCAGCATCTCATCCTGAACTAAACATGCAATTAAATTCTCATTTCTAAGCTGCCTTTATGACAGTGACACAATGAGAGAGAGCAGTCTCAATACTGGTGCAGACTGAGGAGAGAAGCACCTGAGTTCAGAGTTTCACAGTGGTGAAACACACCGGAGACCTGATACCTGAAGACTTACAATAGGCAGAGTTGCAAAGAAAAAGCCATATCTCAGACTGGTCAATAAAAAGAAAAGATTAAGATGGGCAAAAGAACACACAGTGGACAGAGGAACTCTGCCTAGAAAGCCAGCATCCCGGAGTCGCCTCTTCACTGTTGATGTTGAGACTGGTGTTTTGAGGGTACTATTTAATGAACCTGCCAGTTGAGGACTTGTGAGGTGTCTGTTTCTTAAACTAAACAATTTGATGTTATTTGAATAGACAAAACATAGCAAAAACAAGGACTTTTCTAACTGACCCCAAACTTTTGAACAGTAGTGTACACTGCTGCCATCTAGTGGCTAATATCAAATTTGTGCCTAAACTGGAATAATACATTGTGGCCTTTCTCTTGCATTTCAAAGGTGATTTAAAACATGTTTTTTTTGTATTATCTTTTACCAGATCCAATGTGTTAAATTCTCCTACATTAAATTCACATTTCCACAAACTTCAAAGTGTTTCCTGTCAAATGGTATCAAGAATATGCATATCCTTGCTTCAGGTCTTGAGCTACAGGCAGTTAGATTTGGGGATGTCATTTTAGGTGAAAATTGGGGAAAAAAAGGGTCTGATCCCAAACACAAAGACACAGGTTTGAACAATAAGACACAGGTTTAAACACCAAGAAACAGGTTTAAACACCAAGACACAGGTTTGAACTATAAGACACAGGTTTAAACACTAAGAAACAGGTTTAAACACCAAGACACAGGTTTAAACACTAAGACACAGGTTTGAACTATAAGACACAGGTTTAAACACCAAGACACAGGTTTGAACTATAAGACACAGGTTTAAACACTAAGAAACAGGTTTAAACACCAAGACACAGGTTTGAACTATAAGACACAGGTTTAAACACCAAGACACAGGTTTGAACTATAAGACACAGGTTTAAACACTAAGAAACAGGTTTAAACACCAAGACACAGGTTTGAACTATAAGACACAGGTTTAAACACTAAGAAACAGGTTTAAACACTAAGACACAGGTTTAAACACTAAGACACAGGTTTGAACAATAAGACACAGGTTTAAACAATAAGACACAGGTTTAAACACTAAGACACAGGTTTAAACACTAAGACACAGGTTTAAACACTAAGACACAGGTTTAAACACTAAGACACAGGTTTGAACAATAAGACACAGGTTTAAACACTAAGACACAGGTTTAAACACTAAGACACAGGTTTAAACACTAAGACACAGGTTTAAACACTAAGACACAGGTTTAAACACGAGGACACAGGTTTAAACAATAATACTATTTTCCTATAAGTATAAGGACACAAAAACACAGACCTAGACAGGTCTATCGACATGCCTATCTACAGGTGACCTAGACAGGTCTATCGACAGGCCTATCTACAGTAGACCTAGACAGGTCTATCTACAGTAGACCTAGACAGGTCTATCGACAGGTCTATCTACAGTAGACCTAGACAGGTCTATCGACAGGTCTATCTACAGCAGACCTAGACATGCCTATCTACAGGTGACCTAGACAGGTCTATCGACAGGCCTATCTACAGTAGACCTAGACAGGTCAATCTACAGGTGACCTAGACAGGTCTATCGACAGGCCTATCTACAGTAGCTCTAGACAGGTCAATCTACAGGTGACCTAGACAGGTCAATCTATAGGTGACCTAGACAGGTCTATCTACAGTAGACCTAGACAGGTCTATCTACAGGTGACCTAGACAGGTCTATCTACAGGTGACCTAGACAGGTCTATCTACAGGTGTATCAGAAAGAGAGCCTTGTGCTCTTTTCTACAATGAGATTCACAAATCCCATTCTCATAGCCACTGGCTGTGTAGAAGAGAGGAGAGGAGGGGGAGAGAAGGGGAGAGGAGGGGGGAGGTGGCGGGGAGAGGAGAGGAAGAGAGTTAACTGCAGCCAAAACAATTTCCTGATCACCCACTCATTGTTCATCAGCAGATGATGGCTCACAGACACACACACACACAGTCTTGTACAACTAATCTTGTGGGGACACACAATTCAGTCCCATTCAAAATCCTATTTTCCCTATAGGGTTAGGCCCTAACCCGTACCCTTACCCTAAACCTAACCCTACTTCTTAACCCTAAAACTAACCCTAATTCTAACCTTAACCCTAAACCCCCTAGAAATAGCATTTGACCTTGTGGGGACTAACAAAATGTCCCCAGTTGGTCAAATTTCTGTTTGTTTACTATTCTTGTGGGCACTTCTGGTCCCCACAAGTATAGTTAAACACGTCCACACACACACACGCTTCAACACAAAGTGGCTCAGGTTTCTCTATTCTCAATACTGTACCATCTAAGGAATAGGAGCCTGACTTGGCATGTACTCTGCGGCACACAGCTTTTCCACTACAGGACGTCTGCTTAATGTATGGCAAACGGAATGTTAAGTCAAATTATAAACGTGTTGGTTCGTGCCCTGAATGCTGATTGGCTGACAGCTGTGGTATATCAGACCGTATACCAGGGGTATGACAAAGCATGTCTTTTTACTGCTCTACAGTGCATTTGGAAAGTATTCAGACCTATTCCCCTTTCCACATTTTGTTAATGTTACAGCCTTATTCTAAAATGTATTACATCATTTTTTCCCCTCATCAATCTACACACAATACGCCATGATGATAAAGAGAAAACAGGTTTTATAGATATTTCTGTACATGTATTAGAAATAAAAACCAGAAATACCTTATTTACATAAGTTGTATTTTTTTATTATTTCACCAGGTAGGCCAGTTGAGAACAAGTTCTCATTTAGAACTGCGACCTGGCAGTATTCAGACCCTGTCTGCTGCATTGAATGTCCCCAAGAACCCAGTGGCCTCCATCATTATTAAATGAAAGACGTTTGGAAACACCAAGACTCTTCCTAGAGCTGACCGCCCGGCCAAACTGAGCAATCGGTGGGGAAGGGCCTTGGTCAGGGAGGTGACCGCCCGGCCAAACTGAGCAATCGGTGGAGAAGGGCCTTGGTCAGGGAGGTGACCGCCCGGCCAAACTGAGCCATCGGTGGGGAAGGGCCTTGGTCAGGGAGGTGACCGCCCGGCCAAACTGAGCAATCGGTGGAGAAGGGCCTTGGTCAGGGAGGTGACCGCCCGGCCAAACTGAGCAATCGGTGGAGAAGGGCCTTGGTCAGGGAGGTGACCGCCCGGCCAAACTGAGCCATCAGTGGGGAAGGGCCTTGGTCAGGGAGGTGACCTCCCGGCCAAACTGAGCAATCGGTGGAGAAGGGCCTTGGTCAGGGAGGTGACCGCTGGTCACTCTGACAGAGCTCCCGATTTCCTCTGTGGAGATGGAAGGACAACAATCTCTGCAGCACTCCACCAATCAGGCCTTTATGGTAGTGGCCAGACTTCAGAAAAAGGCACATGACAGCCCACTTGGAGTTTGCCAAAAGGCAACTAAAGACTCTCAGACCATGAGAAACAAGATTCTCTGGTCTGATGAAACCAAGATTGAACGCTTCGGCCTGAATGCCAAGTGTCACGTCTGGAGGAAACCTGGCACCGTCCCTACGGTGAAGCATGGTAGTGGCAGCATCATTCTGTGGGGATGTTTTTGAGGGACCGGGACTGGGAGACTAGTCAGGATCGCGGAAAATATGAATGGAGCACAGTACAGAGGTCCTTGATGAAAACCTGCTCCAGAGCGCTCAGGACCTCAGACTGGGCCAAAAGTTCACCTTCCAACAAGACAACAGCCCTAAGCACACAGCCAAGACAACGCATGAGTGACTTCGGGACAAGTCTCTGAATGTCCTTGAGTGGCCCAACCAGAGCCCGGACTTGAACTCGATCAAACATCTCTGGAGAGACAACAAAGTACTGAGTAAAGGGTCTGAATACTTATGTAAATGTGATATTTCCGTTTTTTTTCTAAAAATCTATTTTTGCTTTCTCATTATGGGGTATTGTATTTAGATTGATGAGAGGAAAAATACTTTAATACATTTTTAAATAAGGCTGTAACGTAGCTGTCACGTTCGCTGGAATGAATATCGGACCAAGGCGCAGCGTGTGTTGAGTTCCACATAATCTTATTGAATAAAGTGAAACTTAGCAATGACAAAAACAAATAAACAATAAACTAACAACGAATCATGACTACAGAGATGCTATGTGCACTAACTCAAAACACATACATCCAAACAATATCCCATAACCCACAGGTGGGAAAAAATGCTACTTAAGTATTGTCACGCCCTGGTCGAAGTATTTTGTATTTATCTTCATGTATTGGGTCAGGCCAGGGTGTGGCATGGGGTTTTTGTAATTGTGGTGTGTTTGTCTTGGGGTTTTGGTGGTGGTATTGGGATTGTAGCTTAGTGGGTTATCTAGCAAAGTCTATGGCTGTCTGGAGTGGTTCTCAATCAGAGGCAGGTGTTTATCGTTGTCTCTGATTGGGAACCATATTTAGGCAGCCATATTCTTTGAGTTTGTCGTGGGTGATTCTGTAACGGTTTTCTAGGTGTGGTGAAGGAGAGTCGGACCAAAACGCAGCGTGTAGATTGCGATCCATGTTTAATCAAACAAACGTAAACACGAAAATAACACAAACACTACAAAACCAATAAACGTAACGAAAACCGAAACAGCCTATACTTGTCAACTAACACAGCGACAGGAACAAAGACACTAAGGACAATCACCCACGACAAACTCAAAGAATATGGCTGCCTAAATATGGTTCCCAATCAGAGACAACGATAAACACCTGCCTCTGATTGAGAACCACTCCAGACAGCCATAGACTTTGCTAGATAACCCACTAAGCTACAATCCCAATACCACCACCAAAACCCCAAGACAAACACACCACAATTACAAAAACCCCATGCCACACCCTGGCCTGACCCAATACATGAAGATAAATACAAAATACTTCAACCAGGGCGTGACAAGTATTATCCCCAATTAGAGACAACGATTACCAGCTGCCTCTAATTGGGAATCATACAAATCACTAACATAGAAAATAAACCTAGAACAACCCCCTAGTCACACCCTGACCGAATCTACCATAGAAAATAAAAGCTTTCTATGGTCAGGACGTGAACGGACTCCGAACGCAAAACCTGAAACAAAAAGGGAGGGTTAGGGGGGGTGTCTAGTGTCGGTGGAGGCTCTGGTGCGGGACGAAGTATCCGCTCATCCCGCAGATCCAGCCATGGACCCAGAATAACCACTGTGCCTGGACTGGACCTCGGCGCAGAGTAGGGCTCCTGCCATGGAGCTGGACTGGACCTCGGCGCAGAGTAGGGCTCCTGCCATGGAGCTGGACTGGACCTCGGTGCAGAGTAGGGCTCCCGCCATGGAGCTGGACTGGACCTCGGCGCAGAGTAGGGCTCCCGCCATGGAGCTGGACTGGACCTCGGTGCAGAGTAGGGCTCCTGCCATGGAGCTGGAGGTTCCGGACTGTGGACCGTCGTTGGAAGTTCCGGACCGGGGAACATCGTGGGAAGCTCTGGACTGGGGAGGTGCACTGGAGGCCTGATGCGTGGAGCCGGCACAGGTGGAGCCAGACTGGTGACACGCACTTTAGGGCGAGTGCGAGGAGCAGGCACAGGGCGCACCTGACTGGGAACACGCACTTCAAGGAGAGTGCGAGGAGTAGGAGCAGGCACAGGACGTACCTGACTAGGAACATGCACTTCAAGGAGAGTGCGAGGAGGAGGCACAGGACGTACCGGACTGGGGAGGTGCACTGGAGGCCTTGTGCGAGGAGCCGGCACAGGTGGCGCCAGACTGGTGACACGCATTTCAGGGCGAGTGCGGGGAGAAGGAACAGGATGTACTGGGCTGTGAAGGTGCACCGGAGACCTGGTGCGTATAGCCTGCATCAATGCTACCGGTTCGATGACACACCTCACACGGCAAGAAGGAACAGGATGTACTGGGCTGTGAAGGCGCACAGGAGACCTGGTGTGTATAGCCTGCATCAATGCTACCGGTTCGATGACACACCTCACACGGCAAGAAGGAACAGGATGTACTGGGCTGTGAAGGCGCACAGGAGACCTGGTGTGTATAGCCTGCATCAATGCTACCGGTTCGATGACACACCTCACACGGCAAGAAGGAACAGGATGTACTGGGCTGTGAAGGCGCACTGGAGACCTGGTGTGTATAGCCGGCATCAATTGTACCGGAACTTTAACACACTTCTCAGGACTAGTACTCAGGTGGCATCGGACGGCTAATATGCTCCTCAGGGCGAATGCCGCGCATACTACGCCAAACCAACAGCTCTCTCGCTTCACTCGCCTCGAAGGTCTCTAACTCTCCCCTCAACTTCGCCGACCACCCCGTGTGGCCACCCCCAACATTTTTTTTGAGGCTGTGTCTTGGGCTTGCGTCGTGGCCGCGAACCCTGGCGTCGTCACTGTCCTCCATTACCTCCTTCCGTCTCCCGCCATGGAAGGCGATCCTGCCTGCCAGGATTTCTTCCCAAGTCCAGGATCCCTTCCCATCCAGAATCTCTTCCCAAGTCCAGGATACTTCCTCCTCCTGGGCACGCTGCTTGGTCCTTTGTTGTTGGGAATATTCTGTCACGTTCGCTGGAATGAATATCGGACCAAGGCGCAGCGTATGTTGAGTTCCACATAATTTGAATGAATAAAGTGAAACTTAGCAATGACAAAAACAAATAAACAATAAACTAA
Source organism: Oncorhynchus nerka (assembly GCF_034236695.1). Classification (NCBI taxonomy): domain Eukaryota; kingdom Metazoa; phylum Chordata; class Actinopteri; order Salmoniformes; family Salmonidae; genus Oncorhynchus; species Oncorhynchus nerka. Next base: position 12,626,619 of record NC_088404.1, on the reverse strand, counting down.
CAACGAACCGTGACTACAGAGATGCTATGTGCACTAACTCAACACACATACATTCAAACAATATCCCATAACCCACAGGTGGAAAAAAATGCTACTTAAATATGATCCCCAATTAGAGACAACATAGAAAATAAACCTAGAACCCCACATAGAAAATAAACTAGAACAACCCCCCAGTCATGCACAGACCTACTCTACTATAGAAAACAAAAGCTTTCTCTGGTCAGGATGTGACAGTTGCAAAATGTTTAAAAAAGAAGAAGGGGTCTGAATACTTTCCGAATGCACTTTAAATGCATGCAAAGTTTATATGTCATCGAAAACGTACCTGTCCTGCAGAAAGCCACTTGTTTCTTTAGGTTCCAAGTCAGTAGCTTGGGAGAGAGAATTGGAACAGTTTATTTATTCACTGGCTACGGTAGTTTTGGCTTGTCCTGTCCATGTTTAACTTTCATTGGCTATTACTCTATACTTACTCTATACTCTATATGACAGTTGACTTCGCCTATTATGAAACACTCATGATGAAAGCAATAATAAAGAGCTTTCATTTATTTTACTTCTTAAAAAAGTCAACATTCGTAACCAGGGTCGGAGTATTAGTGAGGCTAATAACTAGTTCATTACTATCAGGTCCGGAGTATTAGTGAGGCTAATAACTAGTTCATTACTATCAGGTCCGGAGTATCAGTGAGGCTAATAACTAGTTCATTACTATCAGGTCCATAACCAGGGTCGGAGTAATAGTGAGGCTAATAACTAGTTCATTACTATCAGGTCCATAACCAGGGTCGGAGTAATAGTGAGGCTAATAACTAGTTCATTACTATCAGGTCCATAACCAGGGTCGGAGTAATAGTGAGGCTAATAACTAGTTCATTACTATCAGGTCCATAACCAGGGTCGGAGTAATAGTGAGGCTAATAACTAGTTCATTACTATCAGGTCCATAACCAGGGTCGGAGTAATAGTGAGGCTAATAACTAGTTCATTACTATCAGGTCCATAACCAGGGTCGGAGTAATAGTGAGGCTAATAACTAGTTCATTACTATCAGGTCCGGAGTATTAGTGAGGCTAATAACTAGTTCATTACTATCAGGTCCGGAGTATTAGTGAGGCTAATAACTAGTTCATTACTATCAAGTCCATAACCAGGGTCGGAGTAATAGTGAGGCTAATAACTAGTTTATTCCTATCAGGGCCCTAATCATATTCAAAGGACAGTATAGAAGTCTACATCCCTCCCAAAGCTCTACGATCCATACAGACCTGGGTTCAAATAGCATTTGAAATCTTGCTTTAGCCTTTCTGGAGTGCAAAGTGGGTGGGTTTTTCCATTTTTTTTTACTTTTCTATTGGTTCCATTACAACAGGCAGCTCAATCAAGTGTCTTTGCCCAGAGTGATGGTTTCTGGCATAGTCCTTTCATCCACTTCTCCCTTTCATCCACTCCTGGGCACATAACTAAAACCGTGCAGAAACGCAGGGCAGCTCCTGCCTGTACCTGTCCGAAGTTCTCCTGACAATGAGATTCATTTGTCTGGGCTATGCTCATTTCAGATCACGTGACTATCATGATTTATTAGGAAAAACTGTAACTTCTCCAACTGGTAGGATACGGATATTTATCATAATACACTACTGTACACTTAAGTTCCACATGACCATACAGTCACATCCTTGACATTACCACACAAAAAGAAGCAATCTGAGACAGTCATACTGTTACTGAATGGGGCATGTTTTCAGTTCCTTTATTTCAGTTCCACCATGCAAACCATCAAAAGTCAAAATGTTCAAACCGAGTCCAATACTTCCTATCGTCACCATTTAGGATGACTGTGGGTATAACACATTACAGAACTACAGTATCAATATAAAATTTACACATTTACAGTTTTAGGGCTCAACTAAATGAGTCAGCATTTTCTTAAATGACCCAAGATAGTGGTTATGACAGATGGATAGAGGATTTAAAAAAAGACTGTTTCAAACACCACAAGAGGCACACATACATGCATGTCTCTCCTGTGTAAAAAAGAAAAGCACCACAATAAATGCCCCCTAAAACCATGCACAAACAGATGTAACACACCGTGCAACACTCATAAGGAGCAAATCATTTTTCCCTACATTAACAGTGCATAAAAATTGTGTAACAATCACAACAAGTGGTTGTTTGGTCATCAATTCACAGTCATTTTTGTTATCGTCAACCTCTGAAATGTAATATATCAAGTTCCACAAGAAAATATGATTTAAAGTGGGAAAAGGGAGGATTTGTCTAAGCATGTGCATCAGACATTTTTTTTTTTTAAACAAGCCACTATATTAATAATTGTACCCTCATCAGGTACAATCTTTAGTAGCACTGTACTACATTGTAAATGCAGTGGTGTTCAGTGTAGAGTATACTGAACATAGTCAATTGTTAACTCAAATGTTTGTTTGTCGTCACTAAATGAAATAAAAGTCACAAAAAAATGACATTGATAAGTTGGGTAGAGAAGAAAAGGTACGATGGGGATATTTTCCTTTGAACAGTAAAAATGGAAATAAATGATACAATGATACAGCAAATCATTAATCTGACTTTATTACAACATGTCAATGTAGGTATTTTATGAATAAACCCTGCAGTTATTTCATATGAAAGTCTCTCAAACTAGCATGTAGCCTATAAGAAGACATCACAGGAAGTTGGTGGCACCTTAATGGGGGAGAATGGGTTCGTGGTTATGGCTGGAGTGGAATGGTATAAAATACACCAGACACATGGTTTCCATGGTTTCCATGTGTTTGATGCCATCCCATTAGCTCCGATCCAGCCATTGTTATGAGCCGTCCTCCCCTCAGTAGCCTCCACTGGAAGACGCGCTCTTATCAAGTTTGCCCCGTTGGTTTCAACAACATTTACAGCAATTCTATACTAAAAAAAGCTTCACACAATCACCGCTCTGTCTTGGAAAGAATAGCCAGGCTGTCGGTCTCACTGAGGTAATATTTGTTATAAAGGTGCTTTTAAAAGGGTTTTGATAAATAAATGAACCTGTGCTTGTTAGTGCTGGCTCATCACCTGCTGGATTCTGTCAGTCATAATTCACCTGGAAAAACTAGCTACATCGCATTGCAAAAGTCCTACAGAAAATATTGGCAATGAAGACACGTGGGACAGATCTTTCAAAAAATGGTTTTGTTGGGGACACATCTTAGTATTTCCTCAATTCTAAAGAACCTCAATACAAGGGTCAAATCAAAGCAGCCTATTATCATGTTAAATGTTAACTTTGAGAGGGTTTTATCTTGGCAAACAGAAGTTAAATCTAGTAAGCACAGCACTTAACAGAAGGACAAACTATCTTGTTTCGTTTCCACGTTGTACCAAATAGGATCCAGTCATAACAGTTATGCAGTCAGTTGACTACAATTCAGAATGACTAGAATCCAGTTGACTAAATTCTACAATCCAGGATCTAGAATGACTATAATCCAGTTGATTAGATTCTACAATCCAGAAAGAGTCTAGTCATTCTGGATTCTAGTCATTTTAGATTCTCTAATCTAGCCAAACAGATTCTAGTCAATTTGGCTAGTTTTAAGAATTGATCATCGAAAACGATCAGAATCCAGTTGACTATATTCTACAATCCAGAATGACTATGTTCAGGCTGTTTGTTTGACCTTACCCTGGTCCTCCACCTTCCTGATGGCTGCCTGGATGGCTTTCTGGTCTCCCAGGAGCTGCATGGGTTTGGTGGGCCGGAAGTTCTCATCCAGCTCAATCAGAATGGGTGTCCCAGTGGGTAACGTCACATTGACGATATCAGCATCTGATATACCTGTTGATAGAATACTGAATGTTGTGTTGTTCTGCTTCTGTAAACCACAGTAAAACGACCATACTATCGCCATAAACATAATAAAACCGTTAGCACAGCTTTCGCCCATGCTGTTATGTAAAGCGCTAGCAACATGACCAATTAAAACCAAAATACACAGATAAGTGAATAACTTTGTTTACGTCTAGATCTTTACACATTTTTTTTGTCCAGCTACATAGCGACGATAATTTAACATAACGGCCTATAAAGTACCTGGCTGGCCAACTACGACAAACGTGATCTCTAGAAGCCTGTGGGGAAGAGAAAAGGTCAATGTGGATCTACTGGCAGTAGCCTGATGTAACATAAACCTAGTGGCCTTTTGGTACAAGTTCAACCGCGTGACATTTCTGGAACTAATATACAGTATATTCCTCTCATCCAAATGAGAGTGAATGATAGTTACAAACTAGGTCTAAAACATGGAGGCCCTAGCAAACTCCAATACAAGGGCCTTTGTGGATTCAAACATTCAAATGCAGGTGAAAGTGGCCATGCAGCTCATACTAAAATCTGCAGGAACAAAAGAGAACAATAGCAGTGCAGCAAAAGTCAATGGTAATAATGGTACTGCAACTGATGCAGTCCAGCCGAGCAGGGTTGGCACACAGAGACACGCAGACACACGAGGAGCCACCAGGCATACCTTCCAGGTGTTTCAGCAGGGCCCTGCAGCTATTCCCGTGCCCAGAGATGAGCACCAATTTCCCCCGTTTGATCTCCGGCACAATGGTGCCGTCCCAGTATGGCTGGAGCCTCTCTAAGACATCCTTCAGGCTCTCTGACTTCGGAAGAAACTCTTTAGACACATCACAGGTAGAATACCGGCGGTCATTGTAGATCTCCAGGAAGTAAGGGTGTGATTCATCGATAGGGGGAGGCGTGAGGTCATAGCTCCTCCTCCACTGTTTCACCTGCTCCTCACCGTGGTTTAGGGCCATCTCAGCTCTATTCAGCCCGATCAGAGCACCATAATGGCGCTCGTTGAGTCTCCACGTCCTGACCACGGGGACCCACTCCTGCCCCATGGCTTCCAACAACAGCCAGGCTGTGTGGATGGATCGGCTGAGCAGGGAGGTAAATACCACATCCAGCTGGTAGCCTGCTTCCTTCAGGAGGTGACCGCACGCCAAAGCCTCCTTGACCCCGTCCGCACTCAGCCTCTGGTCCACCCAGCTGCAGAAGCGGTTCTCTTTGGTCCAGGCTCCTTCTCCATGCCTCATCACAAAGACTTTGTACTTGGACATCCGGAAAGACTGTCTGGCAGCAGCAGCCTGTACTGTACACAAACAATGGGTTTACAGATGAGGGTGATGCTGGACTAGTACAGTAACATAGTACTGTACTGTGGCCAGACACTTACCACAAAAGTGAAAAACATCATTCAACAAGTCTCTTGAGTTTCATCAACCTAAATATCCAACAACATTTCAGTGCTGTATATTATTAACCACACACACACACACACACACACACACACACACACCTAATATTTTACTGTTACTATGGAACTGCTGTTACTAAGCTTAATGTCAGAAGCAGTCGCCATGTCATTTATTCTGGGGGTGGGTCTAGTGGGGTCAGCAAATGTCCGGCATTTCGAGTGGTTAAAAGGCTACATGCCAATACAACGGGTTATTGTTTAACTTCAAATTAAACAGGGTAATTCAGTAACTAAACATGGAAATGTGGCTATTGCACATTCCCTAATTAATACATTTTACATCAAAACAGTCAAATAGTAAAAATAAATTAAAAGAGCTTGCCTTATGCACTTGTCATCTCATTGGTAGGCTGCTAACGGCCATGCGTTTACGCGCGAGACTGCAAGACGGCAAGCTACAAAACATACATGTACCGGAACATGCATCATAATAATAGCATGAATACGCTCTTACCCTGCGAGTTACAAGTCCGTCCCAAAAGTGACTGCTGACAGAAATTTGGACAACCATCGAGAGCATTTAAGAAGTCAGCGATTGAAAGCTTGTGGTCCAATCGAAACGGAAAAACTCAGGTTAGGGCGGGATTTGTGTCATGTGTGCTGCCCATCGGTGGAGAGAGATGAGAGAAAAGGCCCTCTAGAACGGTCGTCATGGGGGAGAAGGCGTGGCATGACCGATTCTACTAGCTACATTGTAACAGTCACTGAACGTGGCTAGACAGTAAAACTACAGTATGAACTATGATTGATCCACAATGCAAATTACACGCACGCACACACACACACACACACACGATCACCTTTGTGGACTAAACTGTGTGCAGCTGACGGTTGACCATACACGTGGCAATGATAACACATTTAATTTATTGTCAGTAACTCAATCATATTTGGATAACTTCAAACATCCAACATTTTGCATGTCAATACCATATAATATGCACTACTGTTCAACAGTTTGGGGTCACTTTAGAAATGTCCTTGTTTTTAAAAGGAAAGCACATTTTTTTTGTCCACATCAAATTAATCAGAAATACAGTGTAGACATTGTTAATGTTGTAAATGACTATCGCAGCTGGAAATGGCAGATTAAAAAAGAAATGGAATATCTACATTGGCGTACAGAGGCCCATTATCAGCAATCATCACTCCTGTGTTCCAATGGCACGTTGTGTTAGCTAATCCAAGTTTATCATTTTACAAGGCTAATTGATCATTAGAAAACTCTTTTGCATTTATATTAGCACAGCTGAAAACTGTTATCCTGATTAAAGAAGCAATAAAACGGGCCATCTTTAGACTAGTTGAATCTGGAGCGTCAGCATTTGTGGGTTAGATTACAGGCTCAAAATGGCCAGAAACAAAGAACTTTCTTCTGAAACTCGTCAGTCAATTCTTGTTCTGAGGAATGAAGGCTGTTCCATGCGAGAAATTGCCAAGAAACTGAAGATCTCGTACAATGCTGTGTACTACTCCCTTCACAGAACTGCGCAAACTAGCTCTAACCAGAATAGAAAGAGTTGTGGGAGGCCCCGGTGCACAAATGAACAAGAGAACAAGTACATTAGAGTGTCTAGTTTGAGAAACAGACGCCTCACAAGTCCCCAACTGGCAAGTGGCTGTTCCACTGGATGTCATAAGGTGAAAGCACCAATTTGTAAGTCGCTCTGGATAAGAGCGTCTGCTAAATGACTTAAATGTAAATGTAAATCTTCAATAAATAGTACCTGTCAAACTCCAGTCTCAATGTCAACAGTGAAGAGGAAACCACGATATGCTGACCTTCTACAACATTAACAATGTCTACACTGTATTCCTGATCAATTTGATGTTATTTTAACAGACAAAAAATGTGCTTTTCTTTCAAAAACCAGGACATTTCTACATGACCCCAAATTTTTAAACGGTAGTGTATATAATAACAACATTCCATAACATATTACATAAAGATAAAACATTATTTTCCATTGAGTGACTATAATTATCATATGATATAAATGTGATTTGCATGCACACACAAAACATATGTACACATAACAACGCAAGAGACTCTGTAGCTACGTAACACCATGCAAACTAACTCTGTTCCTTGACTGTCATAATGTAAGTTAAACACTGAGAAGTCATAATGATGTCATCGTTCCACCCGTGGCTATTAGGAAGCAGCGAACATCTTCTTTCTGCCCTCCATGCCAGACATGGCATCCACATTCTTACGCCAATCAGTCACTTCCTCTTTCTGTGGGGATGACAGAAGTATTGCACACACAGTTGAATTGCAGGTGCACATTACAACAAAAAATAAGTAACGAAAAGAAAGCATTGGGACAGGCTGTACTGTGCAGTGAATGTCCTTCTCACCTTCTCCTCTTCCTTCTTGACAGTCTTGAGGTTGGCCTTGAAGTCGACAGACTCTTTGATCTTGGCTCCCAGCAGGGCCCCCATCATGGCTTCAGCTGATACTCTCACCCTCTTCAGCTGAGGTCGCTTCTTGCCCTTCAGCTCAATGATCTTCATGGTCAGATTTTCAATCTACATAGCAAGGTGTCAAAAAAAATACAAGTCTCCATTTCTAAATGAAAGTCCCACATACCAACACAAATATTCACTCTGTGATAAAATGTCACTCCGTGGTAAGAGTACCCGACTCAAAGCCACAAGAGGGTAGACAATATTTCAAACGTTGCTGTCTGTACATTGATTTGATTGAAATGTTATTGTAAAAAAAGAAATGCTTATGTTGCCTTTATGTTAGTTTTTTTTACAATATTGACCTGAACAAAGGTTTAGTAAATACTATTCTTCTTAATAAGATATCCCATACTTGGATAGAGTATGCATTGAAAGATCATACATTGAAGTGACCTGTTTGTAATATTTGAATTTGAGAATCTGTGGATCGGGTACCTCTGCGTCACTTTTGGAGACTTTCATTGCGATGTCGTACCGCTCTTCATCAACAACATCAATTTTCTGGTGCAGTTCTTTACAAAGAGTCTGTGAAGAGAAAGCAGATTGATATCTGAATATACCGTACTCATGCCCATAGTACCTGAATATTTCAGAATATACCGAATGTACTTAACTCAGACTGAATATACCTAAATATACAAACAAACTCATATTCATAGTACTCTTCCTGAATATAACTAACTATACTGTAGTCATACTCATAGTAACCTACAGATGTGGTCATTTTGATCACTCTGTTGTCCCAGAGAATTGTCCTGAGCCACAGGATTTACACGAATTCACAGAAAATCTGCAGTTCTCCTCTCTCGCTTGTTCAAATCCTAAAGCACCAGACCAAATACATGTCCTACTACTGTAGGAGGTCCTATCAAAACGCATTTCCTGTTAGAAAGTATAACTTTTTTTGGGAGAATAATCAAATCTTCCTGGAGCAGGATTATTTTACTCCTGCGATGAAACTGATCAAATTAAGATCTGACACCTGTACCTACACCTGAACATTCCTAAATATACTTATACCATAGTACTGTACCTAAATGAACATTAATATACACATTGTACTGTACCTGAATATACATGACTATACTCATAGTACTCTACCTGAATATACATGACTATATGCATAGTAATGTATCTAAATAATATTCCTATATTAATAGTACCTGCAGGTCCTGTACAGACAGCCCAGAGAGGTTGAGTGCTGGGACTCGTTCACTCAGTGTGCTTTCTCTGTCAATCACCTTCTGCTCCTTTTCAGCCATCAACATAGCCATGGCCTTCTTCACCAGCTTGGTCTGGGATACAACACCATATCATTACTTTATACTATTATGTATTATCAATGTACTTGTAGCACAACTGCTATTGTGTTTTATATATCTATGTATGCGTTAGCCACAAATCACAACTCACACACATTATGGAGAAGTATTGTTTAGTTGTGACTGTGACAGTAACAGGGAAGTAAGACACAAAAGCTACCTTCAAGAAGAGTCTGCGAGATGCAGAGATCTTCGACTTTGGTTTTGGCTGAAATGAGGACAGAGAAGATGTCTTAAGCTCATTGCTAAACAACGAATAAACAATAATATTCACGATCAATATTTTCATGTTAAATTATTAATTGGCTTTTATGGACAGTACCCTTAAAATGTTTGTCTTTGTATTGCTGCTGCCTCAAATTAGCTGATGTAAGAAGGGCTTTATATAACACATTTGATTGATTTGATCAAAAGTCCTGAAATCCAGAATATAAAATAGCCTGATCATGCTATCATAGCCATGCTATGCTGCAACTGCACCTTCTAGGCCAGCTCAGTGAAGCATAAATTATTGTGATAATAGACCTGTATCCCTTCTTTCTTTTCTTTCCAAAACACTTGAGTGTGCTGTCTCTGACCATCTCTCTCTTTTTCTCACTCAGAACGATCTTCTTGACCCTAACCAGTCACGTAGGCTCTCTGCTCTGCCAAAACTGACTCTCTCCCCTCTGTTCTCATCCTCCTAGATCTGTCTGCTGCCTTCAACATCCGTGAACCATCAGATCCTCCTCTCCACCCTCTCAGGGTTGGCCACCTCAGGCTCTATCAGATCCTCCTCCACCCTCTCAGGGTTGGCCGTCTCAGGCTCTATCAGATCCTCCTCTCCACCCTCTCAGGGTTGGCCGTCTCAGGCTCTATCAGATCCTCCTCTCCACCCTCTCAGGGTTGGCCGTCTCAGGCTCTATCAGATCCTCCTCTCCACCCTCTCAGGGTTGGCCATCTCAGGCTCTATCAGATCCTCCTCTCCACCCTCTCAGGGTTGGCCATCTCAGGCTCTGCACACTCCTGGGTTGCATCCTACCTGGCATGTCGCTCCTTTATGTATTTGTTTTGAGCTGTTGGCGGTAGGGGCACTTGATTCAGCAGGCCTAGCGCTGCGAAAGGCAAAGTGTTCCCATTTTGAACCATTTCATGTGTCTGAAGGTAGAACTCTGCACACCCAGCAGGCCCAGAGATCAAATCAAGTGCACTTACAGGTCTATCGCTGGCCAATCAGATAGCTCACATCATAAAAAACATGACTAAAGAGACACAGCAAAGAGTTGCTGTTGTTATGAGTAAGTTCATGTTTGTTGTTATTCAGCACTGTCAACACTTTGTTCAACACTTTTATAAGCCATAAAACGCGAGTTCTCCCTACTTCCACTCACACTACAACCAGCACTGCAGCTGTAATGAATGCGTATAGAAAAGTGTTCCCATAAGTTTACATTGTTATTATTAGAGGCTTTTAATATCAAGGAATATTTAACTTTCTGGTAAAAAGAGTAACAACATGAATTGGTGCATGAGGCAGAAATGATTCAGTGCGACTTAAGTTTTATTATCAGCTGGAAGACTGTTCCCTTTTTTCAGCGAAGGGAGCTTTCTCCCTCCCCTCACTGACCATCAGATGCAGGTCATCAGTACAGTAAAAAACAAAGAAGCTCACTTAGCTTTGCCTCACAATTAATACAACAAATAGTCTATTACCAGCGTGATAATATACCTAAATGTTTTTAATTTAAAAATGGTCTGAGAAGAACAAAATTGGCAGGGCAATTCAAGCATAGTGGTAATGTATTGGGTCTATAGCTTACTGTACATACTGTACCTCATTGCTACAGAACTGTTTTTAATTGGTTAATAGGCTTAGGTTTTTTTAAGTCATGTTAAAAAATGGAGTGGTAGATCTCGGCTTGCGTTTTTACTCAGAATGTGATCTTGGTGACCACTGCTCTACAACATTCGAAGAGTACGAGCTTTCCTCACACAGGAAGCAGTGCAGATTCTAATCCAGGCCCTTGTCATTTCCCGCCTAGACTACTGCAACTCTCTGTTGGCTGGGTTCCTCGCTTGTGCCATCAAACCCCTGTAACTTATCCAGAACGCAGCAGCCCACCTGGTGTTCAACCCTCCTAAGTTCTCCCGTGTCACCCCGCTCCTCCGCACACTACACTGGCTTCCAGTCGAAGCTTGCATCATCTTCAAGACTCTGTTGCTTGCCTACGGAGCAGCAAGGAGAACTGCCCCTCCTTACCTTAAGGCTATGCTCAAACCCTACACACCCCCCTCCCCCCACCACTCCGCCCCACCTCCAAAAAAAAGGGACTTTTCTTTTCCTACTAGCACTGACTGCTGTTGAGGGAAAATGTACTTGAAACGATTGTGATATGTTGTTGTCTCACCTAGCTGTCTTAAGATGAATGCACTAATTGTAAGTCGCTCTGGATAAGAGTGTCTGCTAAATTACTCAAATGTAAATGTAAATTACGCCTGTCAAGATGATCATTGTGTAAGGGCCGTGTTAATTTCTGCACATTTGTTCTGGTTTGAGTATGAAAATTCACTTACCGGCCTGGACCAACATCAACCAATTGGAGAGAAAGAAACCAAAACCCCAAAATAAGAAGATTGTTACATTTCTGTTCTTTGCATATTGTTTACTGCAGTGCCTACAAAATGTCTACACCCTCCTTTGAGTTCTTCACATTTTATCGTTACAAAGTGGGCTTAAAATTTATTTAATTGTCAATTGTTTTAAACAAGCTAAACTATTTTTTTTTTAAACAATCTAAAATACTCTCGAATGTCAAAGTGTAAGAAAAAAATTCTAACATTTATTAAATATGAATGAAAAATAAAAACACTAATAAAGTATTCACCCCCGAGTCAATGCATGTTAGAAACACCTGAGGTGGTGATTACAGCTACAAGTCTTCTTGTCTCATAAGACCATTACACACCTCTATTGTGTAATATTTTCCCATTTAGTATTTTAAAAATTCTTCATGCTCTGTCAAGGTGTTGGGATCATGTCTACACAGTAATGTTCAGGTCTTGCCATAGATTTCAAAGCGGATTTAAATTCAAAACTGGGCTTCTCAGGAAAATGCGCTGCCTTCTTGGTAAGCAACTCCAGTGTAGATTTGGCTTTTGTTTGTTATTGTCCTGCTGGAAAGGGAATTCCTCTCCCAGACTGAAGCAGATTTTCCTCTAGGATTTTGCCTGTGCTTAGCTACATCCTATTTCTTTTCATCCTGAAAAACTCCCCAGTATTTGCAGCCACCACCATGCGTGAGAATAAGAAGACAGTTACTCAGTGATGTGTTGTGTTGGATTTGCCCAAACATAAGACATTGCATTTATGCCAAGAAGTATATTCCTTTGCCATGTTTTTTTCAGTATTACTTTAGTGGCTTATTGCATACAGTACATATGCATGTATTCTGTATATTTCTATTCTTCTTTTCACTCTGTGATTTAGGTCAATTTTATGGAGTCACTGAAATGCTGTTGATCTATCCTCATTTTTCTCCCATTATTGTCACGCCCTGGCCATAGAGAGGCTTTTTATTCTCTATTTTGGTTAAGCCAGGGTGTGACTAGGGTGGGCGTTCTATGTTCTTTTTTCTATGTTTTTGTATTTCTTTGTTTTTGGCCGGGTATGGTTCTCAATCAGGGATAGCTGTCTGTCGTTGTCTCGGATTGAGAACCATACTTAGGTAGCTCTTGTCCACATGGGTTTTGTGGGTAGTTATTTTCTGTTTAGTGGGTGTTGCACCTGACGGAGCTGTTTCGGTTGTGCCGTTTATTACTTTGTATTTAGTGTTCAGTTATATTTAATCAAATGCTGAACACGTACCACGCTGCACCCGGGTCCTCACCTTCTTCCACCGACAATCGTTACAATTACGGCCATTGCACTCTGTAACTGATTAAAAATGTCCAATTGCCTCATGGTGACATCCCTAAGCAGTTTCCTTCCTGTCCTGCAGCTCAGTTCAGAAAGATGACTGTATCTTTGAGTTGTCTGGGTGGTTTAATACATAATCATAATTATTAACTTGACCATGCTTAAAGATATATACAATGGCTTATTTGTTATTGTTACCCGTCTACCAATCACTGCCTTTATTTATGAGGTTTTCGAAAAGCTTTGTAGTTGAATCTGGGCTTGAAATTCAATACTTGACTGTGGGACCTTACATATGTTGTATGTATGGGGGACAGAGGAAGGGTTAGTCATTATGTCACCCCCTATTACTTCATACAGAGGGAGTCCATGTAACTTATCATATGATTTGTTAAGCCACATTTGACTTCTGAACTCATTTAGGCCTAAACAAACGGTTGAATACTTACGCAACGACTATATTTTGTATTAATTTGTCAAAAACAATTATAATTTTACTTTCACTTCGGGTATTTTGTGTGGATCAATTACAAAAAAATACAATTAAATCTATTTCAATCCCACTTTGTAATACAACAAAATGTGGATCAAGTTCAAGGGGATGTACACTTTCTAAAGTCACTGTATATGTTGACAGCAATGCAATGAAATATGAGACGTCGATACTTACGCTTCAGACATGGTTGCGGTTCTCTGTGTCTCCTACATATTTCACAATGTAAAAAAGTTCAACAGTTACAACAGACTGAAAGACGTTTTCAAAACTACCTCATATTACAGACAGCTTATTTTATTACGGACAGTTTCTAGCACGCCAAACTATAGCTAAACTATTTTAGATAAAACATACATAAAACAATACATTTAGTTCATTTGGATAATATTCCAATCTATTCTAGCAGATTATCAAATAAAAATAATCTTATTTCTTTAACTACAGCAAATGACTGTAATAAAATCGTACAACATACAACTAAAATACATGACCTTGCAGAAATAAAATAATGGTTGAAAGTCAGTACTGTTAACACACAATAAATCTGTCAGAGTAGTATTTTGTCTTTATTTTATTCAGTGTTTAATTTAGGATTTAGAAACATATCTGACTAGTATTTGGGGTATTTGGGGTATTATCAAAGAATGCTAGTATGCAGATTTATAACTTGATTAAGAAAGGTCTTCTCCCAAGATATCTCCTTTTTAGTATTGTAGACTTTAGACTGCATGAATTGTACACACAAATGGAGATGGAGTTTTGAGCTCAAATAGCTAAACTGGTTAGCGATCTTCTGTAATATCTCACAAAAACCACATATATCAAACATACATAACAGAACACAATTCTCTGGTTGTTTGCCAATTCATAAAATTACCATGAAATTTACCATGAAAACAAAAAATGCAATAAAGTTCTGGTCTTACCCGATTGCAATAGAAATTGTTGGCAAACTAAAACAATCCTGACATAAATCACACGTACAAACTTCAACTTCAACTTGACATCTCTTTGTTGGGGTATCTACTCACACTGACAGCAAGCTACTGTCAAAAACATACACAAAAGAAAATCCTTTACCACAATCAGATTTGACACTTTCCTCCTTTGAGGCGTTATGTTAATACTGGAAACGTACTTTTCAGATGAAGAAAAGCTACTGTAACGTTACTAGTTGTCTTTGTGAGGCTGGAGGGATGAAAAGTGGGTTACTATATAGATTCTGGACCTCATGTGAGTGGCTCACCAAAATAGACCCTCTGTCCTCAACATTCTTATTATGTGTGACCTTCCACACATAGTAACTTGATTTGAGTTTTAGTGGTGATACTTTATATTCTACTACATGTTATTTGAGGGCGTAAATAAATCTATGTAAGTGATACATTATATTTGGTGAACACAACCAAGAGCACTTCAGAGAATTTGATTCGTGTCACATAACTAACTGTACAATGCCATGTCGCTTGGAAATGAATAATGATCACACTGTACCCGGACGGTTTATTATAAGAATTAAAAGATAGATGTACACTACCGGTCAAAAGTTTTAGAACACCTACTCATTCATGGGTTTTTCTTTATTTTTACTATTTCTACATTGTAGAATAATAGCGAAGACATCCAAACTTTGAAATAACACACATGGAATCATGTAGTAACCAAAAAATTGTTAAACAAATCTAAATATATTTTATATGGGTGATTCTTCAAATAGCCACCCTTTGCCTTGATGACAGCTGTGCACTCTCTTGGCATTCTCTCAACCAGCATCACCTGGAATGCTTTTCCAACAGTTCCCACATATGCTGAGCACTTGTTGGCTGCTTTTCCTTCACTTTGCGGTCCGACTCATCCTAAACCATCTCAATTTGGTTAAGGTCGGGGGATTGTGGAGGTCAGGTCATCTGATGCAGCACTTCATCACTCTCCTTCTTGGTAAATAGCCCTTACACAGCCTGGAGGTGTGTTGGGTCATTGTCCCATTGAAAAACAAATGATAGTCCCACTAAGCCCAAACCAGATGGGATGGCGTATCACTGCAAAATGCTGTGGTAGCCATGCTGGTTAAGTGAGCCTAAATCACAGACAGTGTCACCAGCAAAGCATCCCCACACGACAACACCTCCTCCTCCATGCTTCACGGTGGGAAATACACATGCAGAGATAATCTGTTCACCCGCACTGCGTCTCACAAAGACACGTCAGTTAGAACCATACATCTCTCATTTGGACTCCAGACCAAGGACACATTTCCACCGGTCTAATGTCCATTGTTTGTGGCCCAAGCAAGTTTCTTCTTATTCTTGGTGTCCTTTAGTATTGGTTTCTTTGCAGCAATTCGACCATGAAGGCCTGATTCTCCTCTGAACAGTTGATGTTGAGATGTGTCTGTTACTTGAACTATGTGAAGCATTTATTTGGGCTGCAATTTCTGAGGCTGGTAACTCAACTGAATTTATTCTCTGCAGCGGAGGAAACTTTGGGTCTTCCTTTCCTGTGGCGGTCCTCATGAGGGCCAGTTTCATCATAGCACTTGATGGTTTTTACGACTGCACTTGAAGAAACTTTAAAAGTTCTTGAAATTTTCCGGATTGACTGACCTTCATGTCTTAAAGTAATGATGGACTGTCATTTGTCTTTGCTTATTTGAGCTGTTCTTGACATAATATGGACTTGGTCTATTACCAAGTAGGGCTTTCTTCTGTATACCACCGCTACCTTGTTACAACACAACTGATTGGCTCAAACGCATTAAGAAGGAAAGAAATTCCACAAATTAACTTTTAAGAAGGCACACCTGTTAATTGAAATGCATTCCAGGTCTTCACTATTATTCCACAATGTAGAAAAAAAAAGAAAAGAAAAGAAAAACCCTTGAATGAGTAGGTGTTCTAAAACATTTTACCGGTAGTGCACCTCTGTCTAAAAAAAATATATATTTTGCACAAATGGGCAATAAATGTACAATATACACCCCAAGCCAATGGATATCCAGAGTATTTACTTCCTAAATACAGAGCGTATATTAAGAGTACTGTCCTGTCTTCCGTTGTTTGACTAGCCCTCTCAAATAAAATAAATGGTTGAATCCCAATCCCTACCACAGCAATCCATAATGCCCCCATAATCATTTCACAAATCCCTACCACAGCAATCCATAATGCCCCCATAATCATTTCACAAATCCCTACCACAGCAATCCATAATGCCCCCATAATCATTTCACGAGCAGTTGTTTTACAATTGAGTTAAAAGTTGATTTAATTGGTATCAGTTTTGAAACAAGTAATTCTTGATGGGGTGTATATAGACATTCAATAGTACATTTGTACAGTAGACAACCAATAATAGGGAAAAATAGCAACGTTAGTGGGTGGAAGCAACGTTCTCCGACCTCAAGCTAACACTGCCATCATCAGGCAGTTGAGGATAATATTGGTCTCCAAACAAGAAACTGCACTTGGAATACTACAAATAAAAAAGGATTGAAAATAAGGAAATGCATTTGCTCAAACACACTAATATTACGTTTATTGTACACACACTATCTGTTTTCCCTTCAACATTCTCATACAGTCATTTAAATCAAAAAACCTTTATTTCACGTACAAAAAAGAACAAATGTTTTGTATTTATTTATTTTTCTTCTCCATGTGTTCCCTCAGTTATCTCCTACAGTTATTCTTCATACCTTCAGTTGCCCTCTCTGTCGCATGGTCTTTTATCTTCAATCATCAAAGCCATCGTTGGAGGATGACGTGATAATCATCACTCATCTGCAAAACATGATGTATTATGTAAGTATTCACACTCCTTGACTTTATACAAATTGTTTTGTGCTACAGCCTGAATGTAAAATGGATTAAAGTGAGATTGTATGTCATATGTGGAATTATAAATCCCCATAATGGCAAAGTGGAATTATGTTTTTAGAATCGTTTTGAAATTAATTCATTAAAAAGGAAAATCTAAAATGTCTTGAATAAATAACACCTTTTGTTATGGCAAGCCTAAATAAAATCAGGAGTACAAATGTGTTTAACAAGTCACATAATTAGTTGCATGGACTCTGTGTGCAGTATAGTGTTTAACATGATTTTTGAATGCCTACCTCATCTCTGTACTATGTACACACATACAGATAACTGTATCAGTTGAGCAGTGAATTTCAAACAAATTCAACCACAAAGACCATGGAGATTTTCCAACGCCTCACAAAGAAGGGCACCTATTGATACTTTAGATTTTTTTTTAAATAAAATAAATGTAAATGCAGATATTGAATATCTCTTTGAGCATGGTAAAGTTATGAATTACCCTATGGATGGTGTATCAATATACCCAGTCATTACAAAGATACAGGCTTCCTTCCTAACTTAGTTGCCTGAGGGGAAGGAAACCGCTTAGGGATTTCACCATGAGACCAATGGTGATTTTAAAACAGTTACAGAGTTTAATGGCCGTGATTGGAGAACACTGAGGATGGGTCAACTGCATTGTAGTTACTCCACAATACTAACCTAATTGACAGAGGGAAAAGAAGGAAGCCTGTACAGAATGCAAAAATTCCCAAAATATGCATCCTGTTTGCAACAAGGCACTAAGGTAAAACTGAGAAATTTAACTAAGGTAAAACTAAGAAATGTCCTTTATTGTCCTGAATACAAAGCGTCATGTTTGGGACAAATTCAAATCAACACATCATTGAGTACCATACTTCATATTTTCCAATCATGGCTGCATCATGTTATGGGTATGTTTGTCATTGGCAAGGACTAGGGAGTTGTTTGGGGGGATAAAAATAAACGTAATAAGCTAAAGCACAGGAACGTTTTTAGAGTTAAATCTTGTTCAGTCTGCTTTCCAACAGACACTGGGAGATGGATTCACCTTTCAGAAGGACAATAACCTAAAATACAAAGCCAAATACACACTGGAGTTGCTTACGAAGACGACACTGAATGTTCCTGAGTGGCCTAGTTACAGTTTTGACTTAAAAATGTCTGTCTAGCAATGATCAATAACCAACTTGACTGATCTTGAAGAATTTTAAAAGGAAGAATCTGCAAATATTGTACAATCCAGGTGTGCAAAGATTAGAGACTAACCCAGAAAGACTGACATCTGTAATCGCTGTCAAAGGTAATTCTAACATGAATTCACTCAGGGGTGGGATTACGGATGTAAATGAGATAATTCGGTATTTCATTTTCAAGAAATTTGCAAAAATGTCTAAAAACACGTTTTGACTTTGTCATTATGGGGTATTGTGCGTAGATGGGCCAGAAACATGTTGAATCCATTTTAAATTCAGGCTGTAACACAACAAAAGGGGTATGAATGCATTCTGAAGGCTCTGCAGGTTGAATGCTGATCTTCTCAGTACAGATAATGTTTTGTGTACCTTTCAAGCGTCAAACATCTTCTTTCTGCCCTCCATGCCAGACATGGCATCCACATTTTGACGCCAGTCGGTGACCTCTTCTTTCTGGGAGGACCAGAAAAGTATTATCTACACTAAATCGATCATTGAAAACAAACTACTTTGAGAATAAACAACAAGTTCATAATTTGTCCGAGAGATGAAGAGGTTCTCAGATTTCAACCGCCTGTAAGAGTAGCTAAATAACATGTAAAAGCAAGTAGACATCTTGCAGGTGAAGTACAACGGGCATGCACCAGTCTGACCTTCTCCTCTGGTTTCTTGACTGTCTTGAGGTTGGACTTGAAGTCGATGGTCTCCTTATGCTTGGAGCCAAGCAGAACACTGAGCATGGCTTCAGCTGAGATCTTCACCCTCCTCAGGTTTGGCTTCTTGAATTTGCTCTGCAGCTCAATGATCTTTAGTCCTAAATCATGGATCTGGCAGAGCACAAAGAACAAAGGACATTTTTACATTTTAGACATTTAGTAGATGCTCTTATCCAGAGTGACTTATAGGTAGTGCGTTCATCCTAAAGGAAAAATCCTTAGTCCACTGTTGATACAGTCCCAAAATGTTTGGCATGTCATCAGTCAAGTTTTCAAGATGTGTCACTTACCATATCATGATGATTATGTGACAAGT
Source organism: Oncorhynchus nerka (assembly GCF_034236695.1). Taxonomy (NCBI): domain Eukaryota; kingdom Metazoa; phylum Chordata; class Actinopteri; order Salmoniformes; family Salmonidae; genus Oncorhynchus; species Oncorhynchus nerka. The sequence goes on along the minus strand of NC_088404.1, from coordinate 12,607,037 downwards.
GACACTTTGCTTCTTGAAAGTCCAATATCTTGACAACTTGACTGCTGACATGCAAAACATTTTGGGATTGTATCAACAGTGGACCGATGAAAAATGTTTGAGTTTATTTTTCTCGTAGAGTAGCTGAGAGAAGCAGCCACATATCACAGTCACAGTAAGCAGGATTTGAGCTACTTTTGAGGTACAACAAAGGGTCGCACATGTGACCATTGACATCGTCTACGTCCCAAACGGGACTCTTTTCCCTTTATAGCGTACTACTTTGGACCAGGGCCTATATTTCTATCAGTCCAATTTGCACACTTAGTCCTCCCAGTTGTAGAGTAACTAGTATGTACTGTGGCTGACTTTCGCTCTAAATGTATGTTTTAAACTTAAAACCACCGGGAGGCAGTGTTTTAACAGTTTCAACTTCAAATGTACAGTCCAACCATTCAAAAAAGGTGCATGTTGGACTGATAGAAGTAGAAGTGATTTAAATGTTAGGGGAATAATGCAATCCTTTTATGATATCACAGGAGCAATTCTATACCTTACATACAATAATCTATAAAACATTTCAACTATCTTTTGTCATTTCCCTCTGGAATGATTTGTTTTCTACAAATTATTTTGGGGTATCCTACCTCCTTGTCATTTTTGGTAACTTTGAGTCCCACGTCATATCGCTCCTCATCTACCACATCGATCTTATGGTGCAGATCTCTGCACAAATCCTGCCGAGAGAGCAAAAAACAGCTCATTTATCATATTTTATTTTGTTACACTTTCTGTAAGGAATTTCAACTGCGTTGTGCATTATAACGCATTATGCCCGGCTTATATGGCATTATAAATGCACTCATAACAGTTTGTTTATACAATGTGTATACCTGGAGCTCCTCCACAGACAAGCCAGACAGTTTGAGAGGAGGGACTCTCTCAGCCAGAGCTTCATCTCTTTCTCTCTTCTTCTCCTCCACCTCAACCTCTAGCATCTGGCCAGCTACAATCAGCAATCTGATCTATAGGAGGATAAAGCTACAATCAGCAATCTGATCTATAGGAGAATAAAGCTACAATCAGCAATCTGATCTATAGGAGAATAAAGCTACAATCAGCAATCTGATCTATAGGAGAATAAAGCTACAATCAGCAATCTGATCTACAGGAGAATAAAGCTACAATCAGCAATCTGATCTATGGGAGAATAAAGCTACAGTCAGCAATCTGATCTACAGGAGAATAAAGCTACAGTCAGCAATCTGATCTACAGGAGAACAAAGCTACAATCAGCAATCTGATCTATAGGTGAATAAAGCTACAATCAGCGATCTGATCTACAGGAGAATAAAGCTCCAGTCAGCAATCTGATAACTACTGATCTTTAGGAAGGAGCATAAAGCTAGAGTCAGAAATCTGATCTACAGGAGAATAAAGCTACAGTCAGCAATCTGATATATAGGAGAATAAAGCTACAGTCAGCAATCTGATCTACAGGAGAATAAAGCTACAGTCAGCAATCTGATCTACAGGAGAATAAAGCTACAGTCAGCAATCTGATCTATAGGAGAATAAAGCTACAATCAGCAATCTGATCTACAGGATAATAAAGCTACAGTCAGCAATCTGATCTACAGGAGAATAAAGCTACAATCAGCAATCTGGTAACTACTGATCTTTAGGAAGGAGCATAAAGCTAGTCAGCAATCTGATCTACAGGAGAATAAAGCTACAGTCAACAATCTGATCTACAGGAGAATAAAGCTCTAGTCAGCAATCTGATCTACAGGAGAATAAAGCTACAATCAGCAATCTGGTAACTACTGATCTTTAGGAAGGAGCATAAAGCTAGAGTCAGCAATCTGATCTATAGGAGCATTAACATCCAAAAGATGTTAAAAAGGGTCACAAGAGGTCAGGGTTCATGAGCTACACATTATGGCATGCTTTCTGTTTATATAACATTCATGTCGCAAATGTAAGACAACTTGTTTGTTTCTTGTGTTGACAATGGGATGCAACGCTCACCTTCAAACCCAACCGTCGGGCTGAGGAGATCTTGGACTTTTCTTTTGGTTTTGGTCTGTGTCATTAGGAGGGGGAGATAACATTTCAATGTGCTAACCTGTCATTTACATGTGGTTCATTATTAAAATACTCACCAAGGTTATTATACTTCTGTGTTTTTATATTCATTTTTATTTCTATTAGTTTTAAGATTTGTATTACAAATTCAGATCCACTTTACCATTTATAAAACATTTATATTACATTTTTATATGATTTAGTTTTAGTTTTACTGTTAGCGACAGAAAGTAACCTATGTGTGAGAGGAGCCATGTATGTTTGTGTGGTTTGTTTTTGGGGGTCACTTTTTGCCACAGGGGGGCAGTAACACATAAAGTGATGGGTCAAGTTATCGGTTAGGTTAGGTTAGGTTTAAAGATGGATCCCACAGTAGTCGAAAGCAGCGCCATGGTCGCCCCACTACAGTTTTATTGTTTTTGTTGCCGAGCTGAGGAGCAGTGTTGCCAACTTAACGACAATGTCACTATATTTTACCCCTCTAGCGACACATTTTCAAAAAAGTGACTAGTGACAAATCTAGCAACTTTTTCTGCTGTTATTGGAGACTTTTGGAGACTCTGACGTGAAAGCACGTATCGTTCTTACTCTTCTCAATGAGCAGCAGGTGCTGCCTGTGGGCCCCACCCCGGTCCCAAAGCCCTCACAGGCGGCCCAGTCCTCGCGCAGCAGTCCCTCCCAGCTGCAGTCAGAGCAGGAGATGTTCACCCCTCCTCCTCCAGACTGCAAATGAATCGCGCATGTGGGAAGCCGCCGCTGACTGATCCCGCCCTGGCTTACATTAAAAAATAATAATAATAATTTAAACCTGAACTAGGGCCAGACTAGTTACTATCATTTTCTCACATTGCCATTGACAGTTTTTTCTATTGTCTCTTTTTGGTCCATTTAGATTGTTAATGTAGATTGTATACAACAAAAAAATATGTTTGTTTTACTGTGACTTGTTGTAGGCTCCTAAGTGGACCATAAGGTTAAAAACAAAAACAAATTAAGAAAACTAAACAAAAAAACAAAAAAATAAAATAAAAAATAAGTAACTCCGCCAGAGTGTCTCTTTTTGGTCACTTTAGCCGGTCCCAAGCCCGGATAAAGGAGGAGGGTTGGAATTGTAACATAAAAAAACAAGAATCGACAGAAGAAAGTTAATTTGTAGTTCTAAACATATTTAGGGTGTTTTTTTTTACACATGTTTTGTCTCTACCACAACGTTATTCCTCTCTGTTACAGCGTCCATCACAATTACATGCACATGGCCAACTTTCCTTACTGAGGAGTTGGCAACACTGCTGAGACGTCGCGCAGCATGGTAAAAAAAAATGGCATTACATATTGCGCTCTTCTATCATCCGTACAATGATGTCTGAGGAGGAAAAAACTTTTGGTTGTTTGCTGTAACTTTGTTGTTGTAATATTGCAAATGGACATGGCTGTTTCACGGTTGAGGATTTCAGCTTTAAAGGTAGACTCAGCGAGATGACTCAGCGAGATGACTCAGCGAGATGACTCAGCGAGATGATGTAGATGCATGAAGTAAACAGTACTACTGGGTCGTACTTTAAAAAAAAACATGTATTTCTCCTTTATTTAACTAGGCAAGTCAGTTAAGAACATATTGTTATTTTACAATGACGGCCTACCTCAGCCAAACCACCCCCCCCCCCCCCCCCCCACCCCATCCCGGACGAAGCTGGGCCAATTGTGTGCCTCCCTATGGGGCTCCCGATCACGGCCGGTTGTGATACAGTCTGGCATCGAACCAGGTCTGTAGTGACGCCTCTAGCACTGAGCACTGCACCACTCGGAATATTACATGGTATCTCATAGCCTAGCTTTACATGAGAAGGAAGAGACTCATCAAGAAACTATAATATGGACGGAGTGAGTTTCCATACTTCCACCATACAGGTCAGTCGACATCAATCACTTCACCTACTTTCTCAGGTATATTTTTTCATTTTATTTGACCTTTATTTAACTAGGCAAGTCAGTTAAGAACAAATTCTTATTTTCAATGACGGCCTAGGAACAGTGGGTTAACTGCCTGTTCAGGGGCAGAACAACAGATATGTACCTTGTCAGCTCGGGGATTTAAACTTGCAACCTTTCGGTTACTAGTACAATGCTCTAACCACTAGGCTACCCTGCTGTCCCATCCACTTCATGCGGAACCCCAGAAATAACCCCCTTGACAGGCAACCTGCTTCAGGAATTCCATGCACAAAACATTCCACTCCAAAATATTTTTGAGGCTCAAAGCACGCTTCTTCTGTTCCGCGGACACACAAAAAATAGGAATAAAACCAGCTCTTGTGACTCTTGCCGACGCCACCTCACCCAAATTATCCATCATACTCCTTGTGACTTCAAACAGATCCCCCAGGTAACATTGATCCAAAACCCTCACTCTGACTATAAACTAATCTAGGGATTTCTTAGTTTCCATCACAACTGTATTTAATTTGTTTTCTCTCTCTCTCTCATCTCCGTGGAACCGCTTCGGGTCTCCTCAGTGGTCTGATCTCCAACTCGGTGACCATTGTTGGTCACGCCTTTCAAAGTGTTTTGCTTTCTGGGAATACACATTTTCTGACAATAGCGCCTCCAGATCGAATGCATGATCTTTCCAAAAAATCATGTGATCAGAGGTCATGACCATGCGAACGTGACCAAAGACATGACTGAAACAGGCCTTTTTCTAAAATAAATACAAATGATTATCAATCTACATACAATATCCCATAATGACTAAGCCATGAGGTCCAAGGAATTCTCCGTAGAGAATTCAGAGACAGGATTTGGTCGAGGCACAGATCTGGGGAAGGGTACCAAAACATTTCTACAGCATTGAAGTCCCCAATAACACAGTGGCCTCCATCATTCTTAAATGGAAGAAGTTTTGGACCACCAAGACTCTTCCTAGAGCTGGCCGCCCGGCCAAACGGAGTAATCGGGGGAGAGGGGCTTGGTCAGGGGGGTGACCAAGAACCCAATGGTCTCTCTCTCCAGAGTTCCTCTGTGGATATGGGAGAACCTTCCAGAAAGACAACCATCTCTGCAGCACTCCACCAATCAGGCTGTTATGGTAGAGTGGCCAGACGGAAGCCACTCTTCAGTTAAAGGCACATGACAGACCGCTTTCAGTTTGCCAAAAGCCATCTAAAGGACTCTCAGACCATGAGATGTCTGATGAAACCAGATGTAACTCTTTGACCTGAATGCCAAGCGTCACATCTGGAGGAAACCAGACACCACTCATCTCCTGGCCAATACCATCCCTATGGTGAGGCACGGTGGTGGCAGCATCATGCTGTGGGGATATTGTTCAGTGGCATGGACTGGGAAACTGGTCAGGATCCAGAGTCCTCAGGATCTCAGACTGGGGCGAAGGTTCACCTTCCAACAGGACAACGACCCTAAGCACACAGCCAAGACAACGCAGGAGCGGCTTTCGGACAAGTTTCTTAATGTCCTTGAGTGGCCCAGCCAGAACCCGGACTTAAACCAGATCTTTGAAAAAAGCTGTGCAGCAACGCTCCCCATCCAACCTGACAGAGCTTGACAAGACCTTGAGAAGAATGGGAGAAACTCCCCAAATACAGGTGTGCCAAGCTTGTAGCGTCATACCCAAGAAAACTCGAGGCTGTAATCGCTGCCAAAAGTGCTTCAACAAAGTACCGAGTAAAGAGTCTAAATACTTATGTAAATGTGATATTTCAGTTTTATATTCGTAATAAATTTCTAAAAACCTGTTTTTGCTTTGTCTTAATGAGGTATTGTGTGTAGATTGATGAGGGGGGGAAATACAATGTTATCCATTTTAGAATAAGGCTGTAACATAACAAAATGTGGAAAAAGTGAAGGGGTCTGAATATTTTCCGAATGCACTGTATATATGCATTGTGATATGTGATATTTGAGGCTCTCTATCACAAATTCATTTTATAATGTGTACACACATATTATTAAAAGTATGTTTCTAAACAATGGCAATACTGCCATGTGGATCTGAGCCTTGTTAGAAAACCACATTAGTTTCCAACTTTCGACTGTGGCAGATGCACCTCCCCCGGCTTCACTCCTCGACTTTTGTCTAGAGTCGGTTGCTTTAGCTTTCCAACTCAAAAATACCAAATATCAACGGTGCTGCTATTGGCAACATCATCTTGTGAGTCTAAACTAAACTAAATCTCAATGTGATCTGCCAGATTCAGAAGCTTGAAAACCCCATTAGAAGTTTTTTAAAAAATTAAAAAGCTTTAAAACCCCATTGAAAAACCCCACTCGCTTTTCGACCCCCCAAAAACTAAAATTGAACATAATTAATGTTTATTTTTGTTTGATTTGGAGTCAAATTTTATTGTTTAGTATATTTTTCAAATGGGTTTGTTAATAATTTTATTTCAGTTGACTAAATAGTTTTTTCATGATTAGTTTTCGTTTTAGTTTCAGTTTTAGTTTACTATAATAACCTTGATACACACAGTGAACATGAATACTTACGCGTCTGCCATGTTTTCCTGCTTATCTTACTGAAATTTAGATAGAGAAAGGAGTTAGCATTTTTACCCCAGGTGAAAAGAAAAACAGTAAACCGAACATTCAGGCTTATGTTCTGTTCTGTACATTTGTATGTACTTTACATTTTATGTTCTGTACATTTGATGTACTTCACATTTTTATGTACTTTACATTTTTATGTACTTTACATTTTTATGTACTTTACATTTGTATGTACTTTACATTTTATCTACTGTACATTTGTATGTACTTTACATTTGTATGTACTGTACATTTTTATGTACTTTACATTTGTATGTACTTTACATTTGTATGTACTGTACATTTTTATGTACTTTACATTTGTATGTACTTTACATGTGTATGTACTGTACATTTTTATGTACTTTACATTTGTATGTACTTTACATTTGTATGTACTTTACATGTGTATGTACTGTACATTTGTATGTACTTTACATTTGTATGTACTTTACATTTGTATGTACTGTACATTTTTATGTACTTTACATTTTATGTACTGTACATTTGTATCCATTGATGATTTTGTTTTTTTAATGTGGGAACAATTTTCCTTTATTTATATACTATGTTATTAATGTGGTTGTAAAATGTATTGGAAATACAATTCAATGACTGTATCTTTCACTTCTGCATCAATTGAGCTGTTGCCAATGCTGAGGATGGGGTTTGATGACTGGTTGTATGGTCTTTGGGTCAGCTATGTCACGTACTCAGAGCATGTGCTGCCTCATTAAACCTCTCTTTAGATAATTTATTGTGCACCACTGGTGTGTCCAAATCCAAAAGAGGCCTCAGTCCAGACTTGACGAAGGGAGTTATTTTATTGTAGCACATTTGAATTGGGTACAGTATGTGAGGCAGTATGGGGTTATTGTTATTTGCAGCTCACATGACCTGATTCCAAAGGTCAACATTTCACACAAAGAAACTTCGAGATATTATTATATATCACATATCATTATATTCTGGGAAAATGTCAGAGCGTGTAACACCCAAATGACAAACCATTACAACACATTTTACAGTTCAATCCCAATTTCAAAGGCTGTGCTGGTTTCTTTTTTGCTCCCAAGTAAAAAGCAGAGTAGAAACAATGTGCCTAAATGTTATATTTAAATAGTTAAAATATAAATATTGTAAAACATTTAGTTGAAAATATAAAATGTACAATGTGAGGAGCTAACGTTTATCTCTGTAACTGACAAGAGTCTCTGCATAGGTGTCAGTGTAATCCATAGCCCACTAATTTAAAGGCATGTGAACTAATTAACACTATCTTGCAGTCTATGGCAAAATATTAATACAATGTGTCATCATATCATCAATTTCATATCTGAATTCCGGCAGACCCTCCAGAAATAAATCTAATTCACCTATACTGAAAAATCACACATTCCCATACTGTTTTCCTCTGCCTCCTCAACACTCTTCCTGCATTCATAGTGTACCTACAATATAATACATGTATTCTACACAGAAGATGAAATATAAAAAACTAAGTTCCTTAATATCAAGCCAAAGTGGTCATTGAGAGGTACCCTACCTTTAAGATGTAGAAAAGGCTGAGAGAGGGAGAGAGTGAGGGACTGAGAGAGGATAGGGGGGAAATCATTCAGATTTATAGTTTCTAACCCCTGTGTGAATGGCTCACTAAAATAGACTGCTCTCTGTCCAAGCCACTCTCCTGCTGACGTTTACAAACATTATTCAGGCAGGAAAGGGCTGCAATAAAACAACTTATATGGACTTGGATGTTTGGGCAGTACACTGTCTGTCTGTCGCGTGGTTCTGACGCCACCCATTGGTGGCAAGTTAACATGAAACATTTATTGTTAGAGCCCCTCTAAAACCTTCCCTTGTGGCGTGTCTGTAGACTCCTACAGCATCCTATGGTTAGTTGCCATAGGAGTCTACCAACTTGTCTCAGGGCAACTCTAGGCAATCAAATCCAACCAAATCCAATCAAATTGTATTTGTCACATGTGCCGAAATACAACAAACCTTACCGTGAAAAGTTTACTGACCAGCCCTTAACCAACAATGCAGTTCAAGAAATAGAGTTGAAATAAACTAAAGTAAATTAAAAATTTAAAAAGTAACACAATAAAATAACAATAACAAGGTTATATGCAAGGGCTACCGGTACCGAGTCAATGTGTGGGGGTACAGGTTAGTCGAGGTCATTTGTACATGTAAGTAAGGAATACCTAGGATAGGATAAAGTAATCCTTCTCACCCCCCCCCCCTTAAAAGATTTAGATGCACTATTGTAAAGTGGCTGTTCCACTGGATGTCTTAAGGTGAACGCACCAATTTGTAAGTCGCTCTGGATAAGAGCGTCTGCTAAATGACTTAAATGTAAATGTAAATGTAAGTAGGGGTAAAGTGACTATGCATAGATAATAAACAGCGAGTAGCATCAGTGTAAAAACAAAGGGAGGGGGGGGGGACAATGTTAATAGTCAGAGTGGCCATTTGATTAGTTGTTCAACAGTCTTATGGCTTGTGGGTAGAAGCTGTTAAAACTTCTTAGGGATAGGGGCTGTATTTTCACGTCTGGACGAAAAGCGTGCCCAAAATAAACTGCCTGTTACTCTGGCCCAGAAGCTAGGATATGCATATAATTCATAGATGTGGATAGAAAACACTCTAAAGTTTCTGAAACTGTTCAAATAATGTCTGTGAGTATAACAGAACCTATTTGGCAGGTGAAACCCCCGGGACAAACCATCCAGGGAAAAAAACAATTGAGGTTATAGTATTTCCCAATGTTTTTCTATGGGAAGCACTATTTAATGGGAACCTGGTTGCAGTTCCTATGGCTTCCACTAGATGTCAACAGTCTTTAGAAATTGTTTGATGTTTTTCTTTTGAGAAATTAAGAAGTATGGCTGTTCTTTGTAAGTGTCACTCTGAAGGTCTCTAGTATTTTGGTGCGAGTGAACGCTTCACGTTGTTTTTATCCGGTATTGGAAACAGTTTATCCCGCCTTAAATTGTATAGATTATTTATGTTTTAGGAAACCTTAGGTTGGATTAGGAACGTTGTTTGAAATGTTTGGACCAAGTTTACAGTTTTGCTACCGCTGTAGTCAAACAATTTCGTATAAATCGGAAATTAGCTAGGTTGAATTTGGTTATTTGAATGACCTTTTTCACGTGCTTTTTAAAAGAGAGGTTGGAATTAAGTATGATGCCAAGGTACTTAAAATCAGATACCACCTGGAGCTTCTCCCCTGACACATAGACATCTGGCTCAGTAGCATCTGTTGCCCTCTTTGTGAAGAACATGCAAACAGTTTTTTTCACATTGAGATGCAAACACGAGTCACTGAGCCACTTTGTAACCTGGACCATTACAGTAGTGAGTTCCTGTGCAGCTTGTTGTTTGCTCTTTGCATGGACGTATATCACTGTATCATCTGCATACATTTGAACTTCAGACCCAGTACAGACAGAAGGCAGATCATTAATGTACAGGCTGAACAGGAGGGGCCCCAGTATTGACCCTTGGGGCATGCCCACATCATAGCTAAGAGTGGGCGACAGCTCATTGCTCTCTCTGACACAACTGAGTTCTGCCTTCAAGGTATGATTTCCTCCATCTCAAGGCATCAGGGGAAAAGTTGAACTTGGACAATTTTGTGATGAGAATCTCACATTTATCAGGTCTTTGATATTCTTTATATTTATCATGTCTTTGATATCCTCCACATTTATCAGGTCTTTGATATTCTTTATATTTATCATGTCTTTGATATCCTCCACATGTATCAGGTCTTTGATATCCTCCACATTTATCAGGTCTTTGATATCCTCCACATTTATCAGGTCATTGACATCCTCCACCTTTATCAGGTCTTTGATATCCTCCACATTTATCAGGTCTTTGATATTCTTTATATTTATCATGTCTTTGATATCCTCCACATTTATCAGGTCTTTGATATCCTCCACATTTATCAGGTCTTTGATATCCTCCACATTTATCAGGCCTTTGATATCCTCCACATTTATCAGGTCTTTGATATCCTCCACATGTATCAGGTCTTTGATATCCTCCACATTTAGCAGGTCTTTGATATCCTCCACATTTATCAGGCCTTTGATATTCTTTATATTTATCATGTCTTTGATATCCTCTACATTTATCAGGTCTTTGATATCCTGTATATTTATCATGTCTCTGATATCCTGTATATTTATCATGTCTTTGATGTCCTGTATATTTATCATTTCTCTGATGTCCTCTACATTTATCATGTCTTTGATATCCTGTATATTTATCATATCTCTGATGTCCTGTATATTATCATGTCTATATCTTGTATATTTATCATGTCTCTGATATCCTGTATATTTATCAGGTCTTTGATATCCTGTATATTTATCATGTCTCTGATGTCCTCTACATTTATCATGTCTTTGATGTCCTGTATATTTATCATTTCTCTGATGTCCTGTATATTTATCATGTCTCTGATATCCTGTATATGTATCATGTCTTTGATATCCTGTATATTTATCATGTCTTTGATATCCTGTATATTATCATGTCTTTGATATCCTGTATATTATCATGTCTATATCTTGTATATTTATCATGTCTCTGATGTCCTGTATATTTATCATGTCTCTGATGTCCTGTATATTTATCATCTCTTTGATATCCTGTATATTATCATGTCTATATCTTGTATATTTATCATGTCTCTGATGTCCTGTATATTTATCATGTCTCTGATGTCCTGTATATTTATCATGTCTCTGATGTCCTGTATATTTATCATGTCTCTGATATCCTGTATATTTATGTCTCTGTGAAACAGCCTATCAGTTACAGTAGGTGGCGCCTAATGAAAATGAGTATCCTGTCAGCATAGTAGTCAGCAAATATACTGTGGTATTGGACCACTTTTTTCAGTGGTTCAATACTATTTTTTTGGTAGATCTTCTTAAAAGATGTCCATTGAGTGCGATCCGTAGTTTTACCTGGTCAGGTCACATGGTCAGGATAGACTCCTGGCCCCACACAACACTAAACTAAACTCCTGGTACACAACCCCACGTGTCTATTGTCAATCACAACATCTTTATTACGCAGCCTGTCTCTACGGGTATGTGAGTGAAGGAATGGCGTCCTCTCGGGCCTGTGGCCAGGCAGGCCTCTTTGAGTCACATCGTTGAACAATAGCAACCCTGACCCTGTGACCGTCACTATGTTTGGAAAGGTCAAATAATCCTAATATGTGTCTCATGTCTTCTTTGATTTACAAACGTTGTTAAAAAACATAATGGCTGACTGACTGTTCTCTGAGGAGACCTTGAAGTATAAAGAGAGACTGAATGTGGATACAATGACCCGCTGGCTGATCGCTGAGGTACTCTCTAGAGGAAAATACTTTATAATACCCAGAAGAAGCAAAGTAATTAGTAAGTAAGTGAGTCATTTGTGAGTCATTTGCAAAAGCAGCATCTACTCTTCCTGGTGTCCACACAAAACATGAAACATTACATAATAGAGAATGTAAATAGACAAGAACAGTATGAAACGGCGTTTGGGTCGTTGCGTGTCAAAAAAGATACACGTCAAATAACACTTTGACACGCCAAATGAGCGTGTTGACCAATCAGGACCTAAATATGACTGCACGTCACCTAATAATTTAACACATTCATTCATTTTATATGTAGTTATTACACATTGATTACACCATCACTCGTATTTCATGTCACAACGATTCACCGATTCGTATGCTATGATGCCGGTAAAGTTTTGTCTCACGTAGATGCCGCTGCCGTACGAGCGCAGGCGTTTGCCCAAGTCCTGGACAGTTTATGAGCGCAGGCGTTTCCCCAAGTCCTGGACAGTTTACGAGCGCAGGCGTTTCCCCAAGTCCTGGACAGTTTACGAGAGCAGGCGTTTCCCCAAGTCCTGGACAGTTTACGAGCGCAGGCGTTTCCCCAAGTCCTGGACAGTTTACGAGAGTAGGCGTTTCCCCAAGTCCTGGACAGTTTACGAGCGCAGGCGTTTCCCCAAGTCCTGGACAGTTTACGAGCGCAGGCGTTTCCCCAAGTCCTGGACAGTTTACGAGTGCAGGCGTTTGCCCAAGTCCTGGACAGTTTATGAGAGCAGGCGTTTCCCCAAGTCCTGGACAGTTTACGAGCGCAGGCGTTTCCCCAAGTCCTGGACAGTTTACGAGAGCAGGCGTTTCCCCAAGTCCTGGACGGTTTACGAGCGCAGGCGTTTCCCCACGTCCTGGACAGTTTACGAGCGCAGGCGTTTCCCCAAGTCCTGGACAGTGCTGGTCATAAGAAAAGCTAGCTGGCTGATGGATGCAAGCAGTGTTATTCCCCCAAAACATAGCGCCGCTCTCTAATCAAATGCCCGGTACCAACAGCGCTGTATTTATACAGTCAGACGGCAGTTATGTACTTTTTAACATTTTGGAAATACATTAAATAAAAAGTCATCCACTTATGAAACTAAGAACCAGGGAACCAGGGACAAAGTTCCTTTGGGAAGCAGTGGTGTAGAGGACGATGACTGAAACTTTAGAGCCGCTTAAACCAAAACACCCCTGCATTTGATTATTTTCTCAAGAGATGAAAATCTCAGGTATGTATAGAGCTGTTCACAGAGGACTCTACCTACCACGCACAGTAATTGTTTAGACTGCAAAGTTCCCATTAGAGGTGCTAATGGATACACTCTTCATCATCCTTCAACCCTCATTATCCTTCAACCCTCATCATCCTTTAACCCTCATCATCCTTTAACCCTCTGTCATCCTTCAACCCTTATCATCCTTCAACCCTCATTATCCTATTCAACTTCTCTTTCGTATCGTCTGAGATCCCCAAAGATTGGAAAGCTGCCACGGTCATCCCCCTCTTTAAAGGGGGAGACACTCTAGACCCAAACTGTTATAGACCTGTATCCAGCCAGCCCTGCCCTTCTAAAATCTTCTAAAGCCAAGTTAATAAACAGATCACAGACCATTTCGAATCCCACCGTACCTTCTCCACTATGCAATCTGGTTTCCGAGCTGGTCATGGGTGCACCTCAGCCACGCACAAGGTCCTAAACGATATCATAACCAACATCGATAAAAGACAGTACTGTGCAGCCATCTTCATCGACCTGGCCAAGGCTTTTGACTTGTCCGGACCTCCGGAAGTCTCTATGGTGGTGCCACAGGGTTAAATTCTTGGGCCAACTTTTCTCTGTATATATCAATGATGTTGCTCTTGCTGCTGGTGATTCTCTGATCCACCTCTACGCAGACGACGGCATTCTGTATACATCTGGCCCTTCTTTGGACACTGTGTTAACAAACCTCCAAACGAGCTTCAACGCCATATAAAACGACAATCTGTTTCAGTAGCTAGCTAACTATCTATATAGGTGTCATCATTTAAAATATCCCTCATTTATAAGACAGTTCTTATTTGATTATTGTATTTATTGGCTGGCAGCAGGGCCTCCATCATGGCTTCAGCTGATACTCTCACCCTCTTCAGAGTAGGTCTCTTTTTACCCATCAGCTCAACTATCTTTAGATTCAGATTCTCAATCTTTGGCAAATATAGCATAATAAAGTATATTAGGTATATAAATAACAAACCCTAGCCTATACAAAGCATTCATAATGTTAATGCATAAGGTAGTGTTTTGCACAGAGTTTGTGTGTGTAGATGTTTACATATACATGTAAATGAGTACCTCTTTGACATTCTTGGACAACTTCATTGTAATGTCATACCTCTCTTCGTCTACAACATTGATCTTATGGTGCAGTTCTCTACACAGTGCCTGTGCAGAACTTAGATAGGATGACAGGCAAAGTATTGCATCCTGTCAATTATGTTCCAGTTAGGCTCATGATTGATTGAGTCAATCAACCCCTGTGACCTATGACCATTGTCCTATGACCCCTGGGACATACCTTTAGGTCAACCAGAGCCAAATCAGAAAACTTAAGAGGAGGAACTCTTTCACTCAGAGCCTCTTCTTCTTTTTCTCAGCTACCAGCATCACTCCTGCCTTTTTCAGCAGTTTGGTCTGAAATAACAGGAGGAATATTAATAATTATAATATAATAATGCATGACTTATGCCACTAAGTATCTCCTATCAAATAAAGACATGTTATCACAAATATAATTGATTTCCTAGGCCTCCTGAGATCTCTTTGAATGTGTTTGTGTCTTGTATAGCTGTTGGGATTTTTTAAAGTATTTATTTAACTAGGCAAGTCAGTTAAGAACATTATCTTATTTACATTGACGGTCTACCCCGTCCAAACCCGGATGACGCTGGGCCAGTTGTGCGCCGCTTTATGAGACTCCCAATCATGGCCGGTTGTGATACAGCCTGGAATCAAACCAGGGTCTGTAGTGACGCCTCTAGCACTGAGATGCAGGGCCTTAGACCGCTGCACCACTCAGGATTGGGGAAGAAAATAGCTTTAGAGCCAGTCAGCGGGATGCAGCGATCTTCGTTTTTTTCTACGTGAACATAGAGGTTAATTAAGAATTTTTGAATTATCCCTATATATCATGTTTACCTCTTGTTTTTGTTTACTGTCTGTTATAATTAGGATTCTCGTTATCTCCTATTTTATTATTTTCTCCATACTGTATCATCGTTTGTTTTTTTAAACATACCTAACACGACATCACTGACAAGTTAATGTACATAATTTTACCATAAAACAATGTTTTTTTTTCAGCAATTATGTGTAACAAAATGATGAAATGATAGGTTGATATAATTGATTTTTGCCCCGGTCTGTGAAGAACATGATCGTAGAGAACAATGGAGAAATAAACAATGAGTTAATGATAAAACAGGTTCTGTGCAATAAAAAGATCCTTTTAAAACACGTAAAAATCATAGGCCTCAAACATGATGGATTATCCTTTAGTTTCCTGAAAAACTGCCAAACGCCCACAATTTAGATGAGATTTAATTAGATTAAAATAACTAACATTTTCCTTGCATTGAAGACAAATTACAGTATACACATATCTGAACCTAAGAATCAGATCAATTAGTCTGTAGCCACAACTCATCAACTATGGCTTTATTTTTGGACTAATTGCCAAAGGCATCTGCACGTAGAATAGAATACGGTTTCAGCTTCAGAACCCTGTGTATTTCTCCCATATCAAGCCTCTGGTTGAGTGATGCCCATGCAGCTGAAGCTAAAGATGTTAACTATTCAAGTCATGGTATGCTAAAACGCAGGCACTTAGCCTTTCAATTAGCACCAGGCCATACCTGAATACTATAGATTGTTCAAAGAAATTGACTTGAAATATATTTTTGAGAGGCATACTGTACATCTGCCCCTATTTCTGAAAGATCTAAACATCTTTTTTTTAAATCAAATATCTTTCTTGTCCAGAATGTGTCTACATAACAATGGTAGCACTACATTACTCAATTGTGAATATGACATATTAAAATATATATTGATATTCAATATTTCATTTTTAATATTAAATATAGTATAAGAAATATGAATCTGCATGTACATAATGCTTCAAACGTAACTGATATTGGAATATAAAATTATACATAATTAACTTCATATATCTGATCTCAGACCATGCTCCCATGCCACATCGGATGTTAAACAAACTTACCTTTTTCTCTGCAGGAAGAAAACCTGGAACAGCGAGCTTTTCACTGGTCGAGAACATGATAACTAGGCAATGTGATAACTAGACACTAGGATAACTAGACAATAGGATAACTAGACACCAGAATAACTAGACAATAGGATAACCAGACAATATGATAACTAGACAATAGGATAACCAGACAATATGATAACTAGACACCAGGATAACTAGACAATAGGATAACTAGACAATATGATAACTAGACAATAGGATAACCAGATAGTAGGGTAACTAGACAATATGATAACTAGACAATAGGATAACTAGACAATAGCATAACTAGACACTGGGATAACTAGACAGTAGGATAACTAGACAATAGGATAACTAGACAATAGGACAACTAAACAATGTGATAACTAGACAACATGATAACTACTGTATGACCTCAGTCAAATGTCATGGCCTCCTGTGAGTGGACAACTCAAATAAACCCACTGTCCTGACGAACCAGGATATAACATCTAAACACTATACCATGAGTGTAGAACTCCCCCAGTCCCCAATGGCAGGTCCCCTACTACACTCCAGTGTTCAGCCCTAGATGGGATGAGAGGATGTTGTTCTGGAACTTGTCAAACACCCGCAGCAGCCACCTTTCCATAGTAATAAAAAGTGAGACACCAGACTGCAAAACTATCAAGCTCTATTTATTAAATAGTGGAGTGGCATTTACATTCATATCAAATAAATAAATCACTTTTAAACCATTCAGTCAAATGTAGCAGTGTGTACACCAATTCTGTACATTCAGTCAAATTTAATGTAGCCTACACCAAGTCTGTACATTCAGTCAAATTAAATGTATGTAGGCTACAGCAAGTCTGTACATTCAGTCAAATTAAATGTATGTAGGCTACAGCAAGTCTGTACATCAAAATAACCTGGCTTCACTCTCTCAGTAGCGATCGTCTTTTTTTATTTAGCTTAATCAACTGAAAATATACATCTTTTCAGATAATGTACAGATACTGTTAATATCATCACATTCCTGGCTCTGACCTGAAATATCTATTTAGATGATATTGACAGTTATCCATCCACCTACAAAACTACAATCCCTTACGGAAAAACACATGAATTTCACATGATCTCAAGTTAAATAAATGTGACAACATGTGATGCCAAGACACTACACCTGTGATAACAGTTGAACGTTTTTCACATGTAAAACTGCAAATTCAATTTTCACATGTGAATGTTTCTTACATGTGAACTTGCAATTCCACATATGCAGGTCCTCCAGTACCCCCAACACATTGTTGTTGTGACCCTGGAAAAGCACACCTCATTCAACTCATTGAGGGCTTGAGGATCAGTTGAATCAGGGGTGCTTGTCCAGGGTCCCAATAAACATGTGTACTGTTGGGGGTACTGGAGGACCAGGGATGGGAAAGACTAATGTAAAGTAAGATAGATGTTTAATGCAATGCAGCTTGCCTCATATGTCATGACAACAATAGAAGGGTTGGCTATACATGCTGCTCTACAGAATCGGAACAGGCTAGTGGCCCACATGACCGTACACTTAGTTAGTACTTATTCTACATACACGTATAAGGAGTGGACTGAGAATGTTTTGTAGGTGGATAATGAATGACCTCGGGTAAGTGAAATCATCATATTATCCTAAAATAGAAGTCAACGATGAAGACCGTGACAAATTCGATTTTCACATTGAAAATGCAATTCCACATGTGAAAGTTTTTCACATTAAAATGCTGAATTTAATTTTCACATGTGAAAGTTTTTCATATGTGGAACTGCAAATTTCAAATTTCACAAAATGTTATTCTCCTCACAAAGTTGGTGTTAAATTATGAACTCTATATGTAATATACATGGTTTCACATGTGAAACTGCACCTTTCATATTTTTGTTTGTTAGGGAAGTAATGAAATGGTAGGGGGGGTTAAGGTAAATGGTACGCTGCTCAGCTGAAATAGTGCAAAAATCTTTCATCAATAGAAAAATGATTACATTTTACATGATCACTTAGTAGACTTTTCAATATGACCCCAACTGGGAATTGGGCTACGCTGATCTTTCTGCTGCACCACAAAGTTTGTACCATGTGTAGAAGTCCCCTACACATTCATTACCTGTAATACATCTCTGCATAACTAAGATTTTAGTTATCATTTAATCTGATTATTCTCTCATTGATTTAGTTGACTTATTTCAGCAACTTGAGGGTTTTCTGTATAGTTGTCTGATGTTGGTGAATCACTATGATAAATATAATAGATTTTCTTGAATGTATTATACAAAGCTAAGATGAACTTAAAGTCCAACGTGTAGGAATACAGGTGAAATCAGTCATTGACACAGACATGGTGGTGGCAGGAAGGTGAGGACATGTTGAATAATAATTACTGTATAAATAAACATACAGGAGGTTGGGTGGCACCATACTTGGGGAGGATGGGCACGTGTTAATGGCTGGAGCAGAATAGGTGGAAAGGTATTAACAACATCAAACACATGGTTTCCATGGTTCTAGCTGTTATTATGAGCCGTCCTCCCCTCCACTGAAATAAACATGCACAATATAATCATGTGTGTCAAATATGTAAGTTGAAAACACTGCAACTATTTTGTGACAAATTATTGTATGCAGGGCATCATCACCTGTGAAATATCACGTGAAAAATATACACAAGTCAACATTTGAATCCACATGTGAAACTTCATGTGAAATATAATCACACGTGAAGTGTTCCAAAACCACATTGGTTCACATGTGAAAGATAATGTGATCACGTGAAAATCCATGTGAAATTTAATGTGAAATATCCTCATATGTGAAGTGTTCGAAAACCACAATGTGATTTTCCACTTGAAATCATGTGGTTTTTACATAAGGGATACTACCAATACATCATAAATAACTGATTCTATCAACACATAATTTATAACACAACTATCTATAACATATCTACAATATATAATATCAACAATATTCCCTGTGAACTAGCAAACTCTCATATCACATTAAACAGGGGACACACACGTAAAATTGACATGGTTGACATGATTCTTTATAAAATTCATTTCATATCACAACATGAAATTCACATCTCATCTAGAACTGACCTCCTCTCTCTCTTCTTTGTGGGTTCTTACAGTCTTGGCATACTTCTCTCTTAATGGTGGTACAACATGACCCTGCAATAATATTAGAATCGAGATTAGAGATGAGAATAAGAATTACATGAAGAAGAAGGTTAGTATTTAAGCACTCCTTGACAATGTATCATAAGTGCAAAAGACACTTTCCAATGTCCTAAAGCAGGGGTGTCAAACTCATTCCATGGAGGACCTAGTGTCTGCGAGTTTTTCCTTTCAATTAAGACCTAGGCAACCAAGTAAGTGGAGCTATTTACTAATTAGTGACCTTAATTCAGTAATTCAGTCAAGTATAAGGGAAGAGTGAAAACCCGCAGACACTCGGCCCTCCGGGGAATTAGTTTGACACATGTCCTAAAGTGTCATTTAGCTAATGTTGCTAATCATAATCAATACCTGCTTATTTTCCAGCATCAAACAGCTTCTTTCTGCCCTCCATGCCAGACATGGCATCCACATTCTTACGCCAGTCAGTCACCTCTTCTTTCTGAGGAGACCAGATATCATATTATTAGGTTTGATTCGAAAAATACTATCAGATTTCTGTTTTCCGTGGACCCTTGGAAGATTATGGCTGCATCCCAAATGGCACCCTATTCCATATATAGTGCACTACTTTTGACCCCTATTCCCTATATAGCGCACTACTTTTGACCCATATTCCCTATATAGCGCACTACTTTTGACCCATATTCCCTATATAGTGCACTACTTTTGACCCCTATTCCCTATATAGTGCACTACTTTTGACCCCTATTCCCTATATAGTGCACTACTTTTTACCAGTGAGCACTATATAGGGAATAGGGTGCCATTTGGGACAACCATAGACCTAATTGTTGTCTTAAAACAAACAAACCTTCTCCTCTTCCTTCTTGACTTTCTTGAGGCCGGATGTGAAGTCAGCCTTCATTTTGCCAGTGTCGGCCACGGCTCCCGACAAGGCGTCGGCGGCAGACTTTTTCACCCTCTTCAGAGTAGGCTTCTTCGACCCCTTAATCTCATCGACCTTCTGGGTCAGCGACTTAATCTGTGGACAGCGTTGATGATGTGCTGCTTTTTAGTGTCTGATATTTTTGTTGTGTATTTATTGGTGTTGTTTGTATGGCTGGTGCAATCAGATCGGCTCTCCCTTAAAGGGATTAATAAAGTCCAATCTTAGTTTATCTAGCACGTGTCCAATCAGTCAATTGCTATTGCTGTTAATTATTAGGAATTACGTTCCTTCTCATGGAGGCACAAGACAAGGGTGTACACTCTCATCACTTTTTTATTTAATATAGCTAGGAATGTAATCATTTAATTACTGTAAAATACATTCTAGAAGATGAGTCATCATCGTGGACAGATTTATGGTTGGGTGAATATCTCAAACACAATAACAGAGAACATAGCATACCTCTAAATCATTTTTCCCCACTTTGATTTCCATGTCATATCGTGCCTCATCTACGATATCAATCTTTTTGTGTAGGTCTTTACAAAGGTCCTGCAAAAATATGATATCATGTAGAAAAGACAACCAACAACACATTACAGATAACAATATTATTGAAATTACAGATTATTTAAAATATTTAGCCAATCAATTGCAAAAGAAAGAACTTATAGTGTATAGACAATTCTAAAAATTCTATATTAGCAGATGTGTTGAGTAAAATATTTTTATGGAGGATTCTCTGCCTATTTAACCACCTCCTAATATGGATGGATATGCTGGAATATATTTTATAGTATATATGGTGTATTATAGATATATTAAGAATTATAGATAAATTAAGTATTATAGATATATTAAGTATTATAGATATATTAAGTATTATAGATACATGAAGTATTATAGATATATTAAGGCCTACCTGTAGCTCCTGCACAGACAGGCCAGACAGTTTGAGGGGTGGGGCTCTCTCATTCAGAGCACTCTCTCTTTCACGTTTCTTGTCCGCAAACTCAGCCACCAGCATTATCCCTGCCTTTTTCAGCAGTTTGGTCTGAGGAAGGACAACAGCAGCAGTTAACCCCTGCCAATTTTCCTTCTCACAGAATGACACAGATTTATGTTTTACACCAACAGTTAATCACTTTTAATGTGGCATTTGGTAAACAGGTAAACATCTCTTTTCAACTGAAGTTAACACTGCTTATCATGTATTAGAATCCATTCTCAATAAAAGGTGTAGCTGCACTCTCAGAAAAAAAGGTTCTATCTAGAACCTTAAATAGTACTTTGGCTGTTCCTTTTTGGTTTCAGGTTGAACCATTTTTGATTCCATGTATAACCATCTATCCGGCTCGAAGGACCAATAAGCAGCCAGGAAGTTGAAATAAAGGGACAACCTAGGGATTCAAAGGGCAGGTCCATGTCTGAAGACCTGGAGTCTTTAACACTCAGGATTCAATGTGTATCCATATTGTAGGGGCACATGCAGATAACTAAGGCCTCCTTGTTTCTGTGAATTCTGTCATCGACCTACTACCGTCATCAACACAGCAAGGCCTGAGAGTGAAACCTACCTTTAGGAGCAGCCGGCGTGTTGCCGAATACTTTGTCTTTTTCTGAAAGAGACAAAACATTTTCACTATAGACAATATACACCAGTGACCTCTGTATATAAGCAACTGCTTTAGATGTGTTGATGTGGATAAAGGACAAAGTACTCACCGGTCTTTTTCCACCATTGGTAAAACAACAATAAGACAAGAGCAGTTAATTGACTGTACATGACATATATTTTGACCAAGCTTTGGATAAAGAGAAGTTAAAGTCACTACTCACCCTTCAGACATGGCTACCGTCGGTCAGGTTACCTGAGGAACCAATCCAAACAAGCGTTACAAGCTTTATGGAACATTTATGCTGATACAGTAATCTCCCACAGATCATTTAATGATTACAGTTAGGCCTGCTTGTCTCATAGGACTTGATGGGGACAAAATGTCAGTGTGCTCACACCATGGGATAATACTTCTCTTTGTTATCAAGGGCTAAGGTTGTGTGAGAGCTCCTGTCTGGCTATATTTGCGTTGCACATTTCTCCCGTGCTTTCCTTTGGCCCAGATAGACATTAAGTAGCAGCTGTGGCCTTGGTTATGCCAGTCAAAGGACTGGCAATAGAAGGTCTGTCGATAGAAGACCTGACAGGAAAGTGGTTTTGGCAGGACACTGAGGATGATCTAGCTGTTTTCCCATCTCTCTCTTTCTTCTGTTTCTTTCTGTCTCTGGTAGGAAACAGATTTAATGTGACTCTCCTTTCAGCTTCCCTGTTGCACATGGCGGCTGGTGTTGAAATATAGCAGAGAGAACCTTACAATACATGGCTGAAATATCTTGTTGTTGAAATATTTGGATGAAAAAAAAACATTTTTTAAACAATTTTTCCTTACCCTACACTCTTAGAAAAAACTGTTTAAAAAGGGTTATTTGGCTGTCCCCATAGGAGAACCCTTTTTGGTTCCAGGTAGAACCCTTTTTGGCTCCAGGTAGAAAGAACCCTTTTGGGTTTCATGTAGAACCCTCTGTGTAAAGGGTTCTACATCGAACCCAAAAGGGTTCTACCTGGGACCAAAAAGGTTCTTCAAGGAGTTATCCTATGGGGACAGCTGAAGAAATGTTTTAGGTTCTAGATAGCACCACTTTTTCTAAGAGTGTAGATAGAATGAGACTATAGAATGATAATTACAGGTTCTGTACCATAGCATGACAGTATAATGAAACCTAAATGCAAAATATGCAGCCTATGAAGCTAAGCCTGTCAATGACTGACGGTGTGCTCAAGTCAAGGTAAACTAGTAGAGGAAGAATGGCCTTTGACCCCAGATTCTTGACCACTAAAGAGGATTCAAGCTGTGAAGTGGTTGTAACCTGCCATCAGACTTTTTGCAATTGGGGTGTGTATAAGCTTTTCAGGTTACATGTTTTTCTCTTTGGGGCGACAGGTAGCCGAGTGGTTAGAGCATTGGGCCAGTAACCGAAAGCAGACAAGGTAAAAATCAGCCGTTCTGCCGCTGAACAAGGCAGTTAACCCACTGTTCCCCAGTAGGCCGTCATTGTAAATAAGAACTTGTTCTTAACTGACTTGCCTAGTTAAATAAAGGTAAAAAATCTTATCAGTCAGTCATTCATGGTGTTGGCCCAGAGAGGGGCAAAATAAGTCACACACAATTGGACGATTGCTCTGACTAAGACACATATACAACAAAAGTAGTGGCATAACACAGATTCCATGACGTAAATACGAATAGCAGCAGCGGTATCCGTGTCACAGCTGGTCACGATGATATGCAATCTTCACTAGTCCCCGGCATTAAAACAAAGGCTAGTCCACCGTCCTCAGCACATTTGTACAGTGTAGAGAGAGAGCCTGAAACACACCCAGGCAAATGCACTTCTGTCTTAACGTTACTATGCAGGAGCTACAGCTGGGCTCCATTCTTCCTTCCACTGTATCTTGCAACGTCAGACGTTTTATCGTTAAGTTGCCCTTTTTAATGTAAATCTGATTTACTTACATTTTTTCTTCCAAATTCAAATACATAACTTTAAACAATACCCATTTAATTTAGCGTATTTCTATTACTTGATTATTGTATCAAACTTACCTTCAAGGTGAGGACAATCAGAGAGAGTGAGAGGAGTGTCAGAGGACAGAGGAGAGGAAAAAGTATTTTATGATTTGAGATGATAGATTTATGGATTGAAAGCCTCGTGTGAATGGCTCACTAAAATAGACCCCCTGCAACGCCTCTCCTAGTCCTGACATTTAACATTGACTAGAATGCATCGCTCTTTGTTCCCCAACCTAGTATACATCCGTTCCCAGATGATGTACATATAAAAGCTGTAAACAGTTCACACACTCAGTTACACACACAGTTACGCACGTTGCACACACGTATGTATACGCACACACACACACACACACACACACACACACACACACACACACACACACACACACACACACACACACACACACACACACACACACACACACACACACACACACACACACACACACACACACACAGTACCATGAAACTACTTCTGAATAATAAATAATTCTAACAAACTGGCAGAACAGTCTGATATCTAAGACCACCTGCTGTAAGACCATAAACATGGAACCATCATCTGATGCCAGTTTCTCTAGCAAAATAGATTCTTAGGCACAAGGTCCAGCTAGAAATCATTGCTCAGGGTCATGAGGGCTTCACACAGGGATGATTGGCTTGTATCATACTGTAAACAGAGATGCAGTGTAATAGAATACAATTAAAACGGAAATGCCTTTCAACACAGGTAATCCTTATGTGAAATACATAGAGCTGCACACCAAACACTGTTATAAAGATCAGCACCCCCACTGTTATAAAGATCACCACCACCACTGTTACAAAGATCACCACCGCCACTGTTACAAAGATAACCACCGCCACTGTTACAAAGATCACCACTACCACTGTTATAAAGATCACCACCACCACTGTTACAAAGATCACCACCACCACTGTTATAAAGATCACCACCGCCACTGTTATAAAGATCACCACCCCCACTGTTATAAAGATCACCACGCCCCTGTTACAAAGATCACCAATGCCACTGTTATAAAGATCACCACCGCCACTGTTATAAAGATCACCACCCCGACTGTTATAAAGATCACCACCACCACTGTTATAAAGATCACCACCCCCACTGTTATAAAGATCACCACCACTGTTATAAAGATCACCACCACCACTGTTATAAAGATCACCACCCCCACTGTTATAAAGATCAGCACCCCCACTGTTATAAAGATCACCACCCCCACTGTTATAAAGATCACCAATGCCACTGTTATAAAGATCACCACTTCCACTGTTATAAAGATCACCACCACCCCTGTTATAAAGATCACCACCACCCCTGTTATAAAGATCACCACCGCCCCTGTTATAAAGATCACCACCGCCCCTGTTATAAAGATCACCACCACCACTGTTATAAAGATCACCACCCCCACTGTTATAAAGATCACCACCCCCACTGTTATAAAGATCACCACCCCCACTGTTATAAAGATCACCACCCCCACTGTTATAAAGATCACCACCACTGTTATAAAGATCACCACCACCACTGTTATAAAGATCACCACCCCCACTGTTATAAAGATCAGCACCCCCACTGTTATAAAGATCACCACCCCCACTGTTATAAAGATCACCAACGCCACTGTTATAAAGATCACCACTTCCACTGTTATAAAGATCACCACCACCCCTGTTATAAAGATCACCACCACCCCTGTTATAAAGATCACCACCGCCCCTGTTATAAAGATCACCACCGCCCCTGTTATAAAGATCACCACCCCCACTGTTATAAAGATCACCACCCCCACTGTTATAAAGATCACCACCCCCACTGTTATAAAGATCACCACTTCCACTGTTATAAAGATCACCAACGCCACTGTTATAAAGATCACCACCCCCACTGTTATAAAGATCACCACCCCCACTGTTATAAAGATCACCACCCCGACTGTTATAAAGATCACCACCACCACTGTTATAAAGATCATCACCCCCACTGTTATAAAGATCACCACCACTGTTATAAAGATCACCACCCCCACTGTTATAAAGATCACCACCACTGTTATAAAGATCACCACCCCCACTGTTATAAATATCACCACCACCCCTGTTATAAAGATCACCACCCCCACTGTTATAAAGATCACCACCACTGTTATAAAGATCACCACCACCACTGTTATAAAGATCACCACCCCCACTGTTATAAAGATCACCACCGCCACTGTTATAAAGATCACCACCCCGACTGTTATAAAGATCACCACCACCACTGTTATAAAGATCATCACCCCCACTGTTATAAAGATCACCACCACTGTTATAAAGATCACCACCCCGACTGTTATAAAGATCACCACCACTGTTATAAAGATCACCACCACCACTGTTATAAAGATCACCACCCCACTGTTATAAAGATCAGCACCCCCACTGTTATAAAGATCACCACCCCCACTGTTATAAAGATCACCAACGCCACTGTTATAAAGATCACCAACGCCACTGTTATAAAGATCACCACCACCCCTGTTATAAAGATCACCACCACCCCTGTTATAAAGATCACCACCCCCACTGTTATAAAGATCACCACCTCCACTGTTATAAAGATCACCACCGCCCCTGTTATAAAGATCACCACCTCCACTGTTATAAAGATCACCACCGCCCCTGTTATAAAGATCACCAACACCCCTGTTATAAAGATCACCACCTCCACTGTTATAAAGATCACCACCGCCACTGTTATAAAGATCACCACCTCCACTGTTATAAAGATCACCACCGCCACTGTTATAAAGATCACCACCTCCACCCCCACTGTTATAAAGATCACCACCCCCACTGTTACAAAGATCACCACCGCCACTGTTACAAAGATCACCAACGCCACTGTTACAAAGATCACCAATGCCACTGTTATAAAGATCAGCACCCCCACTGTTATAAAGATCACCACCCCCACTGTTATAAAGATCACCAACGCCACTGTTATAAAGATCACCACTTCCACTGTTATAAAGATCACCACCACCCCTGTTATAAAGATCACCACCACCCCTGTTATAAAGATCACCACCGCCCCTGTTATAAAGATCACCACCGCCCCTGTTATAAAGATCACCACCCCCACTGTTATAAAGATCACCACCCCCACTGTTATAAAGATCACCACCCCCACTGTTATAAAGATCACCACTTCCACTGTTATAAAGATCACCAACGCCACTGTTATAAAGATCACCACCCCCACTGTTATAAAGATCACCACCCCCACTGTTATAAAGATCACCACCCCGACTGTTATAAAGATCACCACCACCACTGTTATAAAGATCACCACCCCCACTGTTATAAAGATCACCACCACTGTTATAAAGATCACCACCCCCACTGTTATAAAGATCACCACCACTGTTATAAAGATCACCACCCCCACTGTTATAAATATCACCACCACCCCTGTTATAAAGATCACCACCCCCACTGTTATAAAGATCACCACCACTGTTATAAAGATCACCACCACCACTGTTATAAAGATCACCACCCCCACTGTTATAAAGATCACCACCGCCACTGTTATAAAGATCACCACCCCGACTGTTATAAAGATCACCACCACCACTGTTATAAAGATCATCACCCCCACTGTTATAAAGATCACCACCACTGTTATAAAGATCACCACCCCGACTGTTATAAAGATCACCACCACTGTTATAAAGATCACCACCACCACTGTTATAAAGATCACCACCCCCACTGTTATAAAGATCACCACCACTGTTATAAAGATCACCACCACCACTGTTATAAAGATCACCACCCCCACTGTTATAAAGATCAGCACCCCACTGTTATAAAGATCACCACCCCCACTGTTATAAAGATCACCAATGCCACTGTTATAAAGATCACCACTTCCACTGTTATAAAGATCACCACCACCCCTGTTATAAAGATCACCACCACCCCTGTTATAAAGATCACCACCGCCCCTGTTATAAAGATCACCACCGCCCCTGTTATAAAGATCACCACCACCACTGTTATAAAGATCACCACCCCCACTGTTATAAAGATCACCACCCCCACTGTTATAAAGATCACCACCCCCACTGTTATAAAGATCACCACCCCCACTGTTATAAAGATCACCACCACTGTTATAAAGATCACCACCACCACTGTTATAAAGATCACCACCCCCCACTGTTATAAAGATCACCACCCCCACTGTTATAAAGATCACCAACGCCACTGTTATAAAGATCACCACCCCCACTGTTATAAAGATCACCAACGCCACTGTTATAAAGATCACCAACGCCACTGTTATAAAGATCACCACCACCCCTGTTATAAAGATCACCACCACCCCTGTTATAAAGATCACCACCCCCACTGTTATAAAGATCACCACCTCCACTGTTATAAAGATCACCACCGCCCCTGTTATAAAGATCACCACCTCCACTGTTATAAAGATCACCACCGCCCCTGTTATAAAGATCACCAACACCCCTGTTATAAAGATCACCACCTCCACTGTTATAAAGATCACCACCGCCACTGTTATAAAGATCACCACCTCCACTGTTATAAAGATCACCACCGCCACTGTTATAAAGATCACCACCTCCACCCCCACTGTTATAAAGATCACCACCCCCACTGTTACAAAGATCACCACCGCCACTGTTACAAAGATCACCAACGCCACTGTTACAAAGATCACCAATGCCACTGTTATAAAGATCAGCACCCCCACTGTTATAAAGATCACCACCCCCACTGTTATAAAGATCACCAACGCCACTGTTATAAAGATCACCACTTCCACTGTTATAAAGATCACCACCACCCCTGTTATAAAGATCACCACCACCCCTGTTATAAAGATCACCACCGCCCTGTTATAAAGATCACCACCGCCCTGTTATAAAGATCACCACCCCCACTGTTATAAAGATCACCACCCCCACTGTTATAAAGATCACCACCCCCACTGTTATAAAGATCACCACTTCCACTGTTATAAAGATCACCAACGCCACTGTTATAAAGATCACCACCCCCACTGTTATAAAGATCACCACCCCCACTGTTATAAAGATCACCACCCCGACTGTTATAAAGATCACCACCACCACTGTTATAAAGATCACCACCCCCACTGTTATAAAGATCACCACCACTGTTATAAAGATCACCACCCCCACTGTTATAAAGATCACCACCACTGTTATAAAGATCACCACCCCCACTGTTATAAATATCACCACCACCCCTGTTATAAAGATCACCACCCCCACTGTTATAAAGATCACCACCACTGTTATAAAGATCACCACCACCACTGTTATAAAGATCACCACCCCCACTGTTATAAAGATCACCACCGCCACTGTTATAAAGATCACCACCCCGACTGTTATAAAGATCACCACCACCACTGTTATAAAGATCATCACCCCCACTGTTATAAAGATCACCACCACTGTTATGAAGATCACCACCCCGACTGTTATAAAGATCACCACCACTGTTATAAAGATCACCACCACCACTGTTATAAAGATCACCACCCCCACTGTTATAAAGATCACCACCACTGTTATAAAGATCACCACCACCACTGTTATAAAGATCACCACCCCCACTGTTATAAAGATCAGCACCCCCACTGTTATAAAGATCACCACCCCCACTGTTATAAAGATCACCAATGCCACTGTTATAAAGATCACCACTTCCACTGTTATAAAGATCACCACCACCCCTGTTATAAAGATCACCACCACCCCTGTTATAAAGATCACCACCGCCCTGTTATAAAGATCACCACCGCCCCTGTTATAAAGATCACCACCACCACTGTTATAAAGATCACCACCCCCACTGTTATAAAGATCACCACCCCCACTGTTATAAAGATCACCACCCCCACTGTTATAAAGATCACCACCCCCACTGTTATAAAGATCACCACCACTGTTATAAAGATCACCACCACCACTGTTATAAAGATCACCACCACTGTTATAAAGATCAGCACCCCCACTGTTATAAAGATCACCAACGCCACTGTTATAAAGATCACCAACGCCCTTGTTATAAAGATCACCACTTCCACTGTTATAAAGATCACCACCACCCCTGTTATAAAGATCACCACCACCCCTGTTATAAAGATCACCACCGCCCCTGTTATAAAGATCACCACCGCCCTGTTATAAAGATCACCACCCCCACTGTTATAAAGATCACCACCCCCACTGTTATAAAGATCACCACCCCACTGTTATAAAGATCACCACTTCCACTGTTATAAAGATCACCAACGCCACTGTTATAAAGATCACCACCCCCACTGTTATAAAGATCACCACCCCCACTGTTATAAAGATCACCACCCCGACTGTTATAAAGATCACCACCACCACTGTTATAAAGATCACCAACTCCACTGTTATAAAGATCACCACCACTGTTATAAAGATCACCACCCCCACTGTTATAAAGATCACCACCACTGTTATAAAGATCACCACCCCCACTGTTATAAATATCACCACCACCACTGTTATAAAGATCACCACCCCCACTGTTATAAAGATCACCACCACTGTTATAAAGATCACCACCACCACTGTTATAAAGATCACCACCCCACTGTTATAAAGATCACCACCGCCACTGTTATAAAGATCACCACCCCGACTGTTATAAAGATCACCACCACCACTGTTATAAAGATCATCACCCCCACTGTTATAAAGATCACCACCACTGTTATAAAGATCACCACCCCGACTGTTATAAAGATCACCACCACTGTTATAAAGATCACCACCACCACTGTTATAAAGATCACCACCCCCACTGTTATAAAGATCAGCACCCCCACTGTTATAAAGATCACCACCCCCCACTGTTATAAAGATCACCAACGCCACTGTTATAAAGATCACCAACGCCACTGTTATAAAGATCACCACCACCCCTGTTATAAAGATCACCACCACCCTGTTATAAAGATCACCACCCCCACTGTTATAAAGATCACCACCTCCACTGTTATAAAGATCACCACTGCCCCTGTTATAAAGATCACCACCTCCACTGTTATAAAGATCACCACCGCCCCTGTTATAAAGATCACCAACACCCCTGTTATAAAGATCACCACCTCCACTGTTATAAAGATCACCACCGCCACTGTTATAAAGATCACCACCTCCACTGTTATAAAGATCACCACCGCCACTGTTATAAAGATCACCACCTCCACCCCCACTGTTATAAAGATCACCACCCCCACTGTTACAAAGATCACCACCGCCACTGTTACAAAGATCACCAACGCCACTGTTACAAAGATCACCAATGCCACTGTTATAAAGATCAGCACCCCCACTGTTATAAAGATCACCACCCCCACTGTTATAAAGATCACCAACGCCACTGTTATAAAGATCACCACTTCCACTGTTATAAAGATCACCACCACCCCTGTTATAAAGATCACCACCACCCCTGTTATAAAGATCACCACCGCCCCTGTTATAAAGATCACCACCGCCCCTGTTATAAAGATCACCACCCCCACTGTTATAAAGATCACCACCCCCACTGTTATAAAGATCACCACCCCCACTGTTATAAAGATCACCACTTCCACTGTTATAAAGATCACCAACGCCACTGTTATAAAGATCACCACCCCCACTGTTATAAAGATCACCACCCCCACTGTTATAAAGATCACCACCCCGACTGTTATAAAGATCACCACCACCACTGTTATAAAGATCACCACCCCCACTGTTATAAAGATCACCACCACTGTTATAAAGATCACCACCCCCACTGTTATAAAGATCACCACCACTGTTATAAAGATCACCACCCCCACTGTTATAAATATCACCACCACCCCTGTTATAAAGATCACCACCCCCACTGTTATAAAGATCACCACCACTGTTATAAAGATCACCACCACCACTGTTATAAAGATCACCACCCCCACTGTTATAAAGATCACCACCGCCACTGTTATAAAGATCACCACCCCGACTGTTATAAAGATCACCACCACCACTGTTATAAAGATCATCACCCCCACTGTTATAAAGATCACCACCACTGTTATAAAGATCACCACCCCGACTGTTATAAAGATCACCACCACTGTTATAAAGATCACCACCACCACTGTTATAAAGATCACCACCACCCCTGTTATAAAGATCACCACCACCCCTGTTATAAAGATCACCACCCCCACTGTTATAAAGATCACCACCTCCACTGTTATAAAGATCACCACCGCCCCTGTTATAAAGATCACCACCTCCACTGTTATAAAGATCACCACCGCCCCTGTTATAAAGATCACCAACACCCCTGTTATAAAGATCACCACCTCCACTGTTATAAAGATCACCACCGCCACTGTTATAAAGATCACCACCTCCACTGTTATAAAGATCACCACCGCCACTGTTATAAAGATCACCACCTCCACCCCCACTGTTATAAAGATCACCACCCCCACTGTTACAAAGATCACCACCGCCACTGTTACAAAGATCACCAACGCCACTGTTACAAAGATCACCAATGCCACTGTTATAAAGATCAGCACCCCCACTGTTATAAAGATCACCACCCCCACTGTTATAAAGATCACCAACGCCACTGTTATAAAGATCACCACTTCCACTGTTATAAAGATCACCACCACCCCTGTTATAAAGATCACCACCACCCCTGTTATAAAGATCACCACCGCCCCTGTTATAAAGATCACCACCGCCCTGTTATAAAGATCACCACCCCCACTGTTATAAAGATCACCACCCCACTGTTATAAAGATCACCACCCCCACTGTTATAAAGATCACCACTTCCACTGTTATAAAGATCACCAACGCCACTGTTATAAAGATCACCACCCCCACTGTTATAAAGATCACCACCCCCACTGTTATAAAGATCACCACCCCGACTGTTATAAAGATCACCACCACCACTGTTATAAAGATCACCACCCCCACTGTTATAAAGATCACCACCACTGTTATAAAGATCACCACCCCCACTGTTATAAAGATCACCACCACTGTTATAAAGATCACCACCCCACTGTTATAAATATCACCACCACCCCTGTTATAAAGATCACCACCCCCACTGTTATAAAGATCACCACCACTGTTATAAAGATCACCACCACCACTGTTATAAAGATCACCACCCCCACTGTTATAAAGATCACCACCGCCACTGTTATAAAGATCACCACCCCGACTGTTATAAAGATCACCACCACCACTGTTATAAAGATCATCACCCCACTGTTATAAAGATCACCACCACTGTTATAAAGATCACCACCCCGACTGTTATAAAGATCACCACCACTGTTATAAAGATCACCACCACCACTGTTATAAAGATCACCACCCCCACTGTTATAAAGATCAGCACCCCCACTGTTATAAAGATCACCACCCCCACTGTTATAAAGATCACCAACGCCACTGTTATAAAGATCACCAACGCCACTGTTATAAAGATCACCACCACCCCTGTTATAAAGATCACCACCACCCCTGTTATAAAGATCACCACCCCCACTGTTATAAAGATCACCACCTCCACTGTTATAAAGATCACCACCGCCCCTGTTATAAAAATCACCACCTCCACTGTTATAAAGATCACCAACGCCACTGTTATAAAGATCACCACCACCCCTGTTATAAAGATCACCACCACCCCTGTTATAAAGATCACCACCCCCACTGTTATAAAGATCACCACCTCCACTGTTATAAAGATCACCACCGCCCCTGTTATAAAGATCACCACCTCCACTGTTATAAAGATCACCACCGCCCTGTTATAAAGATCACCAACACCCCTGTTATAAAGATCACCACCTCCACTGTTATAAAGATCACCACCGCCACTGTTATAAAGATCACCACCTCCACTGTTATAAAAATCACCACCGCCACTGTTATAAAGATCACCACCTCCACCCCCACTGTTATAAAGATCACCACCCCCACTGTTACAAAGATCACCACCGCCACTGTTACAAAGATCACCAACGCCACTGTTACAAAGATCACCAATGCCACTGTTATAAAGATCAGCACCCCCACTGTTATAAAGATCACCACCCCCACTGTTATAAAGATCACCAACGCCACTGTTATAAAGATCACCACTTCCACTGTTATAAAGATCACCACCACCCCTGTTATAAAGATCACCACCACCCCTGTTATAAAGATCACCACCGCCCCTGTTATAAAGATCACCACCGCCCCTGTTATAAAGATCACCACCCCCACTGTTATAAAGATCACCACCCCCACTGTTATAAAGATCACCACCCCCACTGTTATAAAGATCACCACTTCCACTGTTATAAAGATCACCAACGCCACTGTTATAAAGATCACCACCGCCACTGTTATAAAGATCACCACCCCCACTGTTATAAAGATCACCACCCCGACTGTTATAAAGATCACCACCACCACTGTTATAAAGATCACCACCCCCACTGTTATAAAGATCACCACCACTGTTATAAAGATCACCACCCCCACTGTTATAAAGATCACCACCACTGTTATAAAGATCACCACCCCCACTGTTATAAATATCACCACCACCCCTGTTATAAAGATCACCACCCCCACTGTTATAAAGATCACCACCACTGTTATAAAGATCACCACCACCACTGTTATAAAGATCACCACCCCCACTGTTATAAAGATCACCACCGCCACTGTTATAAAGATCACCACCCCGACTGTTATAAAGATCACCACCACCACTGTTATAAAGATCATCACCCCCACTGTTATAAATATCACCACCACTGTTATAAAGATCACCACCCCGACTGTTATAAAGATCACCACCACTGTTATAAAGATCACCACCACCACTGTTATAAAGATCACCACCCCCACTGTTATAAAGATCAGCACCCCCACTGTTATAAAGATCACCACCCCCACTGTTATAAAGATCACCAACGCCACTGTTATAAAGATCACCAACGCCACTGTTATAAAGATCACCACCACCCCTGTTATAAAGATCACCACCACCCCTGTTATAAAGATCACCACCCCCACTGTTATAAAGATCACCACCTCCACTGTTATAAAGATCACCACCGCCCCTGTTATAAAGATCACCACCTCCACTGTTATAAAGATCACCACCGCCCCTGTTATAAAGATCACCAACACCACTGTTATAAAGATCACCACCTCCACTGTTATAAAGATCACCACCGCCACTGTTATAAAGATCACCACCTCCACTGTTATAAAGATCACCACCTCCACCCCCACTGTTATAAAGATCACCACCCCCACTGTTACAAAGATCACCACCGCCACTGTTACAAAGATCACCAACGCCACTGTTACAAAGATCACCAATGCCACTGTTATAAAGATCACCACCCCCACTGTTATAAAGATCACCACCCCCACTGTTATAAAGATTTACCCCCACTGTTACAAAGATCACCACCGCCACTGTTACAAAGATCACCAACGTCACTGTTACAAAGATCACCAACGCCACTGTTACAAAGATCACCAATGCCACTGTTATAAAGATCACCACCACTGTTATAAAGATCACCACCTCCACTGTTATAAAGATCACCACCACTGTTATAAAGATCACCACCACTGTTATAAAGATCACCACCACCACTGTTATAAAGATCACCACCCCCACTGTTATAAAGATCAGCACCCCCACTGTTATAATGATCACCACCCCCACTGTTATAAAGATCACCAACGCCACTGTTATAAAGATCACCACTTCCACTGTTATAAAGATCACCACCACCCCTGTTATAAAGATCACCACCACCCCTGTTATAAAGATCACCACCGCCCCTGTTATAAAGATCACCACCGCCCCTGTTATAAAGATCACCACCACCACTGTTATAAAGATCACCACCCCCACTGTTATAAAGATCACCACCCCCACTGTTATAAAGATCACCACCCCACTGTTATAAAGATCACCACCACTGTTATAAAGATCACCACCACCACTGTTATAAAGATCACCACCCCCCACTGTTATAAAGATCAGCACCCCCACTGTTATAAAGATCACCACCCCCACTGTTATAAAGATCACCAACGCCACTGTTATAAAGATCACCACTTCCACTGTTATAAAGATCACCACCACCCCTGTTATAAAGATCACCACCACCCCTGTTATAAAGATCACCACCGCCCCTGTTATAAAGATCACCACCGCCCCTGTTATAAAGATCACCACCCCCACTGTTATAAAGATCACCACCCCCACTGTTATAAAGATCACCACCCCCACTGTTATAAAGATCACCACTTCCACTGTTATAAAGATCACCAACGCCACTGTTATAAAGATCACCACCCCCACTGTTATAAAGATCACCACCCCCACTGTTATAAAGATCACCACCCCGACTGTTATAAAGATCACCACCACCACTGTTATAAAGATCACCACCCCCACTGTTATAAAGATCACCACCACTGTTATAAAGATCACCACCCCCACTGTTATAAAGATCACCACCACTGTTATAAAGATCACCACCCCACTGTTATAAATATCACCACCACCCCTGTTATAAAGATCACCACCCCCACTGTTATAAAGATCACCACCACTGTTATAAAGATCACCACCACCACTGTTATAAAGATCACCACCCCCACTGTTATAAAGATCACCACCGCCACTGTTATAAAGATCACCACCCCGACTGTTATAAAGATCACCACCACCACTGTTATAAAGATCATCACCCCCACTGTTATAAAGATCACCACCACTGTTATAAAGATCACCACCCCGACTGTTATAAAGATCACCACCACTGTTATAAAGATCACCACCACCACTGTTATAAAGATCACCACCCCCACTGTTATAAAGATCAGCACCCCCACTGTTATAAAGATCACCACCCCCACTGTTATAAAGATCACCAACGCCACTGTTATAAAGATCACCAACGCCACTGTTATAAAGATCACCACCACCCCTGTTATAAAGATCACCACCACCCCTGTTATAAAGATCACCACCCCCACTGTTATAAAGATCACCACCTCCACTGTTATAAAGATCACCACCGCCCCTGTTATAAAGATCACCACCTCCACTGTTATAAAGATCACCACCGCCCCTGTTATAAAGATCACCAACACCCCTGTTATAAAGATCACCACCTCCACTGTTATAAAGATCACCACCTCCACTGTTATAAAGATCACCACCGCCACTGTTATAAAGATCACCACCTCCACCCCCACTGTTATAAAGATCACCACCCCCACTGTTACAAAGATCACCACCGCCACTGTTACAAAGATCACCAACGCCACTGTTACAAAGATCACCAATGCCACTGTTATAAAGATCAGCACCCCCACTGTTATAAAGATCACCACCCCCACTGTTATAAAGATCACCAACGCCACTGTTATAAAGATCACCACTTCCACTGTTATAAAGATCACCACCATCCCTGTTATAAAGATCACCACCACCCCTGTTATAAAGATCACCACCGCCCCTGTTATAAAGATCACCACCGCCCCTGTTATAAAGATCACCACCCCCACTGTTATAAAGATCACCACCCCCACTGTTATAAAGATCACCACTTCCACTGTTATAAAGATCACCAACGCCACTGTTATAAAGATCACCACCCCCACTGTTATAAAGATCACCACCCCCACTGTTATAAAGATCACCACCCCGACTGTTATAAAGATCACCACCACCACTGTTATAAAGATCACCACCCCCACTGTTATAAAGATCACCACCACTGTTATAAAGATCACCACCCCCACTGTTATAAAGATCACCACCACTGTTATAAAGATCACCACCCCCACTGTTATAAATATCACCACCACCCCTGTTATAAAGATCACCACCCCCACTGTTATAAAGATCACCACCACTGTTATAAAGATCACCACCACCACTGTTATAAAGATCACCACCCCCACTGTTATAAAGATCACCACCGCCACTGTTATAAAGATCACCACCCCGACTGTTATAAAGATCACCACCACCACTGTTATAAAGATCATCACCCCCACTGTTATAAAGATCACCACCACTGTTATAAAGATCACCACCCCGACTGTTATAAAGATCACCACCACTGTTATAAAGATCACCACCACCACTGTTATAAAGATCACCACCCCCACTGTTATAAAGATCACCAACGCCACTGTTATAAAGATCACCACCGCCCCTGTTATAAAGATCACCACCGCCCCTGTTATAAAGATCACCACCGCCCCTGTTATAAAGATCACCACCCCCCTGTTATAAAGATCACCACCCCCACTGTTATAAAGATCACCACCCCCACTGTTATAAAGATCACCACCCCCACTGTTATAAAGATCACCACTTCCACTGTTATAAAGATCACCAACGCCACTGTTATAAAGATCACCACCCCCACTGTTATAAAGATCACCACCCCCACTGTTATAAAGATCACCACCCCGACTGTTATAAAGATCACCACCACCACTGTTATAAAGATCACCACCCCCACTGTTATAAAGATCACCACCACTGTTATAAAGATCACCACCCCCACTGTTATAAAGATCACCACCCCCACTGTTATAAATATCACCACCACCCCTGTTATAAAGATCACCACCCCCACTGTTATAAAGATCACCACCACTGTTATAAAGATCACCACCACCACTGTTATAAAGATCACCACCCCCACTGTTATAAAGATCACCACCGCCACTGTTATAAAGATCACCACCCCGACTGTTATAAAGATCACCACCACCACTGTTATAAAGATCATCACCCCCACTGTTATAAAGATCACCACCACTGTTATAAAGATCACCACCCCGACTGTTATAAAGATCACCACCACTGTTATAAAGATCACCACCACCACTGTTATAAAGATCACCACCCCCACTGTTATAAAGATCACCACCCCCACTGTTATAAAGATCACCAACGCCACTGTTATAAAGATCACCAACGCCACTGTTATAAAGATCACCACCACCCCTGTTATAAAGATCACCACCACCCCTGTTATAAAGATCACCACCCCCACTGTTATAAAGATCACCACCTCCACTGTTATAAAGATCACCACCGCCCCTGTTATAAAGATCACCACCTCCACTGTTATAAAGATCACCACCGCCCCTGTTATAAAGATCACCAACACCCCTGTTATAAAGATCACCACCTCCACTGTTATAAAGATCACCACCTCCACTGTTATAAAGATCACCACCGCCACTGTTATAAAGATCACCACCTCCACCCCCACTGTTATAAAGATCACCACCCCCACTGTTACAAAGATCACCACCGCCACTGTTACAAAGATCACCAACGCCACTGTTACAAAGATCACCAATGCCACTGTTATAAAGATCAGCACCCCCACTGTTATAAAGATCACCACCCCCACTGTTATAAAGATCACCAACGCCACTGTTATAAAGATCACCACTTCCACTGTTATAAAGATCACCACCACCCCTGTTATAAAGATCACCACCACCCCTGTTATAAAGATCACCACCGCCCCTGTTATAAAGATCACCACCGCCCCTGTTATAAAGATCACCACCCCCACTGTTATAAAGATCACCACCCCCACTGTTATAAAGATCACCACCCCCACTGTTATAAAGATCACCAACGCCACTGTTATAAAGATCACCACCCCCACTGTTATAAAGATCACCACCCCCACTGTTATAAAGATCACCACCCCGACTGTTATAAAGATCACCACCACCACTGTTATAAAGATCACCACCCCCACTGTTATAAAGATCACCACCACTGTTATAAAGATCACCACCCCCACTGTTATAAAGATCACCACCACTGTTATAAAGATCACCACCCCCACTGTTATAAATATCACCACCACCCCTGTTATAAGGATCACCACCCCCACTGTTATAAAGATCACCACCACTGTTATAAAGATCACCACCACCACTGTTATAAAGATCACCACCCCCACTGTTATAAAGATCACCACCGCCACTGTTATAAAGATCACCACCCCGACTGTTATAAAGATCACCACCACCACTGTTATAAAGATCATCACCCCCACTGTTATAAAGATCACCACCACTGTTATAAAGATCACCACCCCCACTGTTATAAAGATCACCACCACTGTTATAAAGATCACCACCACCACTGTTATAAAGATCACCACCCCCACTGTTATAAAAAGATCAGCACCCCCACTGTTATAAAGATCACCACCCCCACTGTTATAAAGATCACCAACGCCACTGTTATAAAGATCACCAACGCCACTGTTATAAAGATCACCACCACCCCTGTTATAAAGATCACCACCACCCCTGTTATAAAGATCACCACCCCCACTGTTATAAAGATCACCACCTCCACTGTTATAAAGATCACCACCGCCCCTGTTATAAAGATCACCACCTCCACTGTTATAAAGATCACCACCGCCCCTGTTATAAAGATCACCAACACCCCTGTTATAAAGATCACCACCTCCACTGTTATAAAGATCACCACCGCCACTGTTATAAAGATCACCACCTCCACTGTTATAAAGATCACCACCTCCACCCCCACTGTTATAAAGATCACCACCCCCACTGTTACAAAGATCACCACCGCCACTGTTACAAAGATCACCAACGCCACTGTTACAAAGATCACCAATGCCACTGTTATAAAGATCACCACCCCCACTGTTATAAAGATCACCACCCCCACTGTTATAAAGATTTACCCCCACTGTTACAAAGATCACCACCGCCACTGTTACAAAGATCACCAACGTCACTGTTACAAAGATCACCAACGCCACTGTTACAAAGATCACCAATGCCACTGTTATAAAGATCACCACCACTGTTATAAAGATCACCACCTCCACTGTTATAAAGATCACCACCACTGTTATAAAGATCACCAACGCTACTGTTATAAAGATCACCACCACCACTGTTACAAAGATCACCAACGCCACTGTTATAAAGATCACCACCACCACTGTTATAGAGATCACCACCACCACTGTTATAGAGATCACCACCACCACTGTTATAGAGATCACCACCACCACTGTAAGAGGTCACCACCACCACTGTTATAGAGATCACCACCACCACTGTTATAAAGATCACCACCTCCACTGTTATAAAGATCACCACCTCCACTGTTATAAAGATCACCACCGCCACTGTTATAAAGATCACCACCTCCACTGTTATAAAGATCACCACCGCCACTGTTATAAAGATCACCACCTCCACCCCCACTGTTATAAAGATCACCACCCCCACTGTTACAAAGATCACCACCGCCACTGTTACAAAGATCACCAACGCCACTGTTACAAAGATCACCAATGCCACTGTTATAAAGATCACCACCCCCACTGTTATAAAGATCACCACCCCCACTGTTATAAAGATCACCCCCACTGTTACAAAGATCACCACCGCCACTGTTACAAAGATCACCAACGCCACTGTTACAAAGATCACCAACGCCACTGTTACAAAGATCACCAATGCCACTGTTATAAAGATCACCACCACTGTTATAAAGATCACCACCACCACTGTTACAAAGATCACCAACACCACTGTTATAAAGATCACCACCACCACTGTTATAGAGATCACCACCACCACTGTTATAGAGATCACCACCACCACTGTAAGAGGTCACCACCACCACTGTTATAGAGATCACCACCACCACTGTTATAGAGATCACCACCACCACTGTTACAGAGATCACCACCGCCATTGTTCCTTTCTAGCTGGAACAAAGCACTACTGTAACATCTATTTTTACATTAAACAATTTGGGATCAAAAATAAACAAATACCATGATGGTGTCTGTCTGAACTAGATTGGAGTGTGCATTTGATTCGATACAACGTTCAGTGCTCATGCACTAGTACACCCTCATCTAGCAGAGGTAGGCGACCCTTGGTCCTGGAGCGTCGCAGACACTTCGTGTTTTTCTTTTAAATGTTACCCAACCTGAAAGACCAGGTGTGTTGAATTTAGGCAATCGCTGAACTGATCAATTAGCTCAGTTGGTCAGGTGTGGTGCCTAGTTGGAACAGAATCCTGCAGTACCTTCAGAGTTCCAGGAACAGGGTTGCCCTGATCTACGTAATGGATCCAAATAGCAGCTAGAGGGCAGGTGTCAATCTTTAGCCTGGTCCCAGATCTGTTTGTGCCGTCTTGCTAACTTAAACGGCCATAGCAGACATAGGAGTTGGCAACTCAGCACAAACAGATCTAGGACCAGGCTAGTCAATCTGCCATAGTGTTATGTAAGCTGATCTGACTAGAGCTTTGTCTACATCCCAAATAGCACCTTCTTCCCGACATAGTTCACTATGGGCACTGGTAAAAAAAAAGAACGGTGTGCACTATGTAGGGAATAGGATGCCGCCATTTGGGACAGAGCTCTTAGCTGGCTGTCAGTGAACAGTACAGAAACAGCTGTAAGAAGAGCCAGGACTGAGCACACACAATCCCTGGTCACAGATCAATCTTTAGGATTTAAGCCCGATAATGAAACAACTGACCCTGGGATATTTGGGGTTCAGTGTAGATAAGCCGGCAACGTGTTTGTAGATCACAGTGTTGAGCCTGTGATTGAGGTTGAGAATGTATACAGATCCTTTGGGGATTCGGCTGAGAGAACATTCCAACACATTCCCACTCGGCGTTGATGAGTAATGGTGTATTCTCTGGATTAGAAGTAGTAGGATTAGACTACAGTTAAATATACAGTAATCAACACGTTCATTTTTAGACATGAGTTATTGGATGTATTTTTATGAATACTAAGAGGTTTCAAAATCCAAACATATTTTATTTTTCTATAGTGTAGAAATTGGACTATATACGGTCAGAAAGGCATAGATTGGCTAATATCCATATAATCCAAATACAGTATACCAAAACCAATCTAGAATACTTGAGGATCCTGACTAGACAGGGCAAAGACATCTAGTAGGTGCCTCCCTCTAGTGGCTGATGTTTGATAAGAAAACAACCTAATGTGTCATTTCCTTCAAATTATGATATTTATCAGTACAAATTCACCAGAGACAGTACATTTACGTCAAAGCATTTCCTTGTTCAAGCCTGCACATGTCCTCCTGCAAGCTACCTGTATTTCATTCTCAGAATTGAAGGCTTCACATTGTACCATCACAACACATCTCCAACACGTGTTATCCTTATTGTGTACATAGGCCTGCGTTTTCAGGGACGTGCAGAACATTTCTCGAGGACAATGGACCTGTACTGTGTTTGGTTGATCATCTTTGGACTGACTCTGACGTCAACTCTCAGGATTCTGGAATGGCCACCCCTGAACTGCACACAACTGGTATGTTTTAACCAACACAGTTGTTCTTTACTGTAATTAACTGTAGAAATGCATCGCAAATGATCAAAACACACTGGGACTATGCGCACTGGAGAGCGCCCGTCACGTGACACATGCCACTCCATTGTATTTTACTAATTTGGCGCAATACAGCCAAACACACTTTGCAAATGTTTTTTTTTTGTTTGTTCATGTTTCAAGCGTACGTCTGCTAATAGTACACATGTCCCAAGTTTCTATATAAAATATCACACGCGAGAAGGAAGTTAAATAACAAATTCATTTTAAATTGACCTGTACTCAGAAGCGAATTGTGGTGAGTACACGCCACTGATAATGAGAGCGCAAGCCAGTCACGTCACATTTTTATCCAGCAGGCTCTCAGGAATTTAGATGTTCTATTTTCATAGCCACTGAGGGTTTTTTCCTAATCTTTATTAATTGAATGTTTATGTGATGTTATGTTCTGAGATGTTGAAATGTATAGGATAATACATTGAGAATATTGATTATATAATAAGATATTGTCATTGAAGAAACACCTGTTGAGGTGCATTTTGGATTATACCAGTTTTAAGGGTTGAGTTTTTCATCTGTTCAGGTTGCTTATAGAGCTCCACGGTGGAGGTGTCATAATACCCATAAAACCTAGTGGTCAAACAAGGAAATGGTTCCAATCGTTTTTTTCCACGATCAATTTTTCCCATAGGGGATTTTAGAAACACAAAATAAGGGCTGTTTTAAGCATAGTTTTACCCTGGCGTGATGTTTTGATAACCATGTAATTCTCTCGGACAAGGTGACTTTTATCAATATATTCAGCTTTATTTACTCTCAGATCCGAAAATGCTAACTATCATCAAAGTAGACATCATCAAATCCCCACAAGCTCCTGCACATCATCTCTTGCAGACACCTTTGCTAACAGGTATTGTGTCAATTTAAAAATTGCACAAGACTGTTCACAGAATTGTCAATTTAAAGAAATGTAGCCAATTTATTCATTACTAAATTTAGCTAACATTAGATAGTTAATCCAGAGATTCATAACTTTGCCTCAATTTGGC
The DNA here is from genome assembly GCF_034236695.1 of Oncorhynchus nerka. Taxonomy (NCBI): domain Eukaryota; kingdom Metazoa; phylum Chordata; class Actinopteri; order Salmoniformes; family Salmonidae; genus Oncorhynchus; species Oncorhynchus nerka. Next base: position 12,562,405 of record NC_088404.1, on the reverse strand, counting down.
AGTCTCCTCCAGATCATTGTGCTATTTGTAGTTCTTTATGATAGCCACAATAGCAGATAATTAGCATTTCATTTTTTGTGGGGAAAATACATGCTCCTAGGGCTCCGAGAGAGAGAAAGAAAGAGAGAAAGAGAGAATTAGAGAGAGCATACTTAAATTCACACAGGACACCGGATAAGACAGGAGAAGTACTCCAGATATAACAAACTGACCCTACCCCCCCGACACATAAGCTACTGCAGCATAAATACTGGAGGCTGAGACAGGAGGGGTTAGGAGACCCCATCCAATGATACCCCCGGACATTTCCTTCATTGATCTCTAGGTTTTATGGGTATTATGACTCATACTGTGGTACTCTATTCAGGGGAGTATTAGGCTGTTAGTTATTTAGCGATTCTACGTTTATATGCCAGTATTCGTTAACGTTTTGTAAATATCCACGTGTTCAGCTCACCTTCTGCACCTGGAAATAAACACCACGATTTTGCACCTGACTCTTTATGCTTCTCAATCGGACCGCCTGACAAGACCGCCTAGGATCCGTTATCTTCCTCTCACTTCATTGTCTTTGTTGTAATAGCCTATTGCACAGTATACCTTTTATTTTATTTTTGTTTTCCAGGATCTTCAATGCAGCGTTCAAATTAGTAAGTGTCATCTGACTATGGGGAAAGTATCTTGTCTTGATTGCTGTAAATACCGGGTACACAGTTGGAAAAACCCAAGGGGGTCTCTGTATTATAAAAGGGGGTCTCTGTATTATAAAAGGGGGTCTCTGTATTATACATTTACATTACATTTAAGTCATTTAGCAGACGCTCTATAAAAGGGGGTCTCTGTATTATAAAAGAGGGTCTCTGTATTATAAAAGGGGGTCTCTGTATTATAAAAGGGGGTCTCTGTATTATAAAAATGGCATAGTGAAATGGTAAATCATGACATGTACAGTATTTTGTTCAATACATTTCAATATGTTCAATGATGACAAACACTGTGAATACAGATCATTCATTGTCATACCATCTATTGAATCTGCCAGATAACTGTTCAGACGACGGCTGGATTAAACCCAGACACCAGGCGCCTAACGGTCCTCTGTGGCACTCAGATTCACAGCAGCATGTGTTTGTGAGGAGAGGGGAGAGTGGTGATCTGCTACCCGTGATGTCTCTGAGCTGGAGCCTTCAGATCAATGGTAATGTACACAGCGGTTCTTATTATTTGATAGGCAAGTAAAACTGGATGCTTGCTTCTGCTGTTGTGCCGTTGAAGCAAGGCATTTCAGCCCTAATCTGTTCCCGGTGCGCTGCACTGCGTTGTGACAGACCCCGGGCTCTAGCAGCTCCAACGATGATGTAATCATCTTCTTCTTCCTTGATCTAATCAACAGGAGGTGTAATCAATGGGACCAGTGGGACCGAGGTGCACGTCACTGAAGAGGACAGCAATCAAAGCATATGTGTCCGATACATCTTCCATAACAAAATACAAAACATGATGATTAACTGGAAGCCGGTAAAACAATGATACTGGATGTGAATCTAAGTGATGGAGGTTTGCTGAAAGGTGGAAATTAATAGTCAGATATGAAAAGAACCTTCTGTTTCGTTAGACTGATATCTATTTACTTGACTTTCTTTTAGTGGACATTTTCCTTGGACAGAGTTGTGGTGGACCCCGAAAACAATTATTCTGTTTCGATCTACAACTTACCAAAACCAGACCTGGGGAATTACAGACTTGACAAAATCTTTACAATCCCAGGTGAGGCAGACATGGAATTAGATTGGAAAAGTGATTCGGTTAAACTTCTGAATGTGTATTAAAATGTACACCTGTATGTTATCATGATCAGGATGCAAGGATCCAAGCATAAAAGCAGCCAAGGTGTGTTTGGAAAACGGTAAGGCTCACAATTACAGTCAGGTAATAGTTAATACAGAAAGTAATCAAGGGCTTGGATATAGCTACAACAACACTGAGTATGTTGCATCATTCCAGGCAGTCTTTGGGATCCCCAGTTGTCCTGGACTGTGTCAGTGGATGGAGGAGAGAGACTGATCATCACAGTGGGTTTTAATACAGCTGAGTTCTCTGACGAATACCAGATATCCATCCAGAACACTCAACACTCACAGCATGTCATGAGGGTAGGTATCTGTGGTCAACAACACTACAGCATGTCACGAGGGTAGGTATCTTTGGTCAACAACCCTCACAACATGTCACAAGGGTAGGTATCTGTGGTCAACAACACTCACAACATGTCACGAGGGTAGGTATCTGTGGTCAACAACACTCACAACATGTCACGAGGGTAGGTATCTGTGGTCAACAACACTCACAACATGTCACGAGGGTAGGTATCTGTGGTCAACAACACTCACAACATGTCACGAGGGTAGGTATCTGTGGTCAACAACACTCACAGCATGTCACGAGGGTAGGTATCTGTGGTCAACAACACTCACAACATGTCACGAGGGTAGGTATCTGTGGTCAACAACACTCACAGCATGTCACGAGGGTAGGTATCTGTGGTCAACAACACTCAATGATGAAACATTGGTAATTGATTACTGTGTTCCTGGAACTTATTACTGTGTCATGATTTCTTCAATTCCCTTCAATTCACGTTTCAGGAGAATAGAACATCATTGAATGTGACTTTTGAACTGGATGTATGGCAGCTGCCTCCATGTGAAATGTTAATTGTGGTAAGTTTCATTTCCTATAGCAACCATTTGTTTTCAATTTCACTGACTCACCTAACCACAAACATACTTTTTTCTCTCAAAAGATTCAGCCCTTTTTTATACGGTGCAAGAGCAACTGTTTACATCACCAGACAAAGTGTAACTACTGCTCCTGTGAGTAAAATGTATTTGCCTTCTAAATTACTTATTTTTTCCAATGGTCATCTCATTGATTTCCACTTTTATCTTTGTCTGATAAATTTATTGTATTGTTTTTTTCCCCAGACTATCAAAGGCCTCCCACTTACAGCCGATCTTTGATAATAAAAGCATTACTGGGGCTAATCATGGCTGGTGGTTTCCTGACTTATTTGCTGCACAAAACATCCCATACAGGTTTGTTGGTTAATAGATGAACCTTTCACTAAATAAAAACAGAATAGTAACTACATGCCTCAACTGGTAAAATATAGTTTATATTTCTGCGCACTCTATTCCATTTCTTCTTCTCCTTCCTAGATCCAGGAAGCCAGCTCCTGACCACGCCCAGAGGTGAACTGGAGGGAGTCCAAATACAAGAGAGAAAAAGAAAAGTCCTCATCATCTACTCTCTGGACCATCCTCTGTATATAGAGATCGTCCTAAAGCTCTGCGCTTTCCTCATGGCTAAGTGTGGCATAGAGGTGAGAACGAGGACCACAATGGACATTTTGACTGTTGTCTGTTGATATTATTGTGTTTTTAATCCTCTATGATTTTTTTAATGTATGTATTGTGACTAGGGCACCTCTATGGGATGGTTCTAGCCTAGTCCTGGATTTGAAATCCTACTCAATAATGAATCTCCATTGAAATAGCGTTGTGAAATACTGTAGGCTTAATCTGTGTCTGGAAACCAGCCCTATATGTACATTCAATTTGTCAAATAAAGTGAATTAATTGACTCATTTAGGTGGTGCTGGACCTGCTGGACTCTGCCCGGCTGGGCATTGTGGGTAGTGTCCAGTGGCTGGACTGGCAGAGGGAACAGATTGTTAAATCCTCAGACAAGATCCTAATCCTGTGTTCACGAGGGGTAAGGGCCAAATGGAGAGCAATGTGTGATGGTGCCGAAACTCGGGTGATCCTGAGAGAGGATGTACGTTCCCCCATGGGGGACATGCTCACCCCTGCGCTCAGCCTCCTGGTGCCCAGCTTTGTGAGATCTGGAACGTTCCAGAACTACATGGTGGCTTACTTTGAGGACGTTTGTTCCGAGGAGGATGTTCCGTCTCCGTTTAACATCATAGTGAGGTACTGTCATAGGGAGGGAGGGAGGGAGGGAGGGAGGGAGAGAGAGAGAGAGAGAGAGAGAGAGAGAGAGAGAGAGAGAGGGAGGGAGGGAGGGAGGGAGGGAGGGAGGGAGAGAGAGAGAGAGAGAGAGAGAGAGAGAGAGAGAGGGGAGGGGGAGGGGAGAGAGAGAGAGAGAGAGAGAGAGGGAGGGAGGGAGAGAGAGAGAGAGAGAGAGGGGGAGGGAGGGAGAGAGGGAGGGAGGGAGGGGGAGAGAGAGAGAGAGAGAGGGGGAGGGAGAGAGAGAGAGAGAGAGAGAGAGAGAGGGAGGGAGGGAGGGAGGGATACCTGCCCTGACTCATTCCTGTTCCCCTTTACAGGTACAAACTCATGAAGCATTTTGAGGAGCTCTTCTTCAGGCTCCTGGATAAAGAGAAACATGAGCCAGGGCGAGTGAATCGCATTGAAGGCATCACCGAGGACGAGTATTTTCAATGTCCCTCAGGGAAAGCATTGCGGGAAGCAGTGGAGGCTTTCCATGCCTATCAGCTGGAGCATCCAAACTGGTTTGAGGATGAACTAGTAAAGGACACAGATGAGGACGTGGAAGTGGAGGAACCTTCCCTGGAGCATCATGCTATAGAACCACCAACTGAGAGCCACCTCACCATCAGACAGAGTGTGCCAGAGTGCATAGAAGATGGACCTTCCTCTCCCATCAATGATGTGACACCGGCAGAGAGGGATCACACGGTGTACTCTGCAACCCTTCACATGACAGAGGGACTCAATGAATCCAAACCATTTCCTCTCTCGGCGCACACACATATATATGTTTCCCATCCAGCTGAGCAAGATGGGTCCTGTAACTCTGTCTTGGTAGGTTGGTATCCCTCTGTCAGCACACTTAAAGAAGGAACAGCAGTGTAATTTCACTGATGCCGCTAGGGAGTGATCCATCCCCAAGCCCACGCAGTGCACCACATCATCATCTTGAAGACATCTTGGGTTCAACTAATGTCTGTATGGGGTCAACAGGGACATACCAAAGAAAGGTCTATGAGAGGGTGTCAGTGTCACATACTGCAACTCATCTAACGTTACAGGCCCCACCACAAGCATATGTGGACCCTGTTGCACGGTGTCTTCTCTTCCTATGACCTTTGAGACTGAGAGTGAAGACCGCGCACGTGTAACAGTCGAGGGGGAAGCTCATAATGCTCTCAGTTGTGGAGTGAGGGGAACATGAAATGTGTCCAGGACAGAACGAAGTAACGACTCTCAAACCCACCTGCAACTCAATACAGTTTAAAGGCATTTAACATTTTGGTCAGTTATCCAATGCTCTTAACCAGAGCAACTCATAGTCAGTGCATTCAACTAAGGTAGGTAAGACAACCACATATCACAGTCATTGCATGTTCTAAAACTTAAATGAAGCAGCTATCACCAAAATCAGTGCTAGTTAAAAAAGACAAGTGTCTGTGCAAGAAAAACAAGTACAACAATAAGGTGTTCATAGAGACTCACTGTGTTTAGTTCACTCTATCGTTATCCTGCTGTGTTCAGTAAGTAAGCATTTCATTGTACTGTGTACACTACACTGTATCTTATGCATATGACAAATAGATTTGATCAGGTAACTCGGTAGAAGGGACAGTTTTATATTTACTGGGGTGGGGGAGTGGTCCAAAATAGGGGAGGGTTGTCAAAATGTATTTTTGCTTTGGGGATGGTTGTGTAGTTTTTTATTTGGCACAGAGGAGGGTAGTGTGTTTTTTCGCTGGTTTACATTACCCACCTTTATTGTGCAATCCCGGTCACTTTTAAAATATTTGTACTGTGTACATATATATTATATATATTTATGTATTTATTCTTTTTTACTGACAAATCAAATCAATCAATCCAAACTGTGCAGCTGCCATTTGATAAGTTGAATGAGACAACTGTTTAAAAACACCCCAAAAGTTTAATAATATTCTGAGATTGTCAATCCAAGTCTTTGATACTGGGTAGATCTACAAGGTTGGGAGGGATGTATTTTCTGCAGTGGTGGAAAAAGTACTCAATCGTCATACTTGAGTAAAAGTAAAGATACCTTAACAGAAAATGACTCAAGTAAAAGTGAGTCACCCAGTAAAATACTACTTGAGTAAAAGTCCAAGTAATTGGTTTTAAATATGCTTAAGTATCAAAAGCAAATGGAATTGCTCAAATGTGCTTGAGTATCAAAAGTAAAAATCATAAAAAATTCCTTATATTAAACAAACCAGACGGCAAATCAATCAAACAAATGTATTTATAAAGCCCTTCTTACCTCAGCTGATGTCACAAAGTGCTGTACAGAAACCCAGCCTAAAACCCCAAACAGCAAGCAATGCAGGTGTAGAAGCACGGTGGCTAGGAAAAACTCCCTAGAAAGGCCGGAACCTAGGAAGAAACCTAGAGAGGAACCAGGCTACGAGGGGTGGCCAGTCCTCTTCTGGCTATGCTGGGTAGAGAGGAACCAGGCTACGAGGGGTGGCCAGTCCTCTTCTGGCTATGCTGGGTAGAGAGGAACCAGGCTACGAGGGGTGGCCAGTCCTCTTCTGGCTATGCTGGGTAGAGAGGAACCAGGCTACGAGGGGTGGCTGTGCCGGCACCATGTCTTATTTTATTTTTATTGCCGAATTGCCAGGGGCCCTCTCCAACACTCAGCTATAATTTACAGACGAAGCATTTGTGTTTAGTGAGTCTGCCAAATCAGATGCAGTAGGGATGACCAGGGATGTTCTCTTGATAAGTGTGAATTTTCCTGTAAAAATGTAACCAGTACTTTTGGGTAAAAAAAAAGTAAAAGTACATTATTTTATTTCAGAATGTAGTGAAGTTAAAAGTAAAAGTTGCCAAAAATATAAATAGTAAAGTACAGATACTATTTAAGTAGTACTTTAAGGTATTTTTACTTAAGTACTTTACACCACTGATTTTCTGTTTGTCAAGATTGACATAGTCTATTTATTGTGGTGTTGAAAACACAACCCATGATTTTGAAGTGCCCAAGTCAGTATGTTTTGTTTATTGGTTGAGTGGTATATTGGCACTGTCACACCCTGATCATAGAGAGCCCTTAGTTCTCTATGGTGTAGGTCAGGGCGTGACTAGGGGGTGATCTAGTATAGATATTTTTATGTGGGTGCTAATATGGTTCTCAATTAGAGGCAGTTGTTTATCGTTGCCTCTGATTGGGGATCATATTTAGGTAGGTTGTTTCCCCACCTGCATTTGTGGGATATTATTTTGTGTTTTGTGCATGTGCACCACGTAGTCACGTTTCGTTGTTAGTTTATTGATTTATTTTGTTTTGCTCTTGTTAAGTTTCACTTTATAATAAATATGTGGAACTCAACATCCGCTGAGCCTTGGTCCGTCTCTCCTCACTCACGTGACAGGTACAGAAACCTGTTGGTGTAAAATGTGTTGTGTAGGCCTAGTGAAAGAGGCAGGGAGAATGAGCTTGCATGGAATCAACCATATTTTATTTAATTACTCATGTGTTTCATTATATATTCAACTTTTTGATACCAGAGTAGCTCTGATCTTAGCAAATTGGGTAACTGTGTGCATTGATAATAATGGATATATTTTAAGATATAGTTTTCTTATTCATATCATGTTAATTCCCAATTGCATAAACTCAAACTAGGTGAAACTGGGTGAATAGATACAGGTCAGAGTTCTCATGGTAAAGGCAAGCAAACTGTGTCAACAAAAGGCATGGCAGGGTCAAAGTTCACTCACTTTTCTGGCGAAAAAGTCTCTCATTCCTGAGTTTCTCACACACTGGAGAAGGTAAGCATTAAGAGCAGTATTGTTGGTAATGAACTGATATGAATTATGGGAAATTGAATGCCTAGTGCCATGTATACAAATGTGTTAGTTATTATCAATTAATTAATATGCCTTAAATAATAACGGCATACTTAGGGATTTTGGCAATGAAACCCGTTATCTACATCCCCAGAGTCAGATTAACTTGTGTATACCATTTGTATGTCTCTGCGTGCAGTTTGAAGGAAGTTTCTAACTAGCTTTAGCGCATTTGCTCTAGTTAGCATTGGCTCTATTCAGGAGTTAGCTGTGTTGTTGGCTAGATATTGAACAAGTGTCCTGAAGAGAGAGCACATTTTCTATGCCAGGTGAAATCGCGCATCACTAGCTCATTGTTATGTATGTATCAAAATCAACATAACTAGAAAACAGCTTAAACATATACAGCTACTTTGTTATTTTGGCTGCACTGTTTGACATGACTGTAAATGAGCTGTAGTTGACTTAACAAGCAAGTGATAGGAACGTTACCAGCCAGTATGGAAATGGACCATTTAGAACGAACTGCTTGGGTCGCGTACAAAGATGCAGAACAGAAGGACTGAACGACTGGGTACAGAACATAAAGACTGAACGACTGGGTACAGAACATAAAGACTGAACAACTGGGTATAGAACATGAATACTGGGTACATAACATAAAGACTGAACAACTGGGTATAGAACATGAATACTGGGTACATAACATAAAGACTGAACGACTGGGTATAGAACATAAAGACTGAACGACTGGGTACAGAACATGAAGACTGGGTACAGAACATAAAGACTGAACGACTGGGTACAGAACATAAAGACTGAACGACTGGGTACAGAACATGAAGACTGAACGACTGGGTACAGAACATGAAGACTGAACGACTGGGTACAGAACATAAAGACTGAACGACTGGGTACAGAACATAAAGACTGAATGACTGGGTACAGAACATAAAGACTGAACGACTGGGTATAGAACATAAAGACTGAACGACTGGGTACAGAACATAAAGACTGAACGACTGGGTACAGAACATAAAGACTGAACGACTGGGTACACAACATGAAGACTGGGTACAGAACATGAAGACTGGGTACAGAACATAAAGACTGAACGACTGGGTACAGAACATGAAGACTGAACGACTGGGTATAGAACATAAAGACTGGGTACAGAACATAAAGATGAACGACTGGGTACAAAACATGAAGACTGAACGACTGGGTACAGAACATAAAGACTGAACGACTGGGTACAGAACATAAAGACTGAACGACTGGGTACAGAACATAAAGACTGAACGACTGGGTACAGAACATAAAGACTGAACGACTGGGTATAGAACATAAAGACTGAACGACTGGGTACAGAACATAAAGACTGAACGACTGGGTACAGAACATAAAGACTGAACGACTGGGTACAGAACATGAAGACTGGGTACAGAACATGAAGACTGGGTACAGAACATAAAGACTGAACGACTGGGTACAGAACATAAAGACTGAATGACTGGGTACAGAACATAAAGACTGAACGACTGGGTATAGAACATAAAGACTGAACGACTGGGTACAGAACATAAAGACTGAACGACTGGGTACAGAACATAAAGACTGAACGACTGGGTACAGAACATGAAGACTGGGTACAGAACATGAAGACTGGGTACAGAACATAAAGACTGAACGACTGGGTACAGAACATGAAGACTGAACACAGAACTGTGAGAGGTGAGCCGTCCTCAGGAAAGGAGCTTATCAAGGCATCAAGCTCATTGATGAACTCTCCGAGGGAACCTGGAGGGCGATAAATGATAAGGATGTTAAGCTTGAAAGGGCTGGTAACTGTGACAGCATGGAATTCAAAGGAGGCGATAGGCAGATGGGTAAGGGGAGAAAGAGAGAATGACCACTTGGGAGAGATGAGGATCCCGGTGCCACCACCCCGCTGACCAGAAGCTCTCGGGGTGTGCGAGAACACGTGGGCAGACGAAGAGAGAGCAGTAGGAGTAGCGGTGTTGTCTGTGGTGATCCATGTTTCCGTCAGTGCCAAGAAGTCGAGGGACTGGAGGCAGGCATAGGCTGAGATGAACTCTGCCTTGTTGGCCGCAGATCGGCAGTTCCAGAGGCTACCGGAGACCTGGAACTCCACGTGGGTCGTGCGCGCTGGGACCACCAGATTAGGGTGGCCGCGGCCACGCGGTGTGGAGCGTTTGTATGGTCTGTGCAGAGAGGAGAGAACAGGGATAGACAGACACATAGTTGACAGGCTACACAAGAGGCTACGCTAATGCAAAGGAGATTGGAATGACAAGTGGACTACACGTCTCGAGTGTTCAGAAAGTTAAGCTTACGTAGCAAGAATCTTATTGACTAAAATGATTAAAATGATACAGTACTGCTGAAGTAGGCTAGCTGGCAGAGGCTGCGTTGTTGACTATGTAGGCTAGCTGGCAGTGGCTGCGTTGTTGACACTACACTAATCAAATCGTTCCGTTGAGTGTAATAGTTTCTACAGTGCTGCTATTCGGGGCTAGCTGGCTAGCTAGCAGTGTTGATTACGTTACGTTGCGTTAAAAGAACGACAATAGCTGGCTAGCTAACCTAGGAAATCGCTCTAGACTACACAATTATCTTTGATACAAAGACGTCTATGTAGCTAGCTACGATCAAACAAATCAAGCCGTTGTACTGTAATGAAATGAAATGAAAAATGTGATACTACCTGTGGAGCGAAGCGAAATGCGACCGGATTGTTGAGTGCGGAAGTTCTGTTCGGTAGACGTTGGCTAGCTGTTGGCTAGCTAGCAGTGTCTCCTACGTTAAGGACGACAAATAGCTGGCTAGCTAACCTCGGTAAATTAAGATAATCACTCTAAAACTACACACTCTAAACTACAGAATTATCTTGGATACGAAGACAGCAAAGACAACTATGTAGCTAGCTAACACTACACTAATCAAGTCGTTCAGTTGAGTGTAATAGTTGTGCTGCTAATCGGTAGACGGTGGACTAGCTAACGGTGGACGTTAGCTAGCTGGCTAGCTGCAGGGCAGTGTAGACTGCGTTAGGACGACGAAATACGATAATTACGCAATTATCTATGATACAAAGACGGCTATGTAGCTAGCTAAGAAGAAATTGCTAAGATTAGACAAATCAAACCGTTGTACTATAATGAAATGTAATGAAATGTAATACTACCTGCGGACCGAGTGCAGATGCGACCGCTCGCTTCAACCACAGGAGGGGGTAGACTGAACGACTGGGTACAGAACATAAAGACTGAACGACTGGGTACAGAACATAAAGACTGAACGACTGGGTATAGAACATAAAGACTGAACGACTGGGTACAGAACATAAAGACTGAACGACTGGGTACAGAACATAAAGACTGAACGACTGGGTACAGAACATAAAGACTGAACGACTGGGTACAGAACATATAGACTGGGTACAGAACATAAAGACTGAACGACTGGGTACAGAACATAAAGACTGAACGACTGGGTATAGAACATAAAGACTGAACGACTGGGTCGCGTCTCTGGCAACCGAACCAATAGAACGAACGACCAGCCGGATTTGGGTAGAAACCCTATGTGTCAGAACTATATCTTGTGAAATAGTGTGAATAAATTAATCAATAACGTTAATGAATATATGTCAATCATTTTAACATGTTGGTAACCCGTTAAAAAATGGCACGTTGGCCGACGAACAACCGTGCCAATAGATCCTCCAAACACCGGCTTCTCTGGCATTATCACTTAAATGTATCACTGCTGGTCTAGTATAAAAGGCTAACTGTGACGATTCAGCCTTTATTATTTAAGTGGTCATTTGTGGAATAGACACCGGCTGGAATGCAGTTTTAACCAATCAGCATTCATGATTAGACCCACTCCTTGTATAATTAAGCAAACTCACCCAGGTTGGCACCGTAGGGGTCCACTTTGGGCTGTAACAAAAGGCCCGGCTTGGGCTACATGCACTGGGCCCGTTTGTTTTTGCTCATGGGCAAATATTTGGCCCCTAATTGTTGACAGCCCTTATTCAGCCCCAAATAAGTGTGGGCAGCCCAGTACCAGCCCACAAGAAGCCTTATGTTATTTGGCCTGCCCTCATTGGGCCAATTACAGTCCAAATGAAAGTTTGATGGCCTAGTGATAAATTCCTAAATATTACAAGCATTCTACCCAAACAGCTGCATTAAACCTGTTAATTCTGGAGGTATAAAATCAATATTTTAAGTTCCAAAAAATGTAATAAACAAATACCACATGTTCAAATTCAATAGATTTGTCAATATTAAATAACAGTTACAGTTGAAGTCTAAAGTTTACATACACCTTAGCCAAATACATTTAAACTCAGTTTTTCACACTTCCTGAAATTTAATCCAGTAAAAATTCCCTGTTTTATGTCAGTTAGGATCACCACTTTATTTTAAGAATGTGAAATGTCAGAATAATAGTTAAGAGAATGATTTATTTCAGCTTTTATTTCTTTCATCATATTCCCAGTGGGTCAGAAGTTTACATACACTCAATTAGTATTTGGTAGCATTGCCTTTAAATTGTTTAACTTGGGTCAAACGTTTTGGGTAGCCTTCCACAAGCTTCCCACAATAAATTGGGTGAATTTTGGCCCATTCCTCCTGACAGAGCTGGTGTAACTGAATCAGGTTTGAGGGCCTCCTTGCTCGCACATGCTTTTACAGTTCTGCCCACAAATTTTCTATAGGTTGAGGTCAGGGCTTTGTGATGGCCACTCAATACCTTGACTTTGTTGTCCTTAAGCCATTTTGCCACAACTTTGGAAGTATGCTTGGGGTCATTGTCCATTTGGAAGACCCATTTGCGACCAAGCTTTAACCTGATCTCTTGAGATGTTGCTTCAATATATCCACATAATTTCCCTCTTCATGATGCCATCTATTTTGTGAAGTGCACCAGTCCCTCCTGCAGCAAAGCACCCCCACAACATGATGCTGCCACCCCTGTGCTTCACAGTTGGGATGGTGTTCTTTGGTTTGCAAGCCTCCCCCTTTTCCTCCAAACATAACGATGGTCATTATGGCCAAACAGATCTATTATTGTTTCATCAGACCAGAGGACATTTCTCCAAAAAGTACGATCTTTGTCCCCATGTGCAGTTGCAAACCATAGTCAGGCTTTTTTATGGCGGTTTAGGAGCACGCATCGCGCCGACAGAAACAAACATCTTTCTGGTAAGAAGAGTGGCGGGGGCGTATGCCTCATGACTAACGAGACATGGTGTGATGAAGGAAACATACAGGAACTCAAATCCTTCTGTTCACCTGATTTAGAATTCCTCACAATCAAATGTAGACCGCATTATCTTCCAAGAGAATTCTCCTCGATTATAATCACAGCCGTATATATCCCCCCCCAAGCAGACACATCGATGGCTCTGAACGAACTTTATTTAACTCTTTGCAAACTGGAAACCATTTATCCGGAGGCTGCATTCATTGTAGCTGGGGATTTTAACAAAGCTAATCTGAAAACAAGACTCCCTAAATTTTACCAGCATATCGATTGCGCAACCAGGGGTGGTAAAACCTTGGATCATTGTTACTCTAACTTCCGCGACGCATATAAGGCCCTGCCCCGCCCCCCCTTTCGGAAAAGCTGACCACGACTCCATTTTGCTGATCCCTGCCTACAGGCAGAAACTAAAACAAGAGGCTCCCACGCTGAGGTCTGTCCAACGCTGGTCAGACCAAGCTGACTCCACACTCCAAGACTGCTTCCATCACGTGGACTGGGACATGTTTCGTATTGCGTCAGATGGAAATATTGACGAATACGCTGATTCGGTGTGCGAGTTCATTAGAACGTGCGTCGAAGATGTCGTTCCCATAGCAACGATAAAAACATTCCCAAACCAGAAACCGTGGATTGATGGCAGCATTCGCGTGAAACTGAAAGCGCGAACCACTGCTTTTAATCAGGGCAAGGTGTCTGGTAATATGTCCGAATATAAACAATGCAGCTATTCCCTCCGCAAGGCTATTAAACAAGCTAAGCGTCAGTACAGAGACAAAGTGGAATCTCAATTCAATGGCTCAGACACAAGAGGCATGTGGCAGGGTCTACAGTCAATCACGGACTACAAGAAGAAACCCAGCCCAGTCACGGACCAGGATGTCTTGCTCCCAGGCAGACTAAATCACTTTTTGCCCGCTTTGAGGACAATACAGTGCCACTGACACGGCCTGCAACGAAAACATGCGGTCTCTCCTTCACTGCAGCCGAGGTGAGTAAGACATTTAAACGTGTTAACCCTCGCAAGGCTGCAGGCCCAGACGGCATCCCCAGCCGCGCCCTCAGAGCATGCGCAGACCAGCTGGCCGGTGTGTTTACGGACATATTCAATCAATCCCTATACCAGTCTGCTGTTCCCACATGCTTCAAGAGGGCCACCATTGTTCCTGTTCCCAAGAAAGCTAAGGTAACTGAGCTAAACGACTACCGCCCGTAGCACTCACTTCCGTCATCATGAAGTGCTTTGAGAGACTAGTCAAGGACCATATCACCTCCACCCTACCTGACACCCTAGACCCACTCCAATTTGCTTACCGCCCAAATAGGTCCACAGACGATGCAATCTCAACCACACTGCACACTGCCCTAACCCACCTGGACAAGAGGAATACCTATGTGAGAATGCTGTTCATCGACTACAGCTCGGCATTCAATACCATAGTACCCTCCAAGCTCGTCATCAAGCTCGAGACCCTGGGTCTCGACCCCGCCCCTGTGCAACTGGGTACTGGACTTCCTGACGGGCCGCCCACAGGTGGTGAGGGTAGGCAACAACATCTCCTCCCCGCTGATCCTCAACACGGGGCCCCACAAGGGTGCGTTCTGAGCCCTCTCCTGTACTCCCTGTTCACCCACGACTGCGTGGCCATGCACGCCTCCAACTCAATCATCAAGTTTGCGGACGACACAACAGTGGTAGGCTTGATTACCAACAACGACGAGACGGCCTACAGGGAGGAGGTGAGGGCCCTCGGAGTGTGGTGTCAGGAAAATAACCTCACACTCAACGTCAACAAAACTAAGGAGATGATTGTGGACTTCAGGAAACAGCAGAGGGAACACCCCTATCCACATCGATGGATCAGTAGTGGAGAGGGTAGCAAGTTTTAAGTTCCTCGGCATACACATCACAGACAAACTGAATTGGTCCACTCACACTGACAGCGTCGTGAAGAAGGCGCAGCAGCGCCTCTTCAACCTCAGGAGGCTGAAGAAATTCGGCTTGTCACCAAAAGCACTCACAAACTTCTACAGATGCACAATCGAGAGCATCCTGGCGGGCTGTATCACCGCCTGGTACGGCAACTGCTCCGCCCTCAACCGTAAGGCTCTCAGAGGGTAGTGAGGTCTGCACAACGCATCACCGGGGGCAAACTACCTGCCCTCCAGGACACCTACACCACCCGATGTTACAGGAAGGCCATAAAGATCATCAAGGACATCAACCACCCGAACCACTGCCTGTTCACCCCGCTATCATCCAGAAGGCGAGGTCAGTACAGGTGCATCAAAGCTGGGACCGAGAGACTGAAAAACAGCTTCTATCTCAAGGCCATCAGACTGTTAAACAGCAATCACTAACATTGAGTGGCTGCTGCCAACACACTGTCATTGACACTGACCCAACTCCAGCCACTTTAATAATGGGAATTGATGGGAAATGATGTAAATATATCACTAGCCACTTTAAACAATGCTACCTTATATAATGTTACTTACCCTACACTATTCATCTCATATGCATATGTATATACTGTACTCTAGATCATCGACTGCATTCTTATGTCACTAGCCACTTTAACTATGCCACTTTGTTTACTTTGTCTACATACTCATCTCATATGTATATACTGTACTCGATACCATCTACTGTATGCTGCTCTGTACCATCACTCATTCATATATCCTTATGTACATATTCCTTATCCCCTTACACTGTGTATAAGACAGTAGTTTTGGAATTGTTAGTTAGATTACTTGTTGGTTATCACTGCATTGTCGGAACTAGAAGCACAAGCATTTCGCTACACTCGCATTAACATCTGCTAACCATGTGTATGTGACAAATAAAATTTGATTTGATTTGATTTGATTTGAGCAGTGGCTTCTTCCTTGCTGAGTGGCCTTTCAGGTTATTTCGATGTAGGACTTGTTTTACTGTGGATATATATACTTTTGTACCTGTTTCCTCCAGCATCTTCACAAGGTCCTTTGCTGTTGTTCTGGGATTGATTGGCACTTTTCGTACTAAAGTACGTTTATCTCTAGGCATCTCCTTCCTGAGCGGTATGATGGCTGCGTGGTCCCATGGTGTTTATATTTGTGTACTATTGTTTGTACAGATGAATGTGGTACCTTCATGGGTTTGGAAATTGCTCCCATGGATGAACCAGACTTGTGGAGGTCTTCAATTTTTCTGAGGAAATTGTAGAGGTCTTGGTTTTCCCATGATGTCAAGCAAAGAGGCACTGAGTTTGAAGGTAGGCCTTGAAATACATCCACAGGTACACCTCCAATTGACTCAAATGATGTCAATAAGCCTATCAGAATCTTCTAAAGTCATTTTCCAAGCTGTTTAAAGGCACAGTCAACTTAGTGTATGTAAACCTCTGACCCACTGGTATTGTGATATAGTGAATTATAAGTTAAATAATCTGTCTGTAAACAATTGTTGGAAAAATTACTTGTCATGCACAAAGTAGATATCCTAACCGACTTGCCAAAACTATAGTTTCGCAATAAATGTGGAGTGGTTGAAAAACAAGTTTTAATGACTCCATCCTAAGTGTATGTAATCTTCCGACTTCAACTGTAAGTACCTCAGCGTCTGAATGGAGTCTTTGGTTAATATCAAGTAAATACAATTAAAAAGGGCAAGATTTTCTAACAATTGGCTAATATAATAAAATGAATATACAAGATTTCTTCTGAGAAAAAACAAGCATAACATTCTGTGTATTTAAGTAGGAATTGAATGGAGTCTTTAGCTTAAAATTACAATACAATTTTCAATTAAGAAAGTATGCTTTCAAAGTGAGTTTACAACTTCAACATGCACAACACTGACATTTCATAACATAACACAATTACAAATACATCAGCTGCTGGACAGAGTATACAGAATGTATGATTCTCATGTATAGCTCTCACAGCTGCTGGACAGAGTGACAGTTTAGTTTCTCAGGCTGTTTTCACATCAGAAAAAGCTGAGGTTGACTGTGGGGCTAAAATGTAAACACAATCCCCATTTTTGACCTTGCTTCCAGCAACCAAATGTTTAGACGTGAACCTCAAGGACTAGGCTGATACGTATCTGTACCAGTCTTGTCTTAGTGTGTAGTTAGCTCCTCCCATTAGTCTCTCTCAGTCCGTTAGAGTGCAGGTGAGTTGGAGTGATGAAGGGCCACCTCACTGACAACTCTGCAGTGAGCACCACACATTCACCCACAACTATACACAGTCACCCACAATTATACCCTCTGTTAGTGTGAGACGAGTCTCAGACAAGACGGGTGAATGAGAGTAAGGGGAGCACAAGACAATCTGAGATGTTGCTACACAGGAGAAAGAGTAGGGGCGGAAAGGTGGAGAGAACGAACACTGGAACTACTTTGTCTCGGAGGCTGTCTGTGTACAGGTACGTAACAGCCCAGTCCTTGAGGTTCACGTCTAAACGTTTGGTTGCTGGACCCAAGTTTAATGTCAAGTCAGCTCTCACATAGCAAATGTATTGAGCTCACTCTTCCCCAAAGTCTTGTGTCTGTTGCCTCAGATGTCTTTCAAACAGCTCCTTGCGTCCTCCACTACGGTCACGTGAGTTCATCAACCAGATCTTGATCTCCTCTGCAACTGTTGCATCTTGAAGCCTGGGTTGGGTAGGGCTTTTCCTGACTGTATCTGAAAAAAAATCACATTTGTAACAGTGAACTGGGTGTGGTATGCAATATGAAGATGACCAGACTCTGTGGACCCGGTGACAGGTCCAGTTGAAGACCCCAGAGCATACAGACATATAGGGGTCAGATCATAGGATCGCCATATATCATGAGAAAGCAATGGGTGTCTAGTAGGAAGATGGCAGAAACCATATTTTACACTACGATAAACTCCCCCCCCCCACATATAAGCAGCATATGTCATGCTTACTATAGCCAACCAGGTTCCCATGGCGACACATTGATATTGTACATAATTAACATGTCAGGCCATAGTCGGAGATGGAGTTGAAACAGTTGCAGTTTCAAACATTTAAATCACAGTTGTCTAGGTGCTCGAAAGAATGTGAAAATGTTTGAGATTCCACCAGATGTACCTGCAACAACCTTCCTTAGCCCCAGGTTGTAAAAGGGTATTTTGTCATTTGTGCCTTTCCAGTTGAGCTGCCAGAGCATAACTTATCATCCTTCTTGTTATCGCTTGGACATCATAACCGCCAATGGTCCCCAGATATGTCATTTAAAATCAAGGGAAATGAATAAAAGCTAAATGTGTAAAGGAAAGAGACACTATTAGTAAGAAAGTAATTACTGTATTGAGTGAGTTTACCAAGTCTCCTAGACTTTGGTGGTCCTCAATGTTTTGTTCCAGGCGATCAAGTTCATCATAGTTTTGTAAGGGTAGGCTGATGTCGTCAGATAAAGTGACCTCCTGCTTTACTTGATCGAGAGACCTGACACCACTCTCTCAAGCTGTCAGTCTGTCCTTAATTTCTTCAAGTGCATTGACCAAGTACTATCAATACCTGACAAGAAAGCATCTAATCACAAACTTTGACCACATGTACTCAGCGAGACTTAAAGCCCAATTGCGTTATTTTTATAATTTCGTCTTAGCAAAGAATTTTGCAAGACATGCCTACAGACAGAGAGTGGCTAGCAGGCACTAAAGGATTGCTTGGAGTCAGAGAGCGTCTTGCAGATTGGGGGTGACTCAAAGAAAGTGAGTTGTTCATAGGGTTGCTGGTAGACGGAGAGTTACTGGGAGGTGAAGGTATTGGCACACTTAATGGTAGTGGTGGGACTGGAAGCACAGACTACTGGACACAGGTCTCTTGCACTTGGAAACATCTGTTGCCTTTTCGGAGGGGCTGGCTCCAAATCAATGTATTGCTTGATTGTTCTGGTGAAAATAGAAAATGATTTCACATACATACCAAGATCACAAAAATATTAATGTAAAGATGCTTCACATAACTTTTGCTGTAATTATAACCGCTATTTATTTTTATAGCACTTGCAAGCCAAAAATTGCCCACAACTTGTGTAAATGTCATACCACATGCAGGACACACGGTTGAACCTGCTGTGCTTTAAAGTTGTCATCTCATATGAAATCAATGTACTCCTCCCTGTGCGATCATCTCGTAGGATGTTCTGTACCAGTCCCAGGTCTCCTTTAACACAGTTGTCCCCAGTGGTTGTGGCAATGCTGAACTGTTCAAATATAGCCTTTAGAAACTGGGTGCAGTGAGGGAGTGAGGGAATGGTTGGGCCTCTATATAGTGTGTTCTTTTCAGAGAATGTTTCTTGTCATCGGTTCTCTTTATGGATGGGAGCGTTCTCTCGAGTAATTTGGTGATTAATTTGTTTGTGAACAAATTGTGGTTTCCGGCAGACTTTCTTCAACTTGTTCATAGTGTCGTCTTTTCCTTTTGAAAACTATCTAAGGACCCAAACCTCCTCATATCCTCTGCCAGGAATCAGATTATGGACTTTGTAGACCAACTCTTCAATGCCATACAAATTCTCAAACTCACTGAGGAAGTGTTTGAGGTCATCTGCATAGCCACAGTAGTAACAGCACAAGGCAGGGAAGTTGCTGTAGTGGGAGAAGGAAAGGATGTCTTGCAACACGACAGGGCCTGTGTATAATAAGAATTGGCAGAATTCGGTTCCTTTCCATCTGTCTATTTCTTCCAGTCCTCTTGGTTCTCTGAAACTCCCTTGGAATGTGCTGTCTGATTTGACACCAACCTCTCAGAGGTGGCGCTCACTGCCCGATATCCCAATCTACAAGAAAAATCCCTTTTCATCTAAAAATACATCAACTTCCGAGTTACTCTAAGACAAACAGGGTGCATGTAGTCAATAATGAACGTTGTGACTATGCCTATGTTCAACAGGGTAACAGGAGATTGTCCTTTATTGTGATTTTCATCTTCCTGTCTCAAACTGATCTGTGTGGAGTGTAGCTGGTTTATCTCGGACATAGACCCCTTCCTGAGTGCAGCACTCACACCCACTGTACCCATAATGGCCCTTAATGTTATTGTATGGAATAATCTTGCTGGAGCATCACAAATGACACAACTAAAATGTAAAGGAATGATTTCCCTGCCACATTAAAACCCTCCTGATGGCTGATTTCACAGCCCCAAAGGGGCCCCGCTCAGTCATGTTTGCTGGGTAAGGCCCGAGGAGGTGTGGTATATGGCCAATATACCACGGCTAAGGGCTGTTCTTTTGCACGGTAGAGTGCCTGGAGACCGCCCTTTGCCATGGTATATTGGCCATATACCATAAACCCCTGAGGTGCCATATTGCTATTATAAACTGGTTACCAATGTAATTAGAGCAGTAGAAATAAATGTTTTGTCATATGGTGGTATCGGGCCTGATATACCACGGCTGTCAGCCAATCAGCATTCAGGGATTGAACCACCCAGTTTATAATGTGTAATAAGGCCTTTTTTTTTGTGAACTTTATACATTATGTGACCCTAACATTGACAGAGCCCTTTCCTCAATTATTTTTAAAGTAGTAGTTCTATTAAGTTACAATTGACTGGGTTTTTCTCTACCAGTATGACTTAATATGAATAAGTATACCTTTATTTTGAATCAGTTCTTGAATGTAGCAGGATAAGAATACCAAACACTTATTTCACAATGTTGCAGGCAGCACTGATATTCCGGGTGTAGATGTACTGCTGTGTGTCCCAATAGGGGAGGGGGGGGGGGTCCTTTATCCCAACTAACTAGAGCATGGAAATCTACTTAATGGGTGAATTGTGTGTGCCTTGCAGTGACTTGGTTGGCTACTCACTGCTGCTTTTGATGCCCGGGAATCCAAGGCTGAGAAATCTGTTTTGTTTTCCATCATGAAATTAAGGTAACTCCCTGTGATTACGTTTTGTTCTGTAACTTGGATATGCAATTTTGACAAAAGTTTGGTTGTTGTTTTTAAAATGTTATTCTTGAATTCTGATCAGTGTATTCTGCTGTCATTGTTTCCCTTAGATATTCTGAGTTGAAGTTGCTGAAGGAAGTATCTGCACAACTCCTAAAACGTGGCATCACAACATTTCACAGGAGATTATGCAAAAATGGTCATGTCAGCCCCTGCTATAATAATGAAAAAAATATTAAAAGACTTGACTTTGAACTTACCCTCATTGTAGTATTGAAGTCGGATTCAAATATTTATATTCTTTATATTTCTAAAAAAGTATCCCCCTCCCCTCCAGATGGTCTCTTCCTTGTCCACCCGGCAGTGTCCCAGGCATTGGCAGAAAACAGAGCAGTGGTGGCACTAGAGAGCACCATCATCACCCATGGCATGCCATACCCACACAACCTGAGGTATGTGCTGCAAAGATGTCAACATTTAAGTCATTTAGCAGACGCTCTTATCCAGAGCGACTTACAAATTGGTGCTTTCACCTTATGACATCCAGTGGAACAGCCACTTTACAATAGTGCATCTAGGTCTTTTAAGGGGGGTGAGAAGGATTACTTTATCCTATCCTAGGTATTCCTTAAAGAGGTGGGGTCAACATGGGAAGGACTTTGTTAGACAGAAAGTCCCTGATATAAAATATAATCCATGCTATCAAGTTTATTTATTCTAGCGACCTTACATGTACCTACCTCATTTAGCAGACGCTCTTATCCAGAGAGACTTACAGGAGCAATTAGTGCCTTGCTCAAGGGCACATCGCCAGATGTTTCACTTAGTTGGCTCAGGGAATCGAACCAGCAACCTTTCCGGTTACTGGCCACACGGTCTTAACCACTAGATTACCTGCCGCCCTTAATTCAGTATTAGAAGTTACTGCTTTCAACAGTCACTGTTTTTCCTCATTCAGCACAGCCAAAGCGGTAGAAGCCATAGTAAGGACAGAGGGAGCCATTCCTGCCACTGTTGGGCTGCTCCAGGGGAGGGTTCATGTGGGGTTGTCTTCAGAAGAACTGGACTACCTAGCACGGAGTAAGACGTCGCTGAAAGTGTCCCGACGAGACCTGCCCTACGCCGTCAGCAAGGTGAGCACCTGTCAAGGTTGGACAAACAACTGAAAAGCCACTCCATTCAGTCTTATTCAGATTGAATACCTTGCTTACTGGTGTGTGTGTGTGTTCTCCAGGGTCTCTGTGGTGGCACTACGGTTTCAGGCACCATGATAGCAGCACACAGAGCCGGTATCCATGTCTTTGTCACTGGGGGTGTTGGAGGAGTGCACCGAGATGGAGAGAATAGTAAGTACAATATCCCAAAGTGAAATGTAATTGGTTTGAAGCTATTGTAGCCTCAGTGAAATGTAATTAGTTTGAAGCTACTGTAGCCTCAGTGAAATGTTATTGGTTGGACGCTACTGTAGCCTCAGTGAAATGTTATTGGTTGGATGCTACTGTAGCCTCAGTGAAATGTTATTGGTTGGATGCTACTGTAGCCTCAGTGAAATGTTATTGGTTGGACGCTACTGTAGCCTCAGTGAAATGTTATTGGTTGGACGCTACTGTAGCCTCAGTGAAATGTTATTGGTTGGACGCTACTGTAGCCTCAGTGAAATGTTATTGGTTGGACGCTACTGTAGCCTCAGTGAAATTACAGAAATAGAAAACAACAAAATGTATTGAAATTGTTAACTGACCATCTTCTCAGGTATGGATATCAGTGCAGATCTGACAGAGCTAGGCAGGACTCCCATTGCTGTGGTCTCAGCTGGAGTGAAGTCCATTCTCGACATTGGCCGCACCCTGGAGTACTTGGTTAGTGGTTATTGCTAGATGGTTTTATACATGGACAAATGCAGAGATTCCATTGCAAGAGATTCCATTGTAAGAGATTCCATTCCAGAAAATTCCATTGCAAGAGATTCCATTGCAAGAGATTCCATTGCAAGAGATTCCATTACATCGCAAATAATGATTAATAATTGTGTTTTCTTCAGGAGACACAGGGTGTGTGTGTCGCCACATTTGGGACCTCCATGAATTTCCCCGCTTTCTTCTCTCAACAAAGTGGGTTTACCTCCCCTTACCATGTCAACAATGCTGAGGAGGCTGCAGATCTCATTGGTGACGCAGCTCAATATTTTATGTCTGAGTAGCAACATTTTCCAGCTGACTCAAAATTGCTGTTATTTCAGGGTCATTCTGAGCTGATAATCTAGGCATGATTATAAGATATCATGCTTATGACAAATCTTACAATGTATTGTGACTGCATCATAATGTACTATACCTGTCTCTTTCCCCTGGTCTACAGCGGGTAACCTGTCCCTGGGTCTACAGAGTGGCCTGCTGCTGGCTGTGCCCATCCCTAAGGAGCATGCAGCAGCTGGAGAACAGATTGAGAACGCTATACAGGCTGCACTGGCAGAGGCTAAGTAAGGAAACACTGCATTGTAACATAATATTATCTCTCCACCTGACTTGACTGTAGTTGAATTAAGCAATAAGGCACCTAGGGGGTTTGTGGTATATGGCCAATATACCACGACTTAACGGCTGTTCTTTAAGCATGACACAACGCGGAGTGCCTGGACACAGCCATTAGCCGTGGTATATTGGCCATATACCACAAACCCCCTAGGTGCCTTGTTGCTATTAAAAACCAACGGACCAGAGCAGTAAAAATAAATGTTTTGTCATACCCATGGTATATGGCCTGATATACTACGGCTGTCAGCCAATCACCATTCAGGGCTTGACCCACCCAGTTCATAATCCCCAATACATGTTTTTGGATATGTATGTTGCCTACTGGTAAATACCCATTACATTTCTGGGTGTTTATATATGGATTGTGCGACTTTCTTTATTTTCATAGTTTATAGTTTATTCGCCGTTAGTCAGCACCTCCACACAAACACATTTTTCTGGGTGTGCGCCAGCTCATGTTTTTTTAGCCTACTAAGGTATTGCTATAAACCCCTATTTATTGAGAACTTTTCATGGTCTGTCTGTGCTGGTGTAGTTTTCTGAACAGTTATTTCCTGATCTCTAGATAGCCGCTTGTATGACTGACAACACAGGAAGTTGCTTATCAGAGTTCCTGTTTGGTTGCCTTGATATGACAAGAAAAATATCAGCATTTCACCTCAGGCACACGATTTAACTCTGTTTCCTTCGTACGTATTTCCCCTGTAGTGTTAAAGGTATCAGAGGAAGGGATTTGACGCCCTTCGTTCTTCAAAAGGTCAACGAACTGACCCGAGGAAAGTCCCTCCAGGCTAGTATCCTTCTCTGATCAATAACGTGGTGTGAGAAAACCACGCTGCAGAGAGAGAGGGAGGGATCATATCAGAGTCATTCTTAGTGTAAGAAAATGTTTTAAAAAATGATAATAATCTGACATAATTGTGGTTTTTATAACTTGTTTTATCGATGTATAACTGAATGTTTGTATCATCATTACATTAAGGTCCCTTAATTTGATATTCCCAAAGATATCGCTCTCATTCATAATAATGCCAGGGTAGGCAGTCAGATAGCCTGTGCACTGTCTAAACGAATGCAGAAGAAGACTTGGACACCTGCTCCTCACGGAAAGGAGAGAGAAAAGATTCGGACTCTCAGCCAAACATTGTGAGTACTAGTCATATGTTCATCATCAATACACGTGAACCAATCACTCTTGTCTTGCAGAGCACATCATTGTTCTTACTCTAGTTTTAGCTTGATGGACAGTGTGTAACATGCTTAGTGTACAATAACACTGGCTCTTTCATCGCAGGTTGTCATAGGTGGTGTGAATGTGGATTTTATTGCCAAGGGGAAAACAGATAAGCTAGTGGTACGTTCACACAAACTCTGCTAATGTCAAGCATCTACTACTGCATGTCTGGAATATTCAATTGATGTCAATGACACATGTTTTTTTTTGATTGCTCAACAGTTTGGACAGACGAATCCTGGAAGTGTCTGCCAGTCATTTGGTGGAGTAGGAAAGAACCTTGCTGGTTAGTTATTTAAAGCAATAAGGCACCTCGGGGGTTTGTAGTATATGGCCAATATACCACGGCTAAGGGCTGTTCTTATGCACCACTCAACGCGGAGTGCCTGGACACAGCCCTTAGCCGTGGTATATTGGCCATATATCACAAACCCCCAAGGTGCCTTATTGCGTTTATAAACTGGTTCTCAACGTAATTAGAGCAGTACAAATACATGTTTTGTCATAGAATGCTGTTCATTGAATACAGCTCGGCGTACAACACAGTAGTGCCCACTAAACTCATCACTAAGTCAATGACCCTGGGACTAAACACCTTCCTCTGCAACTGGATACTGGACTTCCTGACGGGCCGCCCCCCGTTGGTAAGGGTAGGCAACAACATGTCTGCCATGCTGATCCTCAACACTGGGGCCCCTCAGGGGTGCGTGCTTAGTCCCCTCCTGTACTCCCCATTTACCAACGACTGCATGGCTAAACACGACTCCAACACCATCATTAAGTTTGCTGACGACACAACAGTGGTAGGAGGTCAGAGACCTGGCAGTGTGGTGCCAGGACAACAACCTCTCCCTCAATGTAAGCAAGACAAAGGAGATGATCATGGACTACAGGAAAAGGCGGGCTGAACAGGCCCCCATTAACATCGACGGGGCTGTAGTGGAGTGGGTCGAGAGTTTCAAGTTCGTTGGTGTCCACATCACCAATGAACTATCACGGTCCAAACACACCAAGACAGTCATGACGAGGGCACGACAACACCTTTTCCCCCTCAGGAGATTGAAAACATTTGCCATGGGTCCCCAGATCCTTAAAGTTATACAGCTGCACCATCGAGAGCATCCTGACCGGTTGGGTCACCGCCTGGCATAGCATCAGGCGCTACAGAGGGTAGTGAGAATGGCCCAGGACATCACAGGGGCCGAGATTCCTGCCATCCAGGACCTATATACTAGGCGGTGTCAGAGGAAAGCCCTAAAAATTGTCAGAGACTCCAGTCACCCAAGTCATAGACTGTTTTTCTCTGCTACCACACGGCAAGCGGTACCGGAGCGCCAAGTCTAGGTCCAAAAGGCTCCCTAACAGCTTCTACCCCCAAGCCATAAGACTGCTGAGCAATTAATCAAATGGCCACCGGACTATTTACCAGACTATTTACATTGACCCCCCGCTGCACCAATGTGTTGGAGGAAACACCATGCACCTGGTGACCTGGTTAGCGTGCACTGCACCTGGCCCGCCACAGGATTTGCTAGTGCGCGATGAGACAAGGATATCCCTATCGGCCAAACCCTCCCTAACCCGGACGACGTTAGGCCAATTGTGCGTCGCCCCACAGACCTCCCGGTCGCGGCCGGCTGCGACAAAGCCTGGGCGCGAACCCAGAGTCTCTGGTGGCACATATAGTGCCCGAGACCACTGCGCCACCCGGGGGGCCTACTGTGTTACTTTTTATTATTTTTTACTTTAGTCTACTTGGTAAATATTTTCGTAACTCTTTCTTGAACTGCACTGTTGGTTAAGGGCTTCTAAGTAAGCATTTCACGGTAAGGTCTACACTTGTTGTATTTGGTGCATGTGACAAATAAAGTTTGATTTGATTTCAGCATTCAGGGCTCAAACCACCAGTTTATAATGTGCAATTATGTCTACATAGCTCCTATATGTGGAAAAAAAGGTTAATGAACCTTTTACATTGAGTGAAACAGTTTAATGTTGACTTCTTGTGTGATATTTTACCCACCAGACTCTCTGAGCAGAATGGGCCAAAGACCTCTCTTCATCTCAGCTATTGGAACTGACTCTCACAGTGATGCTGTGCTGAACTACTGTCGGCACATGGTATGTATGTGGAGAAGATTTAGAGAGGTGTTCTGAGTTGAGATCAGCACGTTTCCATTCAAATCAGAGTTGTGTGAGTTACTTATCTCAACTCTAAATCGGGCTTTTAATATGTGGTAACAACTGAATGTTATGACCATGTGCAAAGCGGAATGAATCCCTCTCTCCCATAGTATTCTGTCATGACATGCTTTCCTCTTTTGATTTTCCTTTAGAACACCAGTGGTGTTGCTGTGCTTAAGGAGCAGCGGACCGCCACTTATTGTGCCGTAATCACTGAGAGCGGAGATCTGAGTCTGGGATTAGGCGACATGGACATTCACCAGCAAATCACAGAGCAGTATGTGAGTATTTCTGGGGCTCCCAAGTGACGTAGCGGTCTAAGGCACTGCATCTCAGGGCTTGAAGGGGTCACTACAGACCCTGGTTCGATTCCGGGCTGTATCACAACCAGCCGTGATTGGGATTCCCATAGGTCGGCGCACAATTGGTTCAGCTTCGTCCAAGTTTGGCTGGGGTAGGCCACCATTGAAAATGTAACTGACTTGCCTAGTTAAATAAAGGTTTAATAAAAATAAATATTTCTGAAGCAGGTACTTCATCTACATTTAAACTGTAAAAATACTCTGATTTACTACACATAAAAGTACACATATCTAATGTTCTTGTTCATTATTGTGTTTTTTATAGAATAGCACTGAAAAATAACAACTTTGCCCATCTCTACATACAGGTGTCCCAGTTTGAGGAGAAGCTCTCAGCAGCCTCTCTCATGTGTCTGGACGGCAATATACCCGTCTCCACCATCAACTATGTTTGCTCTGTCGCCAAGAAGCATGCAGTGCCAGGTTAGCATATAGAGCTGAACGCTTTGACAGTCATCAATAGTGATCAATCACCATTTTCTTACCATCAGTGCATCGCTGTGTGATCAGGGCCCATATTCACAAAGAATCTGTGTAGGAGTGCTGATCTAGGATCAGGTCCTCCCTCCCCACGTCATCCTTTTCATTATGATCTAGGATCAGGTCCTCCCTCCCCACGTCATCCTTTTCATTATGATCTAGGATCAGGTCCTCCCTCCCCACGTCATACTTTTCATTATGATCTAGGATCAGGTCCTCCCTCCCCACGTCATCCTTTTCATTATGATCTAGGATCAGGTCCTCCCTCCCCACGTCATCCTTTTCATTATGATCTAGGATCAGGTCCTCCCTCCCCACGTCATCCTTTTCATTATGATCTAGGATCAGGTCCTCCCTCCCCACGTCATCCTTTTCATTATGATCTAGGATCAGGTCCTCCCTCCCCACGTCATCCTTTTCATTATGATCTAAAAAGGCAAAACGATCCTATATCAGCACTCCCTCTCTGAGACGCTATATGAATACAGACCCTGATGTGATAAACTTGTGTTGCAGTGTGGTATGAGCCAACTGATTGTGACAAGGCCTGCAAGCCTTTCCTGTCAGACAGCTGGAAAGCCCTGGCCTACACTTCCCCCAACCTGGCTGAGCTGTGTACCATGAACAAGGCATTGGGCCTCCTGACACCTGCAGGTATGATAATCAGTCATTCCTGCACTGAGATCATTTCTGGAGCCTACTGTATATAATATGTAATTAGCCTGGACGCAGCTATCTTTGTGCTGTGGAGCCAACTCCTATGCTTGGTGTAACAGTGACCATAGGAGTTGACACTTCGCAAGACATCACAAACAGATCTGAGTCCGGGCTAGTATAATAGGTAATGCACACACTATGAAGTCTTTGTTTGAAAGCTCATCATCATGCACAAACTCCTGTCTGATTAATGAGGATGAGATCTTGTCTTGTGGTGTCAGTGCTACCTAGCTCTGTGGAGGAAGTGCTAAGCTGTGCCATGGTTCTCGCACGCCCCCTGCTGGACCACCTGCAGTGTGTGGTGGTGACCCTGGGGGCCATGGGAGTGCTGCTGTGTGGAGAACATAACGCTGGGTCTGTAGACCTGCAGCCTAGGAGAGGAACAAGGGTAAGATGATACTATGTGTGTGTGTGTATATATATATATATATATATATATATATATATATATATATATGTGTTATATCTCCGAACATTATGGTGATGATGTTTTTTTGTTTTCCAGAAGGGTCGGCTATGTGCCGTCCACTACTCTGCTCTGGCTCAGACCGCAGCCAAAATGGTGAATGTCTCAGGAGCCGGAGATAGGTCGGTAGCTATCTAGGGATTTAAAAAAATAAATCTCCATAGGTGAATGTTGGTTTCCCACACACCCCTCTCTTCCCTCCTCAGTCTTGCAGGTGGGATATTGGCTGGTATGTTCCAGAGCAGAGACACTCACAGCTGTGTTAGGATGGGGCTCCTGGCAGCACGCCTGTCACTGGCCTCCCCACATCCCGTCTGCACCACTCTGACCACAGACTCTGTGGACCCAAACAAGTTCCAACCACCCCAATCGTGGCCTCAACCCAACCTCCTGTGGATGGAGGAATGAAGAAAGATCCATTACTATTATGTTATTATCTTGTTCAACCATCAACATAACTTTTCAATGTTTAGTTCAGGGGTGTCAAACTCATTTTATCGAATGGGCTGCATTTGGTCTTCATCGAGGTCCAGAGAGCTGCACTGAAAATTGGTTATATTTCATCACTGTCAAAATTTGCTAAATATTGTCCATCGTTTTGGGAATTTATTATGCTCCCTGACTGTCTAGCTTTCCATTATGTGATTGTTTGACACCCCTGATGCTGTTAATTTGTATACATTTTGTCATAATTTTCAATAAAATACTTTAATGCTTCGACTTACTAAACTACTGTATTTCAAATGCCCTATCCTAGGCCTATCATAGGTATGTTGACTGAAAATACAATTAACTATATTTCCCACAATGCACTGTTGATAACCTTCTGCGCCGCCGCAGTACGTACTGAATGCTTGCTTCATTCACTCCTCCCTATTTTAATGCTAGCTAAGATGGTGGTTAGAGCGTATCTTCTTTACAGATAACAAAAAAACAAAACAAGAAAAGGACAAAACATCTATCAAGCTTTTTGAATTATAGCGCAATAATAAGCCTAACATAATCTCAAGTGTCTATACAAATCTGGACAGTTCAGAGACATCAGCAATCCCCGCCCAATTTGGTGTGACTGTCCATTTGGATTGGAATCCCTGTAATACGTACAGAGTAAGTAACTAGCTAGTCGAAACTATTATTGTAACTGTCTGCTGGTAATTTCGTGGTAACATAACATTTAGCTTGAACGAATTTATACAGTGCATGAACGAATGTATACAGTTTCTGCCTCAATGCCAATCCTTTTTGCATTGACGCCTAGCTAGTTGTGGATTTAATCTAATGTCAATGGTTTATTGTGTCTTGAGTCTGTTAGCTCGCAAGCTAACGTTAGTAGGCCGCAGTCGCTAACTAGCCTAGATTCTGAAGTTAGCTTGTTTGCTAATGTTAGCCTCTTAGCACTTACGTTGGTTAACAAGCTGTCACTTTGTATTCACACGACAGTGCCTGTCATGTGAACGTTGGGTATTTACTCAAAGCAAAATGTCAAACGGACGGCATTTGACTCGTTGATTTGAGTCTTACTCCTATTTTTATTGTTTAGGCACCTGACCGGCTTTTTTTTTGCGAGCTAACTAACATATGTTAACACAGGAGAGAATCATTGCAAACCATTAGCAGCATGCTAACGTTAATTACCTAGCTATTTGGCTTCATAGTATCAGTCATCTGACCATTGCTGCTTATATTACTTGTATACCTGCATCATTTGTTGAGGGGAATGTTTGCTATGTCCGCTGTAGTTTAGCAACGGATTTAGCGTTTGAACTATTATATTGGAAAGTACCTAATGTTAGTTGGTTAACTAGTGTTACCCATGAAGCTAACGTAAGCTAGTTTGTCAATTTCCGTTACTTGTAATCAGCTAGCTAGCTAGCTCACTGGTAGAGTGACTTCCAGTTTGCAATCTATTTCTATTAAAGACCAGCGCGAACTCCTCAACAAACCCCAAGATTCAATAGGCCTGGTTTTTAATCAGTCTTTGATCTATTACAGTTGACAGCTACAAGAAGGTACGCCCTCCTCCTGTCTAAACAACATCACATAATGTGTTTGTGGCTGGCTGTCCTTACCACAATCTGCTACTTTTGTATCAAGCTGTTGCCAATTGACCTGTAACACAGGCAGAAGTTGGTGATGATCCTCATAACATTCAGCTTCGACTACTAAAATATTAAGACACCAGTACCACTAGTTAAGTGAGCAGGTCTGATTTAGGCCTACGTTTTGCGTTGTCACTAGTGTACTATTAATGTCCTCCACTATCCAGGTTTCTGTTCCAACCTTTTTAATGCGAGTAAATTATGTCAGATAAAAAAAAGTTTCTACAAGCTTGGAGACAAGCAGATTTGTTAAATTTAAAAAATATATATTAAAAAAATTCAACAATATAAGCTACAAGAGGTGATCTTTTTGTGTTGGTAAAATGAATTATGTGAGAAATGAAGGTGTTTATGTGCAAATATTGATATAATAGCCATATCAAACTAACTTGATGGGAACACATCTCTGGATGGAAAATGGCCATCTTTTTATGGGGATTTTTGAATATTTGCAATGCAAATCTGTTTCTAATTGGATGGAAACCTATCAATTGTTGACCATTTATTTACCTACTTAGAAAATAGTCAAAATAGAGTCTGTGAGTAGCAGAATTGTCTTTCCAGTCTCTATCCTATCTCATCTGCACATGAAAGGAAATGTCTATTTATTGCTGCACTTTTTAACAATGACTGTCCCTTTTTATCCATCTCATTGTTTCATGTATGTTTTTAATGTTTATTGTTGAATCCTGACTGCACAACACATTTCCCAATTGGGACAATTAAGATAACTTGATGTCTTACTAAAGCTCCCATCCCGTACTACGCTCCTCCCTCCCAGCCGTGACACCTGCTCCCTTCACCGTACCATAGGATGTCCCACAGCCCCGAGATGAAGGATGACTCTATGGAGTGCCCTCTGTGCATGGAGCCGCTGGAGATTGACGACGTCAACTTCTTCCCCTGCACCTGTGGCTACCAGATCTGCCGCTTCTGCTGGCACCGCATCCGCACAGACGAGAACGGCCTCTGCCCCGCCTGCAGAAAGGTACGTAATCTATCCTAACCCCTAGCCCTTCTGCTGGCATTGCATCTGCACAGACGAGAACAACCTTTTTGGCCCGTCTGCAGAAAGGTGCATAACCTATCCTAACCCCTAGCCCTTCTGCTAGCACCGCATCTGAACAAACGAGAACGGCCTCTGCCCCGCCTGCAGAAAGGTACTTAACCTATCCTAACCCCCTAGCCTTTCTCCTACACTTCTGCTGGCACCGTGTCCACACAGACGAGAACGGCCTCTGCCCCGTCTGCAGAAAAAGGCTGGCTCGTTGGGGTTATGGTAATGTGACCTACAGTCTAGTAAAGGGCTTTTCAACACTGTTCCTGGAGAGCTACCCTCCTGTAGGTTTTCATTTCAACCCCCGTTGTAACTAACCTGATTCAGCTTATCAACCAGCTAATTATTATAATTGGGTGCGCTTGATTACGGTTGGAACGAGAACCTACATGACAGTAGCGCTCCAGGAACAGGGTTGGAGAGTACTGATCTAGTATAATGTAATACTACTTTATTCATCCATCAGAGACAGAAATGATTCTACTCTGCTCCTAACTCTCCCCAGAAGGATATACCTATAGTCTGTACTGGTGAGTTTACCTGTCTATCTCTGCTCCTACCATCCAGCCGTACCCGGAGGACCCTGCGGTGTACAAGCCCCTGTCACAGGAGGAGATCCAGAGGATAAAGAACGAGAAGAAGCAGAAACAGAACGAGAAGAAGCAGAAGGTGACAGAGAACAGGAAACACCTGGCCAGCGTCCGGGTGGTGCAGAGAAACCTGGTGTTTGTGGTCGGGCTCTCTCAAAGGCTCGCAGATCCAGAGGTGAGACGCCTATGAGCTTACTACATTATACATTGAGTGTATATTAGATGTTCTTTCCATGACATGGAAAGGAAAATCCCGTATTGATGTCACTTGTTAAAACTGCCCCATGTAGATCATGGGGCAGCAGGTAGCCTAGTGGTTAGAGCGTTGGGCCAGTAACCAAAAGGTTGCTAGATTGAATCCCCGAGCTGACAAGGTAAAAATCTGTCATTCTGCCCCTGAACAAGACAGTTAACCCACTGTTCCTAGGCTGTCATTGTAAATAAGAATTTGTTCTTAACTGACTTGCCTAGTTTAATAAATAAAATGAAGGGGAGGAGACGGGTGAAATATTTTCTAAGCTTTGAGATAATTGAGTCATGGATTGTGTGTCCCATTCAGAAGGTGAAAGGGCAAGACAAAGTGAAGTGCCTTTGATTGTGGTATGGTAGTAGGTGCCAGGCAAACTGGTTTGTGTCAAGAACTGCAATGCTGCTGGGTATTTCATGCTCAACAGTTTCCTGTGTGTATAAAGAACAGTCCACCAACATATCCAGCCAACTTGACACAACTGTAGGAAGCATTGGGGTCAACATGGGCCAGCATTCCTGTGGAACGCTTTCAACACCTTGTAGAGTGCATGTCCTGGTGAATTGAGGCTGTTCTGATGGCAAAAGGGGAGGTGTTCCTAATGTTTGGTATACTCAGTGTAGATCTACTATATCAGTATAGGCCAATCAATCAACTGTATTTGTAAAGCCCTTCGTACATCAGCTGATATCTCAAAGTGCTGTACAGAAACCCAGCCTAAAACCCCAAACAGCAAGCAATGCAGGTGTAGAAGCACAGTGGCTAGGAAAAACTCCCTAGAAAGGCCAGAACCTAGGAAGAAACCTAGAGAGGAACCATGCTATGAGGGGTGGCCAGTCCTCTTCTGGCTGTGCCGGGTGGAGATTCTAACAGAACATGGCCGAGATGTTCAAATGTTCATAGATGACCAGCATGGTCAAATAATAATAATCACAGTAGTTGTCGAGGGTGCAGCAAGTCAGCACCTCAGGAGTAAATGTCAGTTGGCTTTTCATAGCCGATCATTCAGAGTATCTAGATCCTTTTTGTTAAGGTGGCAAAATTCCAGAAATTCCCAAGTTTTCCAGAAATTGGGAATCCTACCACTAGGATTTTTGGATGTTTTTTTTTTTACTGCTTATGTGCAGAGTACATGGTTTTATCGTAGAGTATTTGATGTTCACAGATGCCGGTGGAGATCAAAAGCACTTAGCACATTGATTGGAAATAGTTTTTACCTACTGAAGTCCCCACCCCTCCACTTTGCTTCAGTCATTTTTAAAGGGATACTGCGAGATTTTGAGACTTGGGGTTGTATTTCTCATAGAGATGTATAGAGGTCACGATTGTTGTATCTGTCCCATTACCGGTATGTTGTCTGTGAGTCCGTGGGAAATCCCATTGAGACGGATACCACATTGCGCTCTCTGTACATCTCTATGCTACAATGGGACAGAAAATGAGGAAGTGGATAACCATAAAAATATATATATTATCAGTAAAATGTATGAATTTATAAAATATTGATTACTATGTGTAGATTATTAGCATTAATAAATAACTACCCCAGCTTTACAGTAGTTAGATTTATTTTCCTGCTTTTGAAAGGAGCTGGCTACTGTACCGGGAGAGTTCCAGCAATTGCCCTAAGCTAATGTCAATCATCTCAACTGCACACAGAGACATAAAATTTGTATCCATGAGTTGTTCACTCCAACCCTGTTCCTGTAGGTTTTCACTCCAACCCTAGTTTAACACACCTGACTCTAATAATTAGTTGGTTGATAAGCTGAATCAGGTTAGTTACAATTGGGGTCTGAGTTAACCTGAAGGAGGGGTTGCTCTCCAGGAGCAGGGGGAACCTGAAGGAGGGGTTGCTCTCCAGGAGCAGGGGGAACCTGAAGGAGGGGTTGCTCTCCAGGAGCAGGGGGAACCTGAAGGAGGGGTTGCTCTCCAGGAGCAGGGTCGGGAACCTGAAGGAGGGGTTGCTCTCCAGGAGCAGGGTCGGCGTGAACCTGAAGGAGGGGTTGCTCTCCAGGAGCAGGGGCAACCTGAAGGAGGGGTTGCTCTCCAGGAGCAGGGTCGGCGTGAACCTGAAGGAGGGGTTGCTCTCCAGGAACAGGGTCGGAGTGAACCTGAAGGAGGGGTTGCTCTCCAGGAACAGGGTCGGAGTGAACCTGAAGGAGGGGTTGCTCTCCAGGAACAGGGTCGGAGTGAACCTGAAGGAGGGGTTGCTCTCCAGGAACAGGGTCGGAGTGAACCTGAAGGAGGGGTTGCTCTCCAGGAACAGGGTCGGAGTGAACCTGAAGGAGGGGTTGCTCTCCAGGAGCAGGGTCGGAGTGAACCTGAAGGAGGGGTTGCTCTCCAGGAGCAGGGTCGGAGGGAACCTGAAGGAGGGGTTGCTCTCCAGGAACAGGGTCGGAGTGAACCTGAAGGAGGGGTTGCTCTCCAGGAACAGGGTCGGGGTGAACAGCGTTGGAGAGCCCTGCTTTAAGTAGTTGGACAAAGATATTCAGAATTTCATCTCACTATTCTGTTACTTGATCATATTTTCGGTCTACTGATGTAGCTATATTTGATTTCCCTCAACTGTATTTATGAAGCTTTGTTTGTGAAAAATGTCTCCATCTCTTCATTTCTGCACAGGTTCTAAAAAGGCCAGAGTATTTTGGGAAGTTTGGGAAAATACACAAGGTGGTCATCAACAACAGCACATCATATGCAGGTTCACAGGTAAGAACTGGTTCTGTGTGGCTCAGTTGGGAGGAGGGTAGCACACTTAGGTTGGTAACGGAGAACAGTCGTGGGTTCTATCGCCATACTAAAATATATACAGAACCAGTCAAAAGTTTACACACCTACTCATTCAAGGGTTTTTCTTTATTTTTACTCTTTTCCACATTGTAGAATAATAGTGAAGACATCACAACTATGAAATAACACACATGGAATCATGTAGTAACCAAAAAAGTATAAAACAAATCAAGATGTGTTTTGTATTCTTCAAAGTAGCCACCATTTGCCTTCATGAGTGTGCAAAGCTTTCTGTCAACCAGCTTGACCTGGAATGCTTTACCCACAGTCTTGAAAGGGGTTCCCACATATGCTGATCACTTGTTGGCTGCTTTTCCTTGACTCTGCGGTCCAACTCATCCTAAACCATCTCAATTGGGTTGAGGTTGGGTGATTGTGGAGGCCTGATGCAGCACTCCATCACTCTCCTTGGTCAAATAGCCCTTACACAGCCTGGAGGTGTGTTTTGTGTTATTGTCCTGTTGAAAAACAAATGATAGTCCCACTAAGCGCACGCCAGATGGGATGGCGTATCGCTGCAGAATGCTGTGGTAGCCATGCTGGTTAGGTGTGCCTTGAATTCTAAATAATTCACTGACAGTGTCACCAGTAAAGCCCCATCACATCTCCTCCTCCATGCTTCACGGTGGCAACCACATGCGAAAATCATCCGTTCACCTAATCTGCGCCTCACAAAGACACGGCGGTTGGAACCAAAAATCTACAATTTGGACTCATCAGAACAAAGGATAGATTTCCACCGGTCTTAAGTCCATTTCTTTTTTTTCTTGGCCCAAAAGTATCCTCTTCTTATTGGTGTCCTTTAGAAGTGGTTTATATGCTGCAATTCTACCATGAAGGTCTGCTTCACAGTTTCCTCAGAACAGTTGATGTTGAGATGTGTCTGTTACTTGAACTCTGAAGCATTTATTTTGGCTGCAATTTCTGAGGCTCGTAACTTTAATGAACTTGTACTCTGCAGCAGAGGTAACTCTGGGTCTTCCTTTCCTGTGGTGGTCCTCATGAGAGCCAGTTTCATCATAGCTCTTGGTTTTTGTGACTACACTTGAAACGTTCAAAGATCTTGAAATTTTCAGAATTGACTGACCTTCATGTTTTAAAGTAGTGATGGACTGTCCTTTCTCTATACTTATATGAGCTGCTCTTGGCATGATATGGACTTGGTATTTTACCAAATAGGGCTATCTTCTGTATACCACACCTACATTGTCACAGAATTGATTGGCTCAATGCATTAAGAAGGAAAGAATTTGGAATATAACTTTTAACAAGGTAGGCCTGTTAATTGAAATGCATTCCAGGTGACTACCTCGTGAAGCTGGTTGAGAGAATGCCAAGAGTGTGCAAAGCGGTCATCAAGGTTACTTTGATGAATCATAGATTTAACACTTTTGGTTACTACATGATTCGCTATGTGTTAGTAAATATTTTTGATATCTTCACTATTTTTCTGAAATGTAGAAAAAAATAAAGAAAAACGCTTGAATGGGTAGGTGTCCAAACTTTCGGCTGGTACTGTTACAAACTCACTGTACTGTCAATTACTTTGGAGAAAAGTTGGATCATAAAAAGTGGGATTGAATTCAAAAGTGGGTTCCTCTCAATACATCTCTAAAAAGCAGTGTGTTTTCTTATGACCTATTCTGAATATTATTATTATAACTTTTCTGATCCACAGGGTCCCAGTGCCAGTGCCTATGTCACCTATATCCGCTCTGAAGACGCCCTCAGAGCAATACAATGTGTAAACAATGTAGTGGTGGACGGCAGAACACTCAAGGTGACCGAAACAGACATTCAGGGCCAGTTTCTTGGACACAAATTAAACCAAATCCTGGATAACAATTCTCAATGGAGAAATTCCACTGAAGGTGCATTTTAGTCCAGGACAAACTTAATCTGTCTGGGAAACTGATCCTAGAAGTAACTGTTTGTAGACTTATTGTAAGGAACGTTATCAAATAAAGTACGATCTTATCTTAAATGCTATATGACCTTTGTCTTAGATATGTAATAATATGATTTAGAGGGCAACAACTGAAGAGAACATTTGTCAAGTACATTTTCACTGAGCTCTCCTTTCTGTATTTAAAATCATGTATTTTTTTAAATACAGGCTTCTTTAGGTACAACAAAATACTGCAGTTACTTCCTCAAAAGCATGCAGTGTCCCAAACCAGACTGTATGTATCTACATGAGCTGGGGGACGAGGCGGCTAGCTTTACTAAAGAGGAGATGCAGGTAACAAATCCATTTTTTTCCCCCCTGTGTGATTTGTTGGTGGGTGAATAGATGCCTAACAACTTTCTCTTGATGTCATGTACTGTTCTTGCCTGTGTGTATACCTTGTCCCAGGTTAGATCTTGTTCTTTTATTTCCTTTTGGATGTTTTAGTATCTGCCTTTTCAACCATGTTCTTACTTCAAGTGTCTTTGGACCTCAGCATTAATGTTATTTGAAGCTAGCCTGGTCCCAGATCTGGATGTGCTGTATAGCCAATTCCTAATGTCGTTGTCATGCTAGATCTGGGTCTAGTTGGAAGCTGCGACACAGTTGAATTGAGTAGGTGTCTGTGGTGAACAGTGGGAGCGTTGTGTGTTTATGATTCACTGCTTAAGTGACTTAACGTTATTATGTTTGTCCTTAGGCTGGGAAACACCAAGAATACGAGCAAACACTACTCCAGGACCTCTACAAAATGAACCCAAGCTTTCTACAAACGTCAACGTGTGCAGGGGAAAAGTCAAAAAGCAGATCTTCAAATTCTACACACAGGTATGTTTGGTATTTTGGCTTTCCCCTATCTACCCAACAGTAAATATTTGCCCTGGAGGCTGTGGCACTAACCACTTGACCACCTTAGGCTTCTATTGATTTCCACCACACAACATCTCTTTATTAGATGTTTGTCCATTTATCACAACAGACCCAACAATGGCAAAGATGGGTGGCCGATTCTATCGGGGTACGGTGGCAAACTGGCCAATGGCCTGTCAGAGGACAGGAAGTCTCCTCCACTGCTAGACTGCTGCCTGGACCCAGAGGGCATGACCTCCGATGGGTTAGGACTTGGCCTGGGGCTGGACACCGAGCTGGGGATGGGGTCTGGTCAGGGTGCTGCCCTGTCCCCCTTCTCCTCTAACTGTGACAGCAACAGGTAATATGGAACAGGGCTTTTCAAACCTTTTGGGTAATGGACCACTTTTGTGAAAGCACCCCCTCATAATCAGAACATTACTTGAGTGCCATTTTAACAAATAGCCTACAAGGAATTTTTTACTATGACTTCTGCATTACATGGCCAGACGAACCAAGTCTCAGCCCAGAGGAAGGAACATTTTAAAAGGCTCACATTTTGCCATCGGAGAGAAAATAATGCAGATTTAAAGCGAATTTCCCGTAATTCTACACTTTTTGCCATTAGGCAGAGAGAACTTCGCAGTTTTTAAAACTTAAATTACAGCGCAGTTAAGTACAAAACATGTTTTTTTTTTTATTAAATGGGGGAGGGAACTGTGGATATCAATATGTCTGTGAGCCTCCGAGGCCCATGTTGCCCAGAGTTAAGAACATACATTATAGATGAATATTACACACTTTAAATATATTGCATGGATCCCTTGGCCAAAATTCTCTTTTTGTAATATTAATTTTAAAAAATTGTGTGTGGATGGATATAGATTGAGAGATCTGGCTGCAGAACCTGGATCCCACTTTGAGAACCCCTGATATGCAGTGCCTTCAGAAAGTATTCATACCCCTTCACTGATTCCACATTTTGTTGTTACAGCCTGAATTCAACATGGGTACTCCATAGTGACAATGAAAACATGTTTTTAAAAATTGGTGCAAATTTATTGAAAATTTAAATGCATAAATATCTCATTTACATAAGTATTCACAATCCTGAATCGTCTTTGGCAGTGATTTACAGCGTTCTTGGTAAATCTCTTAGAGCTTTCCACTACTGGATTATACACTATTTGCCTTTTTATTATTTTCTAAATTCTTCAAGCTCTGTCAAATTGGTTGTTGATCATTGCTGGACAACCATTTTCAGGTATTAACATAGATCTTCAAGTAGATTTAAATCAAAACTGTAACTCGGCCACTCAAGAACATTAGCTGTTTTCTTGGTAAGCAAATCCAGTGTAGATTTTGCCTTGTGTTTTAGGTTATTGTCTTGCTGAAAGGTAAATTCATTCCCAGTTTTTGGTGGAAAGAAGACTGTACCAGTTTTTCCTCTATGATTTTGCCTGTGCTTAGCTCCATTCAGTTTTTTCTTATCCTGAAAAACTCGCCATTCCTTAAAGATTACAAGCATACCCATAACATTATGCAGCCACCACTATGCTTGAAAATATGTAGTGGTGCTCAGTAATGTGCTGTATTGGATTTGTCCCAAACGTAACACTTTGTATTCAGGACAAAAAGGAATTGCTGACCACGTTTTTTTTTTGCAGTATTACTTTAGTGCCTTATTGCAATCAGGCTACATGTTTTGGAATATTTTTTTTTTCCTGTACAGACTTCCTTTTCACTGTCATTTAGGTTAGTATTGTTGACTAACTACAATGTTGTTGATCCATCCTCAGTTTTCTCCTATCACAGCCATTCAACTCTGTTTTAAATTCACCATTGACCTCATGGTGAAATCCCTGAAATTGTGAGGCATTGGAAAACCTCCCTGGTCTGTGTGGTTGAATCTGTTTGAAATTCACTGCTCAACTGAGGGACCTTACAGTTATCTGTATGTGTGTACCTAGTACAGAGACGAGGTAGTCATTAACTGTACAGAGACGAGGTAGTCATTAACTGTACCTAGTACAGAGACGAGGTAGTCATTAACTGTACCTAGTACAGAGACGAGGTAGTCATTAACTGTACCTAGTACAGAGACGAGGTAGTCATTCAAAAATCATGTTAAACACTATTATTGCACACAGAGTCCATGCAACTTATTATGTGACTTGTGAAGCACACTGTTACTCCTGAACTTATTTAAGCTTGCCATAACAGTTTGAATACTTATTGACTCAAAGACATTTTAACTTTTTTTAAATTAATTTGTAAAAACATTATTCCACTTTGATTATGGGTTATTGTATGTAGGCCAGTGACCAAAAAAATCTACATTTGATCAATTTTAAGTTCAGACTTTAACACAACAAAATTTGTAAAGTCAAGGGTGAGACTACTTTCTGAAGGCACTGTACAAGAATAAGACTTTAGTCCATTTTACAATAACAGAGATGTTGACATGTCACAGGCAATATATACTGGAGGGTTAAACCAAGCTTACTGAGAAGGCAGGCAGTACTATTCTGTACTGCATGGTTACACATTCACTATAGTTGCTGGAAACGTGTTGAAAAGGGCTGTGTGAAGAGAGAATCCAAGCCAGCCCTAGTTCAGGTCA
Source organism: Oncorhynchus nerka (assembly GCF_034236695.1). Lineage (NCBI taxonomy): Eukaryota > Metazoa > Chordata > Actinopteri > Salmoniformes > Salmonidae > Oncorhynchus > Oncorhynchus nerka. The sequence continues at coordinate 12,521,193 of NC_088404.1, read as the reverse complement.
GCACATTCAAGTGAAAAGGTTTTAACTCACAGGCCAAACTGGTCTCCTTTTGGTCTGTTTTAAATGCTGGTGGTGGGCCATGAAGATCATTGTCTGTTTCTCTTTAGTCCCAGCGACAAACCTCCGGAATCAATAAGTATGGTGAATGGAGAGACCTTACAACAGGTACGAAGACCTTTACTAATGACTTAATGTAGAAGTACAGAAATGTTTTAACCTTTCTACATGTATTTTCCCGATTTGTATAAGTATATAGATAATTACTATATTACATGAAGAACATATTTATTATGTTATTTAGGGAAATGATTGTTAAATATATGTATACAGTTTCTTCTGAGCCATTTCAAATATAGCTTGATTTATTTCTTACAAATGTTACATTGTCACAGCCATTACCAATGTCTCCCCCCCCCCCTCTCCAGATGCCTAACAGTGAGTCCCCCTCCTCTCCTCCGGGGCTGACCAGACCCCCGAGCAGTCTGGTGGTTCCTATCAGTGTAGTGGACCTCACCGCCCGCTCTCCCTTCGAGGGGGCTGCTGCAGAGTCCCAGTCGCTCTTCTCAGACAACAGTAACTTCAGACAACCCAACCCTATCCCGTCTGGCCTGCCCCCCTTCCCTAACACACCTAGAGGGGGATCCGACTGGCCCATGACCCCTGAACCACAGAGCCTCTTCGCATCAGGTGGGTTGTGTGGGGTAGACACTGAGACACACACACACACACTGTTTAGTAGACAATGCTTCCTTTAACAGTGCAGTGTTGCCTCCCGGGTGGAGCAGTGGTCTAAGGCACTGCATCGCAGTGCTAGCTGTGCCACCAGAGACTGGGTTCGCGCCCAGGCTCTGTCGCGACCGGGAGGCCCATGGGGCGGCGCACAATTGGCCTAGCATCGTCCGGGTTAGGGAGGGTTTGGCCGGCAGGGATGTCCTTGTCTCATCGAGCACTAGCGACTCCTGTGGCGGGCCGGGCACAGTGCACACTAACCAGGTCGCCAGGTGCACGGTGTTTCCTCCGACACATTGGTGCGGCTGGCTTCCGGGTTGGATGCGCATTGGGTCAAGAAGCAGAGTGGCTAGGTTGGGTTGTGTTTCGGAGGACACATTGGGTCAAGAAGCAGAGTGGCTAGGTTGGGTTGTGTTTCCTCCGACACATTGGGTCAAGAAGCAGAGTGGCTAGGTTGGGTTGTGTTTCCTCCGACACATTGGGTCAAGAAGCAGAGTGGCTAGGTTGGGTTGTGTTTCGGAGGACGCATTGGGTCAAGAAGCAGAGTGGCTAGGTTGGGTTGTGTTTCGGAGGACACATTGGGTCAAGAAGCAGAGTGGCTAGGTTGGGTTGTGTTTCCTCCGACACATTGGGTCAAGAAGCAGAGTGGCTAGGTTGGGTTGTGTTGGGTCGGAGGACGGGTCATGGCTAGGTTGGGTCAAGAAGCAGAGTGGCTAGGTTGGGTTGTGTTTCGGAGGACGCATTGGGTCAAGAAGCAGAGTGGCTAGGTTGGGTTGTGTATCGGAGGACGCATTGGGTCAAGAAGCAGAGTGGCTAGGTTGGGTTGTGTTTCGGAGGACGCATTGGGTCAAGAAGCAGAGTGGCTAGGTTGGGTTGTGTTTCGGATTGGGAGGACAGAGTGGCTAGGTTGGGTCAAGAAGCAGAGTGGTTGGGTTGTGTATCGGAGGACGCATTGGGTCAAGAAGCAGAGTGGCTAGGTTGGGTTGTGTTTCGGAGGACACATTGGGTCAAGAAGCAGAGTGGCTAGGTTGGGTTGTGTTTCGGGAGGACGAGTGGCTATTGGGTCAAGAAGCAGAGTGGCTAGGTTGGGTTGTGTATCGGAGGACGCATTGGGTCAAGAAGCAGAGTGGCTAGGTTGGGTTGTGTTTCGGAGGACGCATTGGGTCAAGAAGCAGAGTGGCTAGGTTGGGTTGTGTTTCGGAGGACACATTGGGTCAAGAAGCAGAGTGGCTAGGTTGGGTTGTGTTTCGGAGGACGCATTGGGTCAAGAAGCAGAGTGGCTAGGTTGGGTTGTGTATCGGAGGACGCATTGGGTCAAGAAGCAGAGTGGCTAGGTTGGGTTGTGTTTCGGAGGACGCATTGGGTCAAGAAGCAGAGTGGCTAGGTTGGGTTGTGTATCGGAGGACGTATTGGGTCAAGAAGCAGAGTGGTTGGGTTGTGTATCGGAGGACGCATTGGGTCAAGAAGCAGAGTGGCTAGGTTGGGTTGTGTTTCGGAGGACACATTGGGTCAAGAAGCAGAGTGGCTAGGTTGGGTTGTGTTTCGGAGGACGCATTGGGTCAAGAAGCAGAGTGGCTAGGTTGGGTTGTGTATCGGAGGACGCATTGGGTCAAGAAGCAGAGTGGCTAGGTTGGGTTGTGTTTCGGAGGACGCATTGGGTCAAGAAGCAGAGTGGCTAGGTTGGGTTGTGTTTCGAGGACACATTGGAGGACACATTGGGTCAAGAAGCAGAGTGGCTAGGTTGGGTTGTGTTTCGGAGGACGCATTGGGTCAAGAAGCAGAGTGGCTAGGTTGGGTTGTGTATCGGAGGACGCATTGGGTCAAGAAGCAGAGTGGCTAGGTTGGGTTGTGTTTCGGAGGACACATTGGGTCAAGAAGCAGAGTGGCTAGGTTGGGTTGTGTTTCGGAGGACGTGGCTAGGTTGGGTCAAGAAGCAGAGTGGTTGGGTTGTGTATCAGGAGGACGCATTGGGTCAAGAAGCAGAGTGGCTAGAGGTTGGGTTGTGTTTGTTTCAGGAGGACACATTGGGTCAAGAAGCAGAGTGGCTAGGTTGGGTTGTGTTTCAGGAGGGACGCATTGGGTCAAGAAGCAGAGTGGCTAGGTTGGGTTGTGTATCGGGAGGACGCATTGGGTCAAGAAGCAGAGTGGCTAGGTTGGGTTGTGTTTCGAGGAGGACACATTGGGTCAAGAAGCAGAGTGGCTAGGTTGGGTTGTGTTTCGGAGGACGATTGGGTCAGAGGACACATTGCAGAAGTGGGTGGCTAGGTTGGGTTGTGTTTCAGGCTAGGTTGGGTTGTGTTTCAGAGGACACATTGGGTCAAGAAGCAGAGTGGTTGGGTTGTGTATCGGAGGACGCATTGGGTCAAGAAGCAGAGTGGCTAGGTTGGGTTGTGTATCAGAGGACACATTGGGTCAAGAAGCAGAGTGGCTAGGTTGGGTTGTGTATCAGAGGACACATTGGGTCAAGAAGCAGAGTGGCTAGGTTGGGTTGTGTTTCAGAGGACACATTGGGTCAAGAAGCAGAGTGGCTAGGTTGGGTTGTGTTTCAGAGGACACATTGGGTCAAGAAGCAGAGTGGCTAGGTTGGGTTGTGTATCAGAGGACACATTGGGTCAAGAAGCAGAGTGGCTAGGTTGGGTTGTGTTTCAGAGGACGCATTGGGTCAAGAAGCAGAGTGGCTAGGTTGGGTTGTGTTTCAGAGGACGCATTGGGTCAAGAAGCAGAGTGGCTAGGTTGGGTTGTGTTTCAGAGGACAGGTTGGGTTGTGTTTCAGAGGACACATTGGGTCAAGAAGCAGAGTGGCACATTGGGTCAAGAAGCAGAGTGGCTAGGTTGGGTTGTGTTTCAGAGGACACATTGGGTCAAGAAGCAGAGTGGCTAGGTTGGGTTGTGTTTCAGAGTACACATTGGGTCAAGAAGCAGAGTGGCTAGGTTGGGTTGTGTTTCAGAGGACACATTGGGTCAAGAAGCAGAGTGGCTAGGTTGGGTTGTGTTTCAGAGGACACATTGGGTCAAGAAGCAGAGTGGCTAGGTTGGGTTGTGTATCAGAGGACACATTGGGTCAAGAAGCAGAGTGGCTAGGTTGGGTTGTGTTTCAGAGGACACATTGGGTCAAGAAGCAGAGTGGCTAGGTTGGGTTGTGTTTCAGAGGACACATTGGGTCAAGAAGCAGAGTGGCTAGGTTGGGTTGTGTTTCAGAGGACACATTGGGTCAAGAAGCAGAGTGGCTAGGTTGGGTTGTGTATCAGAGGACACATTGGGTCAAGAAGCAGAGTGGCTAGGTTGGGTTGTGTTTCAGAGGACACATTGGGTCAAGAAGCAGAGTGGCTAGGTTGGGTTGTGTATCAGAGGACACATTGGGTCAAGAAGCAGAGTGGCTAGGTTGGGTTGTGTATCAGAGGACACATTGGGTCAAGAAGCAGAGTGGCTAGGTTGGGTTGTGTTTCAGAGGACACATTGGGTCAAGAAGCAGAGTGGCTAGGTTGGGTTGTGTATCAGAGGACACATTGGGTCAAGAAGCAGAGTGGCTAGGTTGGGTTGTGTTTCAGAGGACACATTGGGTCAAGAAGCAGAGTGGCTAGGTTGGGTTGTGTATCAGAGGACACATTGGGTCAAGAAGCAGAGTGGCTAGGTTGGGTTGTGTTTCAGAGGACACATTGGGTCAAGAAGCAGAGTGGCTAGGTTGGGTTGTGTTTCAGAGGACACATTGGGTCAAGAAGCAGAGTGGCTAGGTTGGGTTGTGTATCAGAGGACACATTGGGTCAAGAAGCAGAGTGGCTAGGTTGGGTTGTGTATCAGAGGACACATTGGGTCAAGAAGCAGAGTGGCTAGGTTGGGTTGTGTTTCAGAGGACACATTGGGTCAAGAAGCAGAGTGGCTAGGTTGGGTTGTGTATCAGAGGACACATTGGGTCAAGAAGCAGAGTGGCTAGGTTGGGTTGTGTATCAGAGGACACATTGGGTCAAGAAGCAGAGTGGCTAGGTTGGGTTGTGTTTCAGAGGACACATTGGGTCAAGAAGCAGAGTGGCTAGGTTGGGTTGTGTTTCAGAGGACACATTGGGTCAAGAAGCAGAGTGGCTAGGTTGGGTTGTGTTTCAGAGGACACATTGGGTCAAGAAGCAGAGTGGCTAGGTTGGGTTGTGTATCAGAGGACACATTGGGTCAAGAAGCAGAGTGGTTGGGTTGTGTTTCAGAGGACGCATTGGGTCAAGAAGCAGAGTGGCTAGGTTGGGTTGTGTTTCAGAGGACGCATTGGGTCAAGAAGCAGAGTGGCTAGGTTGGGTTGTGTTTCAGAGGACACATTGGGTCAAGAAGCAGAGTGGCTAGGTTGGGTTGTGTTTCAGAGGACACATTGGGTCAAGAAGCAGAGTGGCTAGGTTGGGTTGTGTTTCAGAGGGTCACACATTGGGTCAAGAAGCAGAGTGGCTAGGTTGGGTTGTGTTTCAGAGGACACATTGGGTCAAGAAGCAGAGTGGCTGGCTAGGTTGGGTTGTGTTTCAGAGGACACATTGGGTCAAGAAGCAGAGTGGCTAGGTTGGGTTGTGTATCAGAGGACACATTGGGTCAAGAAGCAGAGTGGCTAGGTTGGGTTGTGTTTCAGAGGACACATTGGGTCAAGAAGCAGAGTGGCTAGGTTGGGTTGTGTTTCAGAGGACACATTGGGTCAAGAAGCAGAGTGGCTAGGTTGGGTTGTGTTTCAGAGGACACATTGGGTCAAGAAGCAGAGTGGCTAGGTTGGGTTGTGTATCAGAGGACACATTGGGTCAAGAAGCAGAGTGGCTAGGTTGGGTTGTGTTTCAGAGGACACATTGGGTCAAGAAGCAGAGTGGCTAGGTTGGGTTGTGTATCAGAGGACACATTGGGTCAAGAAGCAGAGTGGCTAGGTTGGGTTGTGTTTCAGAGGACACATTGGGTCAAGAAGCAGAGTGGCTAGGTTGGGTTGTGTTTCAGAGGACACATTGGGTCAAGAAGCAGAGTGGCTAGGTTGGGTTGTGTTTCAGAGGACACATTGGGTCAAGAAGCAGAGTGGCTAGGTTGGGTTGTGTTTCAGAGGACACATTGGGTCAAGAAGCAGAGTGGCTAGGTTGGGTTGTGTATCAGAGGACACATTGGGTCAAGAAGCAGAGTGGCTAGGTTGGGTTGTGTTTCAGAGGACACATTGGGTCAAGAAGCAGAGTGGCTAGGTTGGGTTGTGTATCAGAGGACACATTGGGTCAAGAAGCAGAGTGGCTAGGTTGGGTTGTGTTTCAGAGGACACATTGGGTCAAGAAGCAGAGTGGCTAGGTTGGGTTGTGTTTCAGAGGACACATTGGGTCAAGAAGCAGAGTGGCTAGGTTGGGTTGTGTTTCAGAGGACACATTGGGTCAATAAGCAGAGTGGCTAGGTTGGGTTGTGTTTCAGAGGACACATTGGGTCAAGAAGCAGAGTGGCTAGGTTGGGTTGTGTTTCAGAGGACACATTGGGTCAAGAAGCAGAGTGGCTAGGTTGGGTTGTGTTTCAGAGGACACATTGGGTCAAGAAGCAGAGTGGCTAGGTTGGGTTGTGTTTCAGAGGACACATTGGGTCAAGAAGCAGAGTGGCTAGGTTGGGTTGTGTTTCAGAGGACACATTGGGTCAAGAAGCAGAGTGGCTAGGTTGGGTTGTGTTTCAGAGGACACATTGGGTCAAGAAGCAGAGTGGCTAGGTTGGGTTGTGTTTCAGAGGACACATTGGGTCAAGAAGCAGAGTACAGCACAGAGTAGCAGCAGATCGTCAACCCAGTTATGAAGCGGGACTCGACCATTTATCCAGTATCGGCTGACATATTTTGTAAAACATTGGACTTCTATTGAAGGTATTGTATCGAATCTTTTCCATATGTATTACATTCCCTAAATACCGTAACCACATTTCAAAGGTAGGTACAGTCTCCAGTTTCCAAAATTTTGGCTAATAGAGTACAAAGAGAGACAGCTTTCCCTTCGTGGTTATTCCCATCAACTGTACCAAACAGAGCGGTCAATGGGTCTGGGGCTAGAACTCTATCAAAGGCTCTAGATAAATAATCAAAAATGAGAGCCCAGTAAACATGTAATGTCCAGAATAAGTGGGTCAACGTCCCCTCATCCTGCTTGCACCTCTCACACAGTGGTGAGGTGTCCGGGAATATTTTAACGCGTGGCTCTTGACCTTCGCCTCTCCTAAGTCTGTACAGGAGTTGCAGCAATGAGACAAGATTGTAACTACTAACAATTGGACACAACAAAACAAGGGGTGAAAACAAACAGTGCAGTGTCTGCTCCACTGCGTTTCAGCTTTGAAACATAACCACTAGATAAGTTTTCCATGCTTCTCTCCCTTCCCCAGACACAATACCGGTCTCGTCCTCCACAGACTGGCAGGCGGCCTTCGGCTTCGGCTCCTCATCCAAGACACAACAGCAGGACGACGACCTAGGCTTCGACCCCTTCGACATCACGAGGAAGGCCCTGGCTGACCTCATAGAGAAGGAGCTGTCAGTCCAGGACCAGCCCAGTCCGCTGGGGTCCCCCGGCCCCTTCAGCCTCCACCACCCCGGGTCCCACCACGGCCTTCACCTGCCCCCCTCCAACCCCAACCATTTCCCCAGTAGCCTTGGACCTCCACCTCGACTCTCTCAGCTCCACCACAGGCACATCTATAGTTCCTTTAGTTTCCCTGGTTCCCAGAGTCAGAGTAGTCATCATGGTGGAAGTCAGGCTGCCCAGGCCGCCACAGCCTCTCGGCATCCCTGGATGGACATGTCTCCCTCGGCACGCAGCAATAATCACCTCTCACACTTGAACCACTCGGCCAACGCTGGAGGGGGACATGGAAACTTCCTGGACTTGAGCATGCCTCCTCAGCGCCACAGTACAGGGCTGGGAGGGATCCCCATATCAGGTAGGTTGTTATAAGACCCTGGCTCTGTCTTCTTGGAGTGTTGAGTTTAGGAGTAAGTTATGTCTTGTCTCAATTCAGGAAGTAAACAAAAATTGAAATGAGCATTTCAGTTTAAATCCTGAATGGACTGAATTGAAATTCAGTTGACCCTAACCCTGTTTGAGTCATGTTTAATACAGTCTGTCCAGTAGGACTGTAACAAGCATTGAATGTCAAAACATGTCATCGTTTTGCCGATTTCTCCCATGTTTCCTGCAAGGTCAAAATGATAAATTACATGTAGATGTAGTTCTGTGTTTTGGCCACAAGATGGCAGTCCAAAGCCACCTGTGAAGGTGTGGATTCATGAAATCTGTATTAAATGAAGCAAATCAGCACTGCTTATTTTCTAATTAAATACGTTTTCTCTCTAGAAAGCAGCTGTTCTATAGATGGCCTCAATGTGAAAGAATGGCAGGCTGGCCTGAGAGCTCTCCTCCCCAACATTAACATCAACTTCGGCGGTCTCCCCAACTCCTCCTCTTCCTCCTCCTCCTCCTCGTCCTCCAGTGTGAACCACATCGGGCGGCCCAACCACCTGGGGGGTCCTGGGGGGCTATCACACAGCCTCAGCTGGGACGGTACGGCCAGCTGGATGGACCCAGCCATCATCACAGGTAGTGAGTAACCCCAGACGTATTTATTACACGGGTACAATACGATGATGATGATGATAATGACTTCATTCTGTCATGTAACATGCAGATTTTTAACAACTATTTACACTAACTTATTAAGATAGGCTTGAAAGTGTTATAAGCAGAGTTGGACATGTCATCTTTATTTAGCCAGGATACTCTACTCACCAACAATAGTCACTGTTTTCCATGGAGATCTGTAGACTGCACTAAAGATACTAAATGGAAGTGGGTCTCCATGGTTTCTTCAGCTCGTCCCGAGGGCTCCCTCTGGGTACACGTTTTGGTTTTTGCCCTAATCAAAGGCTGATGATGAGTTGGCTATTTTGAATCTGCTGTGTGGTGCTAGGGCAAAAACCAAAGCATGCAGAGTTTGGGAAACTCTGTCCTACAGTTCCCACTCACTCATCCATCTCTCTCCTCTCTTCAGGCATCCCAGCCTCGACAGGGAACAGTTTAGACCTTTTCCAAGAGGACCAGAATCCTCCTCACTGGCTCAAGTCCCTCCAGGCCCTGACAGAGATGGACGGCCCTGCCCTGCCTAGCTCCTCTCTCCCCCAGCAGCCCCAGAACCAACAGCACCTGTCCCTCCACAGCCACCACCACGGCCTCCTAGACCAGGCTGCCTCACACCCACACCTCCCCCTCCACCACAGAGCTGGCTCCGGCTGGGCCCCTTACCTTCCCGGCCTGGCCCAACCCACACAGGCCAACCCCAGCCAGTTTCACAGCCCTCCCCCAGGCTTCCAGACAGCCTTCAGACCCCCAGGCCAGAGCGCTACAGAGCTGCTAAACAGTACCACCGCCGGAGACCGACACTAAAGACAGATTACAGCAGCGTCCCAACCCGATACAGATACAGTGTACACACACCAATCTGCAGATTATCAAATTATGAAGAATTATTCGCTAACAAAATAACAAGGCTGCTTTCTTTGTCCTTTAAACTTCTATCTTTTTGTTCTGTTCTGACGGCCTGTTTGTTCCTTTTTTTTCTCTTTTTTTCTTTCCCCGTGTCACATGCATTGCTAGTTACCCTCCCTTTTGGTCTGCCACCGACCAAGTCAATGCCTTACTGTGAGCTCCAGTAGTCAGGGGGTAGGTTCAGTAGTTGTGAAACATTTTGAAAACGGAAAGTGTTTCTTATTGGACAGATACATCCATGTAGTCCCTGCCGGTTTCACTTAGTTTTCTTTCGTTTGGTGCATAATGAATATGACCCGGGTGAATTGTTTGGGATCAGACACTGCTGTGAGCTTCACTTGAGGTCCGTTCTTTATGATCTAGACGAGCACAGAGAACAGGAGCAGTACTAGGTTTGGTGATGCCGAAGTGGATAACTACAAAACGCACAGGAAACCAGATTAACGTGGGTAATTTTAAGAAGTTAACTCGTGATATGAAATGGATGAAAGAAGTGAAGTCACGATTACTCTTTGAGGATGAAGCAACCAAATGAATGGAAAATCTGCTCTTAAAGCTTTGCCCTAAATACCCTCATCAACCCCACTTTCAACAGAACAGGAGACCTGGATGAAACTCTACGCTCCCTCACTGCAGAGAAGCCCTGGAGTGGTTCACTTTGGGCATGTGACAAAATGCCTCAGTTTAACGGTTTAACAGGTATGGTTGAGAATCTTTAGAGAACTATTGTTGAGGGACTTGTCGTAGTTGGTTCAGGTGACAGGAAGTTCTGCAGACAGAGATGGGCGGACTAAGACGTTAGGAGGGGTGACAGGTAGGCTATACATGCTACGGTTTCCATGTTAGACACATGGTCACAATGGTGACGTTCCAGGCCGACTAGATTGTAGTCATGCTGCACTCATTGCAGCAACCAATGATCGACCTTTGAAGTCGGTGTCAGACTGCTATATCATATGTGGTTAGCTGAGAACTGAGCAGCTATAGCTGATTTAACTGGTTAGCTGAGAACACCTATTCAGGCGTTGTGAGATCTGGCAGGCGACTGCAATGTAGTCTGCCTGGAACGCATCCAACCAATGACTTGTCTCATGCAGGTCATTAAAACCAACGTTCATCCCTTTGGGGTCAGGGGTCATGGTGCCCCGTCCTGTAGTAGAGGGAAGATTCAGTTGAACCTCTGTATCAGAGGAAGTAGCACCACCTAACAGGAGGGCTGGCCGACTGGTTAGTCTCTCCACTGTTCTCCGGTCGGAAGAAGAATAGGTCAAGACTCGCGATACCAGACTTCGGCACGTTAACTGCTAATTCTGGTGAAACGGAGCGGTTGGCGTCGAGGCTAGGGGGAAAAAAGTACAGTATTTAAAAACTGTTGGGAGTATTACAGGCTAATACTGGGACATCCTGAAACCAGGATTTGGTCTTATACACAGTGCCACTGTGTGGTACCTCCAGTAGCTAAACCCTTATCAGGAGAACTACCAGAAAGCAGACAAAACAGAGAAATGAAGGAGTTGATGAAAAGGCTTCCAAGATATGCAGGTCCAAACTAATACTAATAAGGGTAGCCAATAGCGTTACAAGTTTACACCTTGTTAGACCCGTGAGGGCTTTCAACGAGGCCTTACCATGAATTAATGAGAGGCGCTTGAGTGATTGGGAAATGGTGTCAAGATGTTCTGATATGTATCTGTAGAAAACGTCTGAGAATGGAAATAATGCAATGTGATATCGTAAAGTGCTACAAGACAAGCTGACAAACGACGGCTTGCAATTTAATCCAAGGAGCTCTCTGCCTTCCTCTGGGCCAAGAGAATTAATAACCTCTCCTTCCTTCACAGACCCTTTCTTTTAGTCTTAACTCATGATCTCTCCATCTTTCTCTCTCTCTCGCTCTGTTCATCGCTCCCTCTTTCTCCTGCTGTCCCCTATTAAAAGCAGTATTCACCAGAAACAAGAACTGATCCAGGAGAAGCCAACGGTCAGTCGTACTACCGTGGTTTTGAACATGATGCTGAGTTAAACACTCATTGAGGAGCTTAAAGGAATTGAACTGTCCTCTGCAGGTCTGGAAAAAGAAACCTTAAATAAAACGGAAAAAACCCAGTGCTCGATTTGGCTCTTTTTGTTTCACAGATTCACACTTTGTCACGTTTCCTTGTCGTTAAAGTATTACATTGGCTGTTCTAAAGTGTCATAACATGTTGATACAACCAGTGTTACAACTCGTAGGGTCTGTTTCCTGGACACGGATTCAATCCTATCCTGGACTAAAAACCCTATTTCAATGGAGAATGTCCATTTGAGCATGCTTTCTACTCCAGCACTAGATTTGTTCTGCGCCTGGGAAACAGATCCCTAATGTTTCTGATGTAACGTCAGCTTGATCTCCACAGGAAACAGATCCCTAATGTTTCAGATGTAACGTCAGCTTGATCTCCACAGGAAACAGACCCCTAATGTTTCTGATGTAACGTCAGCTTGATCTCCACAGGAAACAGACCCCTAATGTTTCAGATGTAACGTCAGCTTGATTTCCACAGTGCGAAGACCTGCATTTTAAGACCAGTAGAAAATTTGAATGATCTTAAATGTGACACCACATAAACTCAAGTCAATAAATCATTACTTAAATGTTAGAGAAATTTCTTCAGGACTGTATTTTTACTTTCTCTCCACTAGGGGGCAGAGTCTTCTCTCCCTGCTGAGGCTCTGCAACCCAAATTTAGTCTGTTGTATCCCAAATGGCCCGCTATTCCGTATATAGTGCACTACTTTTGACCAGATCCCTGTATTGTACTACATAGGGAATAGGATGCTGTTTGAGACGGAGACCCTGTCTCCCCCGACAACAGTTGGGAGAGCTCAGTGGGATGTTGACGCTCAGGTACTGAAGGTTATCTCTAAGTACATTGCGTCTTCGTTGTTTATCTCCTGTAAAACCCCTGTAATTGTTTTTTAATTCTGTCCCAACTGATATCAAATTGACATTGTCCTACATTGATTTATTGACTTTGAAAAGCTGGCAGGAGTATGTGGCCAGCTAGATGGTGCTCTCAGATCTGAGGGTTTGTCTGAAAGGTAGGGGGGTGTGTGTGTGTTCTTGCATACTGTATGCAGTCCTCACCCACCTCCTGTGCAGTGCAACCTGTTCCACGCAGCCAGCCAGCCTATGCAGTACTATGTGGCTACCTGCAGCAGAATAGCAGTGTACTGCTATAGCTCACTGTCCTGTAGGACCTCTGACAGGTTAAAGTAACACTGGGGGAAACTGATCCTGTGACATCACTACTGTCAGTTATGTTCTGTGGCGACAGAATCCCGGTGTGACTTCAACACCTCACGCTGGTAGAATAATGTTTACCGTTTGTAATTGAATCAATGTCTTTGTATTAGTTACATACGGGATAGTCCAAGGACATGCTAATGCATCATGACTTTATAAGAGTCCAACACTATTGTTTTCCTTCCTGTCTTTCCTGTGAGATCTCACCCCCATGCGTTCATTCATGGACTGCGGTGACAAAATTGTAATGTTCGGTTATTCTTCTTGCCTCTGGGTGTTTGATGAATGAATGTCTCTACTGTTCATGAATTAGTTTAATCCAAAGCAAGGTTAAAAGGGCATGAATCCAACATTGTCCCTGTTACCTGTGGTCTTCCCAGTGTGATTTTATTTTTTTCAAACCCCAGGCTTCTAGAATGTTGTTCTGAACCTTCTTGTTAATCAACGTCTTCCTACGAGTTAAATCAGTCAGGCAAGTCAGAGATGATCAAGGTTATGCTAATGAATCACAATATGAGAATCCAACCTTGTTCATAAGTTACCTCTGGTCTTCCCAGACTGTGTGGCCTACACCACCTCGTCAGCCATGTTGTTTACCCTCCTACCTAAAGCTGTACATTTAATGTCCTCTTATGTAAATGCAGTGTTACTTTCTGAGGCAAAGGTTATGCTATGAATCCAACGTCGTCCATAATGTTACCTCTGGTCTTCCCAGACTGTGTGGCCTACACCACCTCGTCAGCCATGTTGTTTACCCTCCTACCTAAAGCTGTACATTTAATGTCCTCTTATGTAAATGCAGTGTTACTTTCTGAGGCAAAGGTTATGCTATGAATCCAACGTCGTCCATAATGTTACCTCTGGTCTTCCCAGACTGTGTGGCCTACACCACCTCGTCAGCCATGTTGTTTACCCTCCTACCTAAAGCTGTACATTTAATGTCCTCTTATGTAAATGCAGTGTTACTTTCTGAGGCAAAGGTTATGCTATGAATCCAACGTCGTCCATAATGTTACCTCTGGTCTTCCCACTGGGACTTCTACACGCTGCTGGAATATACTTAGCTATATTTATCATTTTCACGGGAGGTAAAGCAGCGTTCGTTATCCTCTTCTATTTGCCTCTGGTCTGCTGGGGATTGTGACTGGTTGTTCCTCTTGGAGGTGAGGTGTTTCCTGGCCGGGGTGGCTGGAGCTGTCCTCTGACACTAGCCCCCATGGTACTACAGTCCCCATAGCCGGCCAAGTCCAGGTGCTGAGGAGACAGTACCAGTTAACAGAGGAAGGTGAGTCAGTGAATAATGCAGACAGCCAGCAGATTCTGGGGCAGTGACAATGAGTCAGCAACACAGAGGCAGTAGAGGGGGAGGCACTGCTCTCTCTCACTACTGTGTTGCCGATCGGACACACAGGCACTTACGCACACAGCAAGCACTTCACATACTCACAGCTGAAGTGATATTGCACAATGTATACCTGATATGTATATAGGAATTATACATATTTTGTATATATATAGTTTTTCATGAATGATTTGTAATAAGTATTACCTGTAGTGGAAAGTAAATATAGGTGGTGGGTCACAGGGTCAGGAAAGTCAGTGTAGGAAATCCAATATGGAGTGTGTTCGTAAATTAAAACTGGAGTGCCAGAGTGCACTCTGGGTGTTGGTAAATTAAAACTGGAGTGCCAGAGTGCACTCTGGGTGTTGGTAAATTAAAACTGGAGTGCCAGAGTGCACTCTGGGTGTTCGTAAATTAAAACTGGAGTGCCAGAGTGCACTCTGGGTGTTGGTAAATTAAAACTGGAGTGCCAGAGTGCACTCTGGGTGTTCGTAAATTCAGAGCGTTCAGAGCCACACGACGCTCTGGTCGAGGAGTAGTGTTGATCCGAGCGTTCTGACCTCACGACGGCAGTCAAGCACCCAAGCTAACTGGCTAACGTTGGCTAGCTTTCTAGCTACTTCCAGACACATAATGAGAGAACACCTCACTCTGACCATTTACTCTCCCTAGCAGAGCTGGTTGGGCTGTTTTCATGTTATCCAGAGCGTTGGTGATTAACTGCTGCTGCCAACAATTTAATGACGCTTTTTTTGCCAACGTTTACTGACACCGGTCATATTCAACGGGGGTTGAACGTTTGTAAATTCATCAGTTATTCTGCGCTCTGGCACACTCAGACGAGAGTGCTCTGAAATCAGATTAGATCACCAGAGAGAATTTACAAACACACCCATTATTTATTTTTTATATATATAACTTCTGTGTATGAGTTGGCAGGGTTGGCCAATCAGATTCCTCTAGTTAGCTTTAGTCTTGGGCAGGGCCAGGTAGAGAATATGCTATTTTGAGTGGTGAGTACAAGCTGGCTACTTTTAAGTGTTCAAACAAATTAAAAATGATTGATTAACTTATTAATTCCCAGAATTTGCTGAAATAGTGTATTCACGCTAGTTACTGTAGTGCTGGTTGCTATGGGAGTACTACAGGAACCAAGCGGTGGGTGGTAATGCCTGTATAACAGTAACGGACATAGAGATTAATCATACTCTAATTATGCCATCGTTGTTAGCATTATCTTGGGGAGATGACAGTTCTTTTTTGCTTGCAGCAAAGAAAAAGCATCTGATCTGGGAATGTAGTTGAGTATCAATCACACACACATACATACACAGCAGTCACTTACAATGCTGAAACCCAGGTTTCCCTGCTTCCTATAGGGACTGCTTGTTGCAGAGTGGAGGGTGTACTCTCTCTCTCTCTCTCTCTAGCTGCAGAGTGGAGGGTGTTCTCTCTCTCTCTCTAGCTGCAGAGTGGAGGGTGTTCTCTCTCTCTCTAGCTGCAGAGTGGAGGGTGTTCTCTCTCTCTCTCTCTAGCTGCAGAGTGGAGGGTGTTCTCTCTCTCTCTCTCTAGCTGCAGAGTGGAGGGTGTTCTCTCTCTCTCTCTAGCTGCAGAGTGGAGGGTGTTCTCTCTCTCTCTCTAGCTGCAGAGTGGAGGGTGTTCTCTCTCTCTCTCTCTAGCTGCAGAGTGGAGGGTGTTCTCTCTCTCTAGCTGCAGAGTGGAGGGTGTTCTCTCTCTCTCTCTCTAGCTGCAGAGTGGAGGGTGTTCTCTCTCTCTCTCTCTAGCTGCAGAGTGGAGGGTGTTCTCTCTCTCTCTAGCTGCAGAGTGGAGGGTGTTCTCTCTCTCTCTCTAGCTGCAGAGTGGAGGGTGTACTCTCTCTCTCTAGCTGCAGAGTGGAGGGTGTTGTCTCTCTCTCTCTCTCTCTCTCGCTGCAGAGTGGAGGGTGTTCTCTCTCTCTCTCTCTCTAGCTGCAGAGTGGAGGGTGATCTCTCTCTCTCTCTCTCTCTCTCTCTCTAGCTGCAGAGTGGAGGGTGTTCTCTCTCTCTCTCTAGCTGCAGAGTGGAGGGTGTTCTCTCTCTCTCTAGCTGCAGAGTGGAGGGTGTTCTCTCTCTCTCTCTCTAGCTGCAGAGTGGAGGGTGTTCTCTCTCTCTCTCTAGCTGCAGAGTGGAGGGTGTTCTCTCTCTCTCTCTCTAGCTGCAGAGTGGAGGGTGTACTCTCTCTCTCTCTCTCTCTCAAGCTACAGAGTGGAGGGTGTACTCTCTCTCTCTCTCTCAAGCTACAGAGTGGAGGGTGTACTCTCTCTCTCTCTCTCAAGCTACAGAGTGGAGGGTGTACTCTCTCTCTCTCTCTCTCGCTACAGAGTGGAGGGTGTTCTCTCTCTCTCTCTCTCTCTCGCTGCAGAGTGGAGGGTGTTCTCTCTCTCTAGCTGCAGAGTGGAGGGTGTTCTCTCTCTAGCTGCAGAGTGGAGGGTGTTCTCTCTCTCTAGCTGCAGAGTGGAGGGTGTTCTCTCTCTCTAGCTGCAGAGTGGAGGGTGTTCTCTCTCTCTAGCTGCAGAGTGGAGGGTGTTATCTCTCTCTAGCTGCAGAGTGGAGGGTGTTATCTCTCTCTAGCTGCAGAGTGGAGGGTGTTCTCTCTCTCTCGCTACAGAGTGGAGGGTGTTCTCTCTCTCTCTCTCTCTCTCGCTGCAGAGTGGAGGGTGTTCTCTCTCTCTAGCTGCAGAGTGGAGGGTGTTCTCTCTCTCTAGCTGCAGAGTGGAGGGTGTTCTCTCTCTCTAGCTGCAGAGTGGAGGGTGTTCTCTCTCTCTAGCTGCAGAGTGGAGGGTGTTATCTCTCTCTAGCTGCAGAGTGGAGGGTGTTATCTCTCTCTAGCTGCAGAGTGGAGGGTGTTCTCTCTCTCTCTCGCTACAGAGTGGAGGGTGTTCTCTCTCTCTCTCTCTCTCTCTCTAGCTGCAGAGTGGAGGGTGTTCTCTCTCTAGCTGCAGAATGGAGGGTGTTCTCTCTCTCTCTCTCTAGCTACAGAGTGGAGGGTGTACTCGCTCTCTCTAGCTACAGAGTGGAGGGTGTACTCTCTCTCTCTAGCTGCAGAGTGGAGGGTGTTGTCTCTAGCTGCAGAGTGGAGGGTGTTGTCTCTAGCTGCAGAGTGGAGGGTGTTGTCTCTAGCTGCAGAGTGGAGGGTGTTGTCTCTAGCTGCAGAGTGGAGGGTGTTGTCTCTAGCTGCAGAGTGGAGGGTGTTGTCTCTAGCTGCAGAGTGGAGGGTGTTGTCTCTAGCTGCAGAGTGGAGGGTGTTGTATCTAGCTGCAGAGTGGAGGGTGTTGTCTCTAGCTGCAGAGTGGAGGGTGTTGTCTCTAGCTGCAGAGTGGAGGGTGTTGTCTCTAGCTGCAGAGTGGAGGGTGTTGTCTCTAGCTGCAGAGTGGAGGGTGTTCTCTCTCTCTCTCTCGTTCTCTCTCTCTCTCTCGGTGCATGCTGGGTGTTTTTGGAGTTTGAGTGTTTGGTGTGGAAAGCTCTATCCTAACTAACTTTCTTGATTCTTTTCTTTACATGTTATTTTCTATGGTGGAGGGTTAATGCAATATTTGTTTTTAGCGGTATCCAAAGTTTTTTTTTCAAAGTTAGGGTGGAAGAGGACAGAGTAACTTTCCGGGGGGGTGGAAGGTGTAGTGTGCGCAATGGCTTCTCAGCCTAGCGCGGACGAGACGCTGTCGATACAGCATGGATTCAGGTGTGTTCCTGAGAACGGAGTTAAGGTGGAGGAGGTTCTGCTCGCGGTCGGTGAACAGGTAGGAGCTGAGTTTATACATTCTGCTTCTAGAATGAACAAAGCTGTGGTTGTGTTCATGAAAAGGGCAAATTTGGTCGGTAGGCTAATTGCTAGCGGAATATTTGTAAGAGATGTGTTGGTGTCAATTTCACCTCTCTCTACCCCTTCAACAAGAGTTGTAGTGGCAAATTTGCCTCCGTTTATTACGGACGATCAAATTAGGAAAGAGCTGAGTCGTTTTGGTAAGTTTGCTAGCGGTTTCCGTGTACTGTCAGCAGGTTTTCAGGCAGATGCCGTTAAGCACGTTGTTTCGTTCAGGAGGCAAGTGTTTATGTTTCTGAACAATAATGAGCAACAGCTAAATGTGCATTTCAAAGTGAGGCATGGGGAGGGGCTCTATGCAGGTTTTGCCAGCACAGATAGTCTACGGTGTTTTGAATGTGGGGATTTGGGGCACAAGAGCTTTGCGTGCCCACATAAAGGCCATAGACGGAGTGAGGGTGCAAGTGGGGGAAATAGAGGTCAAAATGCAGGGGGTAAGGAGATGCAGACAGCAGAGGCTGGGCCTAGTCAGTCTAGAGATGGTGGTGTAGATGAGGCTGGGTCTAGTCAGGCTAGAGATGGTGGTGTAGATGAGGCTGGGTCTAGTCAGGCTAGAGATGGTGGTGTAGATGAGGCTGGGGCTAGTCAGGCTAGAGATGGTGGAGAAGCAGAGGCTGGGTCTAGTCAGGCTAGAGATGGTGGGGTAGCTGAGGCTGGGCCTAGACATGCTATGGAGGGTGGTGCAGATGATGCTGGGCCTAGTCATGCTATGGAGGGTGGTGTAGCTGAGGCTGGCCCTAGTCATGCTATAGAGGGTGGTGCAGATGATACTGCGTCTAATCAGGTTATTCTAGTGGATGAGGAGAGTATAGTGGGGAAGTGTAAGAGATTAGGGGGGGGAGGAGGAGGGTGTCAAGAGGAAAAGGAAAAAGGATGTGGATAAAGGTACCATGGAAATGTTGCCTGTTGCTGTGGGTGAGGCCCTAAACAGAGAGAAAGGGCAGGTGGTCAGGGTGGGAGATAGAGAAGAGGAGGAAAGTGAGTCTGAGGAAGAGGATGAGGAGTTATTTTTTTCAGACTCCTCTTCAATTGGCCCGGAGCTGACAGCCAGTCAACCAGAGGGGTCTAAGTACACGTTGAGAGAACTGACAAGGTTCCTGAATGAGACTAAGGGGAAAAAGTTAATCTTGAGACTTTTTTTCCTGATCCTAGAAAGTTTGTAAGATCAGTACAACATGCTATGAGAAATGAGGGGCATGGTGTCCTCTCACCCAGGAAACGGTTTAGGTTGAGGAAGTGGGTCACAATAGTGCGTAAAGGTTTACCTTCAGACACTGTTTAAATGTTTAATTTCTTACTGACACTGGGGCTTTTTGAGCTTTGCTATTGGTCTATTTCTCTGCTGGCTTTTCTCCCACTTCTTATGGAGACTCTTCGGGTAGGCTCGCTCAATATAAATGGCGCCAGAGATGCGGGAAAGAGGAGTGTGTTGGGTGAATATGTAAAACAAAAAAAGTACAGGTGTTGTTTCTGCAGGAGACTCATAGTGATGTGGTGAATGAAGTTGATTGGGGGCTCTGGTGGAAAGGGGCAAGTGTGTTGAGCCATGGGACAAATCTTAGTGCAGGGGTGGCAGTCCTTTTTGCACCGGGTCTGGCTGTAAAAATTTGCTCCTCAAAGGAGGTGTGTAGGGGTAGGTTGCTTGTTGTTAAAGCAGAAATTAACAACATGGTTTTTGTCTTTATAAATGTGTATGCGCCTAACACAGGGAGAGAAAGAGGGGTTCTATTTGGGAGTCTTAGACAGGAACTCTCACAAGTAGCGCCTGAGGAGACGCTGGTGATCGGAGGTGACTGGAACTGTACAATGGATTTTACAAAGGACAGAAATGGGGAAGAGCCTCATTCAGTGTCAGTGGGAGTGTTAAGGGACATCTTTAATCAGTTTGACCTAGTGGATGTTTGGAGAACTAAACATCCAAACACAAGACAGTATACGTGGGTGAAGGTTTTTTTTGGGGCTAGGGTGAGTGCAGCTCGACTTGATCGTTTTTACATGTCCAGGAATCAGAGCAATAGGCTGCTGGGTGCTACCATTCTCCCAGTGGGGTTTTCGGATCACCACATAACCATGGCTCGGCTGTCTATTTCACCAGGGCCCCGGCAGGCATCTTATTGGAAGTTCAATGTAAAGCTCTTACAAGATGCCACCTTTTGCTCAGGTTTCCAGACTTTTTGGGAAAGATGGGGGCAGCGAAGAGAGGAGTATGAGTCTCTGAGTCAATGGTGGGATGTGGGGAAAGTGCAAATTCGGCTTTTCTGTCAACAGTACACAGCTCTCTCATCCTCAGAGGCTAGGAGAGTATTGGGGAACTAGAGCGGTGTATTAGTGAGATGGAGGTAGAGATGGTGGGGCAAGGCAATGTAGGCCTCCAGGCTAACTTAGCCGACTACGTAGGGACCTGGGCAGTTTTTTCCAGGTTAAAGCAAAGGGAGCACTTGTAAGAGCTAGGTTCTCCATGCTCAAGGAGATGGATGCTCCCAGCTCCTTCTTCTTTGGTTTGGAAAGACAGAGCAGTGAAGCCAAGGGTATGCATTGTCTACGGCTGTCTGATGGGCGGGTGACCTCTGTGGTGGGGGAGATGCGGGAGCGGACTGTGGAGTTTTATACTGAATTGTATAGGGCAGAAATGTGTGATCCTATGTGTGCTCAGGTCTTGTTCGAAGGACTCCCTAAGCTCTCTCGGGCACAGAGGGATGAAATGGACATTCCTCTGTTGTCACATGAACTGGCAGAGGCAGTAACCCAGATGTCCCCCGGTCGTGCACCCGGGGTCGATGGACTTCCAGTGGAATTTTACAAAAATTCTGGGAACAATTGGACAGGATTTCTTTGCGTGTTGCGTGAATGCGTCGGGGTAGGAGAGTTGCCGATGAGCTGCCGTCGGGCGGCTCTGACTCTCCTGCCCAAAAAGGGGACTTGTGTGAACTTAAGAACTGGAGGCCTGTGGCATTACTCTGTGCGGACTACAAGATTTTTGCCAAGGTCCTCTCTAACAGACTGAAGTCCCATCTGGACTCTATAATACACAAGGACCAGACATATTGTGTACCGGGACGCTCAATCACGGACAACTTGTTCTTGATTAGGGACATGTTGGACTTGTCGAGAGGTTCTAATGTGAACTTTGGACTGGTCTCTTTAGATCAAGAGAAGGCTTTTGATAGAGTGGATCATGAGTATCTGTTTAATGTGATGTCTGTGTTTGGGTTTGGGAAGAGTTTTGTGACCTGTGTGAAGCTGTTGTATGCTGGGGCGTCATGTATGGTTAAGGTGGGAGGGGGCTCAGTAGGCCAGTCTGGGTGAGACGGGGATTAGACAAGGATGCCCTCTATCTGGGCAGCTGTACACACTAGCCATTGAGCCTTTTAGGACTGCTACGCAGGAGACTGCGGGGAGTGTGCTGGACAGGCATGGATGTGGTGACAGGAATAGCAGTCTCAGCATATGCAGATGATGTTTCTGTGATGGTCAGGGATGGGCAAGATATGCAGGAACTAGAGACCAGTCTGAAGGTGTACGAGGGAGCTTCATCAGCTAAGGTAAACTGGGGAAAGAGCAAAGCTCTGTTATGTGGGGCATGGGGGGATAGGGCTCCTCCTCTGCTTCCAGGGGGTTTGCAGTGGGGTTGTGAAGGGCTTAAAGTGTTGGGGGTGTACCTGGGCTCGGAGAGGTGGGTCAGCAAGAACTGGGAGGGGCTGTCACAGGCAGTGGTGTCAAGACTGGCCAGGTGGAGGTGGCTCCTGTCCCAAGTGTCATATAGAGGGAGGGTGCTGATAATCAACAACCTGGTGGCATCTTCCTTGTGGCATAAACTGGCTGTCCTCAACCCCCCCGCCGGTCTGCTTGCAGACCTGCAACGCAAGCTGGTGGACTTCTTTTGGTCGGGACATCACTGGCTGAAGGCAGCAGTTTTGTACATGACCGTCCACGAAGGAGGACAGGGCCTGGTGGAACTGGAGAGCAGGATGGCTGCTTTCCGACTAAAGGCGGTGCAGAGACTGCTGTACCACACTGATGTTGGCTGGAGGGAACCAGCATGCGCGCTGCTGAGGAGAGCTGGCGGATTAGGGTTGGACCGGCAGCTGTTCCTCATGAAGCTGGAGAGGCTGAGTACAGCAGGTCTCTCAGAGTTTTACTCTGCGGTGCTGAGGGCCTGGCAGCTGCTAAGACCCACACGAGAAGGGGTGTGGAGCCTGGGCAGTGGGTGTGGAGGAGCCTATCTTCCACAACCCAGCCATCCCTTTGAGATCGGTTCAGTCGGCCAACCTGCAGAGGCAACTGATGGCAGGGGGTTTACAAAGGCTGGGTGACCTGAGACTGCTGGGAGAGGAGGGGTGGAAAACCCCGGAGGTCTTGGCGCAACAAACAGGAATAACGTCTCTTAGGCTGCTGGAGAGATTCCTGGAGGAGGTCCAGGAGGCACTGTCTGAGCCGGTAAGGGGGTGTTTGAGAGGCCAAAGGGAGAGGGGCCACCAATGTTCCCGCCACTGCAGGTGACGGCAGAGACTGGAGACTGGCAAGGGGGTCTGGAGGACTTGTTAGATTTTAACACTCCGAGCCTGGGGAGTTTGAGGGGGTGGGAGGTAAAGCCCTCTACAACCTCTGTGTTAAGGTTAGGAGCATTAGAAGCCTAACAGGAGTGAAGGCACATCAGTGGCAGGGGGTATGTGGGGCGGAGAGTATGGTGGGTTTTAGATGGAGGGCGCTCTACAAACCCCCAGTACCAAAGAGGTCAGGGGACCTCCAGTGGAGGGTTCTTCATGGAGCCCTGGCCACTAACAGCTGGTTGGCACGGGTTGATCCGGGAATTGGGCAGGGGTGTCCTTTCTGTCAAATGAAAGAAACTGTAATTCATGTGTTTTCTGTGTGCACCAGGTTAATGCCATTAATGTCTCTGTTGGAATGTCTGTGTGACAGGTTGGGGTGGTTTTGCTGTTGGGATGTTTATAATGGGATACAGGTATTCGAGTAAGGAGAAAGAAAAATGTGTTTTGTTGAATTTTCTGTTTGCTCAGGCAAAGTTAGCTATTTGGCTAACAAGGAGGAACAGGGTCAAAGGTGGGGGATAACAGACCCTTTACTACTGTTTAATGGGATGGTCTCTGCGCGCCTTAGGGTTGAGTTTGAGTTCTATAAAATGATCAAATGTGTGGAGATGTTTGAGGAGATATGGTGTGTTGGGGGGGCTGTCTGTATTGCTGGGGAAGATGTTTTGGATATACGGTTGTAGGAGAGGTTTTTTGTGTATGGTGATTTGTACAGGATATATTTTTATTTTTTTATTTTAGGAGTGGGGGGGTGAGTTTTAAATGAATTGAGAATGTTTCAATAAAGAAAGACCAAAAGTCAAAAAGTCTCTCTAGCTGAAGAGTGGAGGGTGTACTCTCTCTCTCTCTCTCTAGCTGAAGAGTGGAGGGTGTACTCTCTCTCTCTCTCTCTCTAGCTGAAGAGTGGAGGGTGTTCTCTCTCTCTCTAGCTACAGAGTGGAGGGTGTACTCTCTCTCTCTCTCTCTAGCTGCAGAGTGGAGGGTGTACTCTCTCTCTCTCTCGCTGCAGAGTGGAAGGTGTTCTCTCTCTCTCTAGCTGCAGAGTGGAGGGTGTACTCTCTCTCTCTCTCTAGCTGAAGAGTGGAGGGTGTACTCTCTCTCTCTCTAGCTGAAGAGTGGAGGGTGTTCTCTCTCTCTAGCTGCAGAGTGGAGGGTGTACTCTCTCTCTCTCTCTCTAGCTGAAGAGTGGAGGGTGTTCTCTATCTCTCTCTCTAGCTGCAGAGTGGAGGGTGTACTCTCTCTCTCTCTCTAGCTGCAGAGTGGAGGGTGTTCTCTCTCTCTCTCTCTCTAGCTGCAGAGTGGAGGGTGTACTCTCTCTCTCTAGCTGCAGAGTGGAGGGTGTTCTCTCTCTCTCTAGCTGCAGAGTGGAGGGTGTTCTCTCTCTCTCTCTCTAGCTGCAGAGTGGAAGGTGTTCTCTCTCTCTCTCTCTAGCTGCAGAGTGGAGGGTGTTCTCTCTCTCTCTAGCTGCAGAGTGGAGGGTGTTCTCTCTCTCTAGCTGCAGAGTGGAGGGTGTTCTATCTCTCTCTCTAGCTACAGAGTGGAGGGTGTACTCTCTCTCTCTCTAGCTGCAGAGTGGAGGGTGTACTCTCTCTCTCTCTAGCTGAAGAGTGGAGGGTGTTCTCTCTCTCTCTCTCTCTCTCTCTAGCTGAAGAGTGGAGGGTGTACTCTCTCTCTCTCTAGCTGCAGAGTGGAGGGTGTACTCTCTCTCTCTAGCTGCAGAGTGGAGGGTGTACTCTCTCTCTCTCTAGCTGCAGAGTGGAGGGTGTCTCTCTCTCTCTCTCTCTCTCTAGCTGAAGAGTGGAGGGTGTTCTCTCTTTTCTCTCTCTCTCTCTCTCTAGCTGAAGAGTGGAGGGTGTACTCTCTCTCTCTCTAGCTGAAGAGTGGAGGGTGTACTCTCTCTCTCTCTCTCTCTAGCTGAAGAGTGGAGGGTGTTCTCTCTCTCTCTCTAGCTACAGAGTGGAGGGTGTACTCTCTCTCTCTCTCTAGCTGAAGAGTGGAGGGTGTTCTCTCTCTCTAGCTACAGAGTGGAGGGTGTACTCTCTCTCTCTCTCTAGCTGAAGAGTGGAGGGTGTACTCTCTCTCTCTCTAGCTGAAGAGTGGAGGGTGTTCTCTCTCTCTAGCTGCAGAGTGGAGGGTGTACTCTCTCTCTCTCTCTAGCTGAAGAGTGGAGGGTGTTCTCTCTCTCTCTAGCTGCAGAGTGGAGGTGTTCTCCTCTCTCTCTCTCTCTAGCTGCAGAGTGGAGGGTGTTCTCTCTCTCTCTCTCTCTAGCTGCAGAGTGGAGGGTGTTCTCTATCTCTCTCTCTAGCTGCAGAGTGGAGGGTGTACTCTCTCTCTCTCTCTAGCTGCAGAGTGGAGGGTGTTCTCTCTCTCTCTAGCTGCAGAGTGGAGGGTGTACTCTCTCTCTCTAGCTGCAGAGTGGAGGGTGTTCTCTCTCTCTCTCTAGCTGCAGAGTGGAGGGTGTTCTCTCTCTCTCTAGCTGCAGAGTGGAGGGTGTTCTCTCTCTCTCTCTAGCTGCAGAGTGGAAGGTGTTCTCTCTCTCTCTCTCTCTAGCTGCAGAGTGGAGGGTGTTCTCTCTCTCTCTCTAGCTGCAGAGTGGAGGGTGTTCTATCTCTCTCTCTAGCTGCAGAGTGGAGGGTGTACTCTCTCTCTCTCTAGCTGCAGAGTGGAGGGTGTACTCTCTCTCTCTCTCTCTCTAGCTGAAGAGTGGAGGGTGTTCTCTCTTTCTCTCTCTCTCTCTCTCTAGCTGAAGAGTGGAGGGTGTACTCTCTCTCTCTAGCTGCAGAGTGGAGGGTGTACTCTCTCTCTCTAGCTGCAGAGTGGAGGGTGTACTCTCTCTCTAGCTGCAGAGTGGAGGGTGTACTCTCTCTCTCTCTCTCTCTAGCTGAAGAGTGGAGGGTGTACTTCTCTCTCTCTCTCTCTCTCTCTAGCTGAAGAGTGGAGGGTGTACTCTCTCTCTCTCTCTCTCTAGCTGAAGAGTGGAGGGTGTACTCTCTCTCTTCTCTCTCTCTAGCTGAAGAGTGGAGGGTGTTCTCTCTCTCTCTAGCTACAGAGTGGAGGGTGTTCTCTCTCTCTCTAGCTGAAGAGTGGAGGGTGTTCTCTCTCTCTCTAGCTACAGAGTGGAGGGTGTACTCTCTCTCTCTCTCTCTCTAGCTGCAGAGTGGAGGGTGTACTCTCTCTCTCTCTCGCTGCAGAGTGGAGGGTGTTCTCTCTCTCTCTAGCTGAAGAGTGGAGGGTGTACTCTTCTCTCTCTCTCTCTAGCTGCAGAGTGGAGGGTGTTCTCTCTCTCTCTAGCTGCAGAGTGGAGGGTGTTCTCTCTCTCTCTAGCTGCAGAGTGGAGGGTGTTCTCTCTCTCTAGCTGCAGAGTGGAGGGTGTTCTCTCTCTCTCTAGCTGCAGAGTGGAGGGTGTACTCTCTCTCTCTCTCTCTAGCTGCAGAGTGGAGGGTGTACTCTCTCTCTCTCTAGCTGCAGAGTGGAGGGTGTACTCTCTCTCTCTCTAGCTGCAGAGTGGAGGGTGTACTCTCTCTCTCTCTAGCTGAAGAGTGGAGGGTGTACTCTCTCTCTCTCTCTCTCTCTCTCTGAAGAGTGGAGGGTGTACTCTCTCTCTCTCTCTAGCTGAAGAGTGGAGGGTGTTCTCTCTCTCTCTAGCTACAGAGTGGAGGGTGTTCTCTCTCTCTCTAGCTGAAGAGTGGAGGGTGTACTCTCTCTCTCTCTCTAGCTACAGAGTGGAGGGTGTACTCTCTCTCTCTAGCTGCAGAGTGGAGGGTGTACTCTCTCTCTCTCTCGCTGCAGAGTGGAGGGTGTTCTCTCTCTCTAGCTGCAGAGTGGAGGGTGTACTCTCTCTCTCTCTCTAGCTGCAGAGTGGAGGGTGTACTCTCTCTCTAGCTGCAGAGTGGAGGGTGTACTCTCTCTCTCTAGCTGAAGAGTGGAGGGTGTACTCTCTCTCTCTCTCTCTAGCTGCAGAGTGGAGGGTGTTCTCTCTCTCTCTCTCTAGCTGCAGAGTGGAGGGTGTTCTCTCTCTCTCTCTAGCTGCAGCTGCAGAGTGGAGGGTGTTCTCTCTCTCTAGCTGCAGAGTGGAGGGTGTACTCTCTCTCTCTCTCTCTCTAGCTGCAGAGTGGAGGGTGTTCTCTCTCTCTAGCTGCAGAGTGGAGGGTGTTCTCTCTCTCTCTAGCTGCAGAGTGGAGGGTGTTCTCTCTCTCTCTAGCTGCAGAGTGGAGGGTGTTCTCTCTCTCTCTCTCTAGCTGCAGAGTGGAGGGTGTACTCTCTCTCTCTCTAGCTGCAGAGTGGAGGGTGTTCTCTCTCTCTCTCTCTAGCTGCAGAGTGGAGGGTGTACTCTCTCTCTCTAGCTGCAGAGTGGAGGGTGTTCTCTCTCTCTAGCTGCAGAGTGGAGGGTGTTCTCTCTCTCTCTCTAGCTGCAGAGTGGAAGGTGTTCTCTCTCTCTCTCTCTCTAGCTGCAGAGTGGAGGGTGTTCTCTCTCTCTCTCTCTAGCTGCAGAGTGGAGGGTGTTCTCTCTCTAGCTGCAGAGTGGAGGGTGTTCTTATTCTCTCTCTAGCTACAGAGTGGAGGGTGTACTCTCTCTCTCTCTCTCTCTAGCTGCAGAGTGGAGGGTGTACTCTCTCTCTCTAGCTGCAGAGTGGAGGGTGTACTCTCTCTCTCTCTAGCTGCAGAGTGGAGGGTGTACTCTCTCTCTCTCTAGCTGCAGAGTGGAGGGTGTACTCTCTCTCTAGCTGCAGAGTGGAGGGTGTACTCTCTCTCTCTAGCTGCAGAGTGGAGGGTGTACTCTCTCTCTCTCTCTCTAGCTGAAGAGTGGAGGGTGTTCTCTCTTTCTCTCTCTCTCTCTCTCTAGCTGAAGAGTGGAGGGTGTACTCTCTCTCTCTCTCTAGCTGAAGAGTGGAGGGTGTACTCTCTCTCTCTAGCTGAAGAGTGGAGGGTGTACTCTCTCTCTCTCTCTAGCTGCAGAGTGGAGGGTGTTCTCTCTCTCTCTCTCTAGCTGCAGAGTGGAGGGTGTTCTCTCTCTCTCTCTCTAGCTGCAGAGTGGAGGGTGTACTCTCTCTCTAGCTGCAGAGTGGAGGGTGTACTCTCTCTCTCTCTAGCTGCAGAGTGGAGGGTGTTCTCTCTCTAGCTGCAGAGTGGAGGGTGTACTCTCTCTCTCTCTCTAGCTGCAGAGTGGAGGGTGTTCTCTCTCTCTCTCTAGCTGCAGAGTGGAGGGTGTTCTCTCTCTCTCTCTAGCTGCAGAGTGGAGGGTGTTCTCTCTCTCTAGCTGCAGAGTGGAGGGTGTTCTCTCTCTCTCTCTCTCTCTAGCTGCAGAGTGGA
The DNA here is from genome assembly GCF_034236695.1 of Oncorhynchus nerka. Classification (NCBI taxonomy): domain Eukaryota; kingdom Metazoa; phylum Chordata; class Actinopteri; order Salmoniformes; family Salmonidae; genus Oncorhynchus; species Oncorhynchus nerka. Next base: position 12,493,617 of record NC_088404.1, on the reverse strand, counting down.
GGGTGTACTCTCTCTCTCTCTCTAGCTGCAGAGTGGAGGGTGTACTCTCTCTCTCTCTCTCTAGCTGAAGAGTGGAGGGTGTTCTCTCTCTCTCTAGCTACAGAGTGGAGGGTGTTCTCTCTCTCTCTCTCTAGCTGCAGAGTGGAGGGTGTTCTCTCTCTCTCTAGCTGCAGAGTGGAGGGTGTACTCTCTCTCTCTCTAGCTGCAGAGTGGAGGGTGTACTCTCTCTCTCTCTCTAGCTGCAGAGTGGAGGGTGTACTCTCTCTCTCTAGCTGCAGAGTGGAGGGTGTACTCTCTCTCTCTAGCTGCAGAGTGGAGGGTGTACTCTCTCTCTCTAGCTGCAGAGTGGAGGGTGTACTCTCTCTCTCTAGCTGAAGAGTGGAGGGTGTACTCTCTCTCTCTCTCTAGCTGAAGAGTGGAGGGTGTACTCTCTCTCTCTCTAGCTGAAGAGTGGAGGGTGTTCTCTCTCTCTCTAGCTGACAGAGTGGAGGGTGTTCTCTCTCTCTCTCTCTCTCTAGCTGAAGAGTGGAGGGTGTTCTCTCTCTCTCTCTCTCTCTCTCTAGCTGCAGAGTGGAGGGTGTACTCTCTCTCTCTCTAGCTGCAGAGTGGAGGGTGTACTCTCTCTCTCTCTCTCTGCAGAGTGGAGCTGCTGCAGAGTGGAGGGTGTACTCTCTCTCTCTAGCTGCAGAGTGGAGGGTGTACTCTCTCTCTCTCTCTAGCTGAAGAGTGGAGGGTGTACTCTCTCTCTCTAGCTGCAGAGTGGAGGGTGTACTCTCTCTCTCTAGCTGCAGAGTGGAGGGTGTACTCTCTCTCTCTCTCTAGCTGCAGAGTGGAGGGTGTACTCTCTCTCTCTCTCTAGCTGCAGAGTGGAGGGTGTTCTCTGCTGAGAGTGGAGGGTGTACTCTCTCTCTCTCTCTAGCTGCAGAGTGGAGGGTGTTCTCTCTCTCTAGCTGCAGAGTGGAGGGTGTTCTCTCTCTCTCTCTCTAGCTGCAGAGTGGAGGGTGTTCTCTCTCTCTAGCTGCAGAGTGGAGGGTGTACTCTCTCTCTCTCTCTCTAGCTGCAGAGTGGAGGGTGTACTCTCTCTCTCTAGCTGAAGAGTGGAGGGTGTTCTCTCTCTCTCTCTAGCTGCAGAGTGGAGGGTGTTCTCTCTCTCTCTGCAGAGTGGAGGTGTTCTCTCTCTCTAGCTGCAGAGTGGAGGGTGTTCTCTCTCTCTCTAGCTACAGAGTGGAGGGTGTTCTCTCTCTCTCTCTCTAGCTGCAGAGTGGAGGGTGTACTCTCTCTCTCTCTAGCTGCAGAGTGGAGGGTGTACTCTCTCTCTCTAGCTGCAGAGTGGAGGGTGTACTCTCTCTCTCTCTAGCTGCAGAGTGGAGGGTGTACTCTCTCTCTCTAGCTGCAGAGTGGAGGTGTACTAGCTGAAGAGTGGAGGGTGTACTCTCTCTCTCTCTCTCTAGCTGAAGGAGGGTGTACTCTCTCTCTCTCTCTCTAGCTGAAGAGTGGAGGGTGTACTCTCTCTCTCTAGCTGCAGAGTGGAGGGTGTTCTCTCTCTCTCTCTCTCTCTCTCTAGCTGCAGAGTGGAGGGTGTACTCTCTCTCTCTCTCTCTAGCTGCAGAGTGGAGGGTGTACTCTCTCTCTCTCTGCTAGCTGCAGAGTGGAGGGTGTTCTCTCTCTCTCTCTAGCTGCAGAGTGGAGGGTGTTCTCTCTCTCTCTAGCTGCAGAGTGGAGGGTGTACTCTCTCTCTCTCTAGCTGCAGAGTGGAGGGTGTACTCTCTCTCTCTCTGCAGAGTGGAGCTGCAGAGTGGAGGGTGTACTCTCTCTCTAGCTGCAGAGTGGAGGGTGTACTCTCTCTCTCTAGCTGCAGAGTGGAGGGTGTTGTCTCTAGCTGCAGAGTGGAGGGTGTTCTCTCTCTCTCTCTCTCTAGCTGAAGAGTGGAGGGTGTGCTCTCTCTCTCTAGCTGCAGAGTGGAGGGTGTTCTCTCTCTCTAGCTGCAGAGTGGAGGGTGTACTCTCTCTCTCTCTCTCTCTAGCTGCAGAGTGGAGGGTGTTCTCTCTCTCTCTCTAGCTGCAGAGTGGAGGGTGTTCTCTCTCTCTCTCTCTCTAGCTGCAGAGTGGAGGGTGTTCTCTCTCTCTCTCTAGCTGCAGAGTGGAGGGTGTACTCTCTCTCTCTCTAGCTGCAGAGTGGAGGGTGTACTCTCTCTCTCTCTCTCTAGCTGCAGAGTGGAGGGTGTACTCTGCAGAGTGGAGGGTGTCTCTCTCTAGCTGCAGAGTGGAGGGTGTTCTCTCTCTCTCTAGCTGCAGAGTGGAGGGTGTCTCTCTCTCTCTCTAGCTGCAGAGTGGAGGGTGTACTCTCTCTCTCTCTAGCTGCAGAGTGGAGGGTGTTCTCTCTCTCTCTAGCTGCAGAGTGGAGGGTGTTCTCTCTCTCTCTCTAGCTGCAGAGTGGAGGGTGTACTCTCTCTCTCTCTCTCTAGCTGCAGAGTGGAGGGTGTACTCTCTCTCTCTCTAGCTGCAGAGTGGAGGGTGTACTCTCTCTCTCTCTAGCTGCAGAGTGGAGGGTGTACTCTCTCTCTCTAGCTGCTGCTCTCTCTCTAGCTGCAGAGTGGAGGGTGTACTCTCTCTCTCTCTCTAGCTGCAGAGTGGAGGGTGTACTCTCTCTCTCTCTCTCTCTCTAGCTGAAGAGTGGAGGGTGTACTCTCTCTCTCTCTCTAGCTGAAGAGTGGAGGGTGTTCTCTCTCTCTCTAGCTGAAGAGTGGAGGGTGTACTCTCTCTCTCTAGCTAGCTGAGAGTGGAGGGTGTACTCTCTCTCTCTAGCTGAAGAGTGGAGAGAGTGGAGGGTGTACTCTCTCTCTCTCTAGCTGCAGAGTGGAGGGTGTACTCTCTCTCTCTCTACAGAGTGGAGGGTGTTCTCTCTCTCTAGCTGCAGAGTGGAGGGTGTACTCTCTCTCTCTCTCTCTAGCTGCAGAGTGGAGGGTGTGTCTCTCTCTCTCTAGCTGCAGAGTGGAGGGTGTACTCTCTCTCTCTAGCTGCAGAGTGGAGGGTGTTCTCTCTCTCTAGCTGCAGAGTGGAGGGTGTTCTACTCTCTCTCTAGCTGCAGAGTGGAGGGTGTACTCTCTCTCTCTCTCTCTAGCTGCAGAGTGGAGGGTGTACTCTCTCTCTCTAGCTGCAGAGTGGAGGGTGTACTCTCTCTCTCTCTCTCTCTAGCTGCAGAGTGGAGGGTGTACTCTCTCTCTCTCTAGCTGCAGAGTGGAGGGTGTACTCTCTCTCTCTCTCTAGCTGCAGAGTGGAGGGTGTACTCTCTCTCTCTCTCTCTCTCTAGCTGCAGAGTGGAGGGTGTACTCTCTCTCTCTCTCTGCAGAGTGGAGGGTGTTCTCTCTCTCTCTAGCTGCAGAGTGGAGGGTGTTCTCTCTCTCTCTCTCTCTAGCTGCAGAGTGGAGTGGAGCTGCAGAGTGGAGGTGTACTCTCTCTCTCTCTCTGCAGCTGCAGAGTGGAGGGTGTACTCTCTCTCTCTAGCTGCAGAGTGGAGGGTGTTCTCTCTCTCTAGCTGCAGAGTGGAGGGTGTACTCTCTCTCTCTCTAGCTGCAGAGTGGAGGGTGTACTCTCTCTCTCTCTAGCTGCAGAGTGGAGGGTGTACTCTCTCTCTCTCGCTACAGAGTGGAGGGTGTACTCTCTCTCTCTAGCTGCAGAGTGGAGGGTGTACTCTCTCTCTCTAGCTACAGAGTGGAGGGTGTACTCTCTCTCTCTCTAGCTGCAGAGTGGAGGGTGTACTCTCTCTCTCTCTCTCTCTCTCTCTAGCTGCAGAGTGGAGGGTGTTCTCTCTCTCTCTCTAGCTGCAGAGTGGAGGGTGTACTCTCTCTCTCTCTAGCTACAGAGTGGAGGGTGTACTCTCTCTCTCTCTAGCTGCAGAGTGGAGGGTGTTCTCTCTCTCTCTAGCTGCAGAGTGGAGGGTGTACTCTCTCTCTCTCTCTGGAGGGTGTTCTCTCTCTCTAGCTGCAGAGTGGAGGGTGTACTCTCTCTCTAGCTGCAGAGTGGAGGGTGTGTGAGTGGAGGGTGTACTCTCTCTCTCTAGCTGCTGGAGGGTGTACTCTCTCTCTCTCTAGCTGCAGAGTGGAGGGTGTACTCTCTCTCTCTCTAGCTGCAGAGTGGAGGGTGTACTCTCTCTCTCTCTCTAGCTGCAGAGTGGAGGGTGTTCTCTCTCTCTCTAGCTGCAGAGTGGAGGGTGTGTCTCTCTCTCTAGCTGCAGAGTGGAGGGTGTTCTCTCTCTCTCTAGCTGCAGAGTGGAGGGTGTACTCTCTCTCTCTCTCTAGCTGCAGAGTGGAGGGTGTACTCTCTCTCTCTCTCTCTCTAGCTGCAGAGTGGAGGGTGTTCTCTCTCTCTCTGCAGAGTGGAGGGTGTCTCTCTCTCTAGCTGCAGAGTGGAGGGTGTACTCTCTCTCTCTCTAGCTGCAGAGTGGAGGGTGTACTCTCTCTCTCTCTCTCTGGAGCTGCTGCAGAGTGGAGGGTGTTCTCTCTCTCTCTCTAGCTGCAGAGTGGAGGGTGTGTCTCTCTCTCTCTCTAGCTGCAGAGTGGAGGGTGTACTCTCTCTCTCTAGCTGCTGGAGGGTGTACTCTCTCTCTCTCTCTAGCTGCAGAGTGGAGGGTGTACTCTCTCTCTCTAGCTGCAGAGTGGAGGGTGTTCTCTCTCTCTCTAGCTGCAGAGTGGAGGGTGTACTCTCTCTCTCTCTCTAGCTGCAGAGTGGAGGGTGTTCTCTCTCTCTCTCTAGCTGCAGAGTGGAGGGTGTACTCTCTCTCTCTAGCTGCAGAGTGGAGGGTGTACTCTCTCTCTAGCTGCAGAGTGGAGGGTGTACTCTCTCTCTCTCTCTCTCTCTCTAGCTGCAGAGTGGAGGGTGTACTCTCTCTCTCTCTCTAGCTGCAGAGTGGAGGGTGTACTCTCTCTCTCTAGCTGCAGAGTGGAGGGTGTACTCTCTCTCTCTCTCTAGCTGCAGAGTGGAGGGTGTACTCTCTCTCTCTCTCTCTAGCTGCAGAGTGGAGGGTGTACTCTCTCTCTCTCTCTCTAGCTGCAGAGTGGAGGGTGTACTCTCTCTCTCTAGCTGCAGAGTGGAGGGTGTACTCTCTCTCTCTCTCTCTAGCTGCAGAGTGGAGGGTGTACTCTCTCTCTCTCTAGCTGCAGAGTGGAGGGTGTACTCTCTCTCTCTAGCTGCAGAGTGGAGGGTGTACTCTCTCTAGCTGCAGAGTGGAGGGTGTACTCTCTCTCTCTCTCTCTAGCTGCAGAGTGGAGGGTGTACTCTCTCTCTCTAGCTGCAGAGTGGAGGGTGTACTCTCTCTCTCTAGCTGCAGAGTGGAGGGTGTACTCTCTCTAGCTGCAGAGTGGAGGGTGTACTCTCTCTCTCTCTAGCTGCAGAGTGGAGGGTGTTCTCTCTCTAGCTGCAGAGTGGAGGGTGTACTCTCTCTCTCTCTCTAGCTGCAGAGTGGAGGGTGTACTCTCTCTCTCTAGCTGCAGAGTGGAGGGTGTACTCTCTCTCTCTCTCTAGCTGCAGAGTGGAGGGTGTACTCTCTCTCTCTCTAGCTGCAGAGTGGAGGGTGTACTCTCTCTCTCTCTCTAGCTGCAGAGTGGAGGGTGTACTCTCTCTCTCTCTAGCTGCAGAGTGGAGGGTGTTCTCTCTCTCTCTCTAGCTGCAGAGTGGAGGGTGTACTCTCTCTCTCTCTAGCTGCAGAGTGGAGGGTGTACTCTCTCTCTCTAGCTGCAGAGTGGAGGGTGTTCTCTCTCTCTCTCTCTAGCTACAGAGTGGAGGGTGTACTCTCTCTCTCTCTCTAGCTGCAGAGTGGAGGGTGTTCTCTCTCTCTCTCTAGCTGCAGAGTGGAGGGTGTACTCTCTCTCTCTCTAGCTGCAGAGTGGAGGGTGTACTCTCTCTCTCTCTAGCTGCAGAGTGGAGGGTGTGGAGGGTGTACTCTCTCTCTCTCTAGCTGCAGAGTGGAGGGTGTACTCTCTCTCTCTCTAGCTGCAGAGTGGAGGGTGTACTCTCTCTCTCTCTGCAGAGTGGAGGGTGTACTCTCTCTCTCTCTCTAGCTGCAGAGTGGAGGGTGTACTCTCTCTCTAGCTGCAGAGTGGAGGGTGTACTCTCTCTCTCTAGCTGCAGAGTGGAGGGTGTACTCTCTCTCTCTCTCAGAGTGGAGGGTGTACTCTCTAGCTGCAGAGTGGAGGGTGTACTCTCTCTCTCTGCAGAGTTCTAGCTGCAGAGTGGAGGGTGTACTCTCTCTCTCTCTCTCTAGCTGCAGAGTGGAGGGTGTACTCTCTCTCTCTCTCTAGCTGCAGAGTGGAGGGTGTACTCTCTCTCTCTAGCTGCAGAGTGGAGGGTGTACTCTCTCTCTCTCTAGCTGCAGAGTGGAGGGTGTACTCTCTCTCTCTCTCTAGCTGCAGAGTGGAGGGTGTACTCTCTCTCTCTCTCTAGCTGCAGAGTGGAGGGTGTACTCTCTCTCTCTCTAGCTGCAGAGTGGAGGGTGTTCTCTCTCTCTCTAGCTACAGAGTGGAGGGTGTACTCTCTCTCTCTCTCTCTCTCTCTCTCTCTCTCAAGCTACAGAGTGGAGGGTGTTCTCTCTCTCTCTAGCTGCAGAGTGGAGGGTGTTCTCTCTCTCTCTCTCTCTCTAGCTGCAGAGTGGAGGGTGTACTCTCTCTCTCTAGCTGAAGAGTGGAGGGTGTACTCTCTCTCTCGCTATAGAGTGGAGGGTGTACTCTCTCTCTCTCTAGCTGCAGAGTGGAGGGTGTACTCTCTCTCTCTCTAGCTGCAGAGTGGAGGGTGTACTCTCTCTCTCTCTGCAGAGTGGAGGGTGTACTCTCTCTCTCTAGCTACAGAGTGGAGGGTGTACTCTCTCTCTAGCTGCATAGTGGAGGGTGTACTCTCTCTCTCTCTAGCTATAGAGTGGAGGTTGTACTCTCTCTCTCTCTCTCTAGCTGTAGAGTGGAGGGTGTACTCTCTCTCTAGCTATAGAGTGGAGGGTGTACTCTCTCTCTCTAGCTGCAGAGTGGAGGGTGTACTCTCTCTTTAGCTGCATAGTGGAGGGTGTACTCTCTCTAGCTGCAGAGTGGAGGGTGTACTCTCTCTCTCTCTAGCTGCAGAGTGGAGGGTGTACTGTAGAGTGGAGGGTGTCTCTCTCTCTAGCTACAGAGTGGAGGGTGTACTCTCTCTCTCTAGCTGCAGAGTGGAGGGTGTACTCTCTCTCTCTAGCTCTCTCTCTAGCTGCAGAGTGGAGGGTGTACTCTCTCTCTCTCTCTAGCTGCAGAGTGGAGGGTGTTCTCTCTCTCTCTCTAGCTGCAGAGTGGAGGGTACTCTCTCTCTCTGCAGAGTGGAGGGTGTTGTCTCTAGCTGCAGAGTGGAGGGTGTACTGGAGGGTGTTCTCTCTCTAGCTGCAGAGTGGAGGGTGTACTCTCTCTCTCTCTCTCTCTAGCTGCAGAGTGGAGGGTGTACTCTCTCTCTCTCTAGCTGCAGAGTGGAGGGTGTACTCTCTCTCTCTCTAGCTGCAGAGTGGAGGGTGTACTCTCTCTCTCTAGCTGCAGAGTGGAGGGTGTACTCTCTCTCTCTCTAGCTGCAGAGTGGAGGGTGTACTCTCTCTCTCTCTAGCTGCAGAGTGGAGGGTGTACTCTCTCTCTCTCTAGCTGCAGAGTGGAGGGTGTACTCTCTCTCTCTCTAGCTGCAGAGTGGAGGGTGTACTCTCTCTCTCTCTAGCTGCAGAGTGGAGGGTGTACTCTCTCTCTCTCTAGCTGCAGAGTGGAGGGTGTACTCTCTCTCTCTCTCTCTCTAGCTACAGAGTGGAGGGTGTACTCTCTCTCTCTAGCTGCAGAGTGGAGGGTGTACTCTCTCTCTCTCTCTAGCTGCAGAGTGGAGGGTGTTCTCTCTCTCTAGCTGCAGAGTGGAGGGTGTACTCTCTCTCTCTCTAGCTGCAGAGTGGAGGGTGTACTCTCTCTCTCTCTAGCTACAGAGTGGAGGGTGTACTCTCTCTCTCTAGCTGCAGAGTGGAGGGTGTACTCTCTCTCTCTCTAGCTACAGAGTGGAGGGTGTACTCTCTCTCTCTAGCTACAGAGTGGAGGGTGTACTCTCTCTCTCTAGCTACAGAGTGGAGGGTGTACTCTCTCTCTCTACAGAGTGGAGGGTGTATTCTCTCTCTCTAGCTACAGAGTGGAGGTGTACTCTCTCTCTCTCTAGCTGCAGAGTGGAGGGTGTACTCTCTCTCTCTCTCTCTCTAGCTGCAGAGTGGAGGGTGTACTCTCTCTCTCTCTCTCTCTAGCTGCAGAGTGGAGGGTGTACTCTCTCTCTCTAGCTGCAGAGTGGAGGGTGTACTCTCTCTCTCTAGCTGCAGAGTGGAGGGTGTACTCTCTCTCTCTCTCTAGCTGCAGAGTGGAGGGTGTGTCTCTCTCTCTCTAGCTGCAGAGTGGAGGGTGTCTCTCTCTCTCTCTCTCTCTCTCTAGCTGCAGAGTGGAGGGTGTACTCTCTCTCTCTCTCTCTAGCTGCAGAGTGGAGGGTGTACTCTCTCTCTCTCTAGCTGCAGAGTGGAGGGTGTACTCTCTCTCTAGCTGCAGAGTGGAGGGTGTACTCTCTCTCTCTCTCTAGCTGCAGAGTGGAGGGTGTACTCTCTCTCTCTCTCTCTCTCTGCAGAGTGGAGGGTGTACTCTCTCTCTCTAGCTGCAGAGTGGAGGGTGTACTCTCTCTCTCTAGCTGCAGAGTGGAGGGTGTACTCTCTCTCTCTAGCTGCAGAGTGGAGGGTGTATCTCTCTCTCTCTCTAGCTGCAGAGTGGAGGGTGTACTCTCTCTCTCTCTAGCTGCAGAGTGGAGGGTGTACTCTCTCTCTCTCTAGCTGCAGAGTGGAGGGTGTACTCTCTCTCTCTAGCTGCAGAGTGGAGGGTGTACTCTCTCTCTAGCTGCAGAGTGGAGGGTGTACTCTCTCTCTCTAGCTACAGAGTGGAGGGTGTACTCTCTCTCTCTCTCTAGCTGCAGAGTGGAGGGTGTACTGTACTCTCTCTCTCTAGCTGCAGAGTGGAGGGTGTGTCTCTCTCTCTAGCTGCAGAGTGGAGGGTACTGTCTCTCTCTCTCTAGCTGCAGAGTGGAGGGTGTACTCTCTCTCTCTAGCTGCAGAGTGGAGGGTGTACTCTCTCTCTCTCTAGCTGCAGAGTGGAGGGTGTGTACTCTCTCTCTCTAGCTGCAGAGTGGAGGGTGTACTGTACTCTCTCTCTCTCTAGCTGCAGAGTGGAGGGTGTACTCTCTCTCTCTCTAGCTGCAGAGTGGAGGGTGTACTCTCTCTCTCTCTAGCTGCAGAGTGGAGGGTGTACTCTCTCTCTCTCTAGCTGCAGAGTGGAGGGTGTACTCTCTCTCTCTCTAGCTGCAGAGTGGAGGGTGTACTCTCTCTCTCTCTAGCTGCAGAGTGGAGGGTGTACTCTCTCTCTCTCTCTAGCTACAGAGTGGAGGGTGTACTCTCTCTCTCTAGCTGCAGAGTGGAGGGTGTACTCTCTCTCTCTAGCTATAGAGTGGAGGGTGTACTCTCTCTCTCTAGCTGCAGAGTGGAGGGTGTTCTCTCTCTCTCTCTCTCTAGCTATAGAGTGGAGGGTGTACTCTCTCTCTAGCTAGCTAGAGTGGAGGGTGTACTCTCTCTCTCTCTAGCTGCAGAGTGGAGGGTGTTCTCTCTCTCTAGCTGCAGAGTGGAGGGTGTACTCTCTCTCTCTCTCTCTAGCTACAGAGTGGAGGGTGTACTCTCTCTCTCTCTCTCTCTCTCTCTAGCTGCAGAGTGGAGGGTGTACTCTCTCTCTCTCTAGCTGCAGAGTGGAGGGTGTACTCTCTCTCTCTAGCTGCAGAGTGGAGGGTGTACTCTCTCTCTAGCTACAGAGTGGAGAGTGGAGGGTGTACTCTCTCTCTCTCTCTAGCTGCAGAGTGGAGGGTGTACTCTCTCTCTCTCTAGCTGCAGAGTGGAGGGTGTACTCTCTCTCTCTCTAGCTGCAGAGTGGAGGGTGTACTCTCTCTCTCTCTCTAGCTGCAGAGTGGAGGGTGTACTCTCTCTCTCTAGCTGCAGAGTGGAGGGTGTACTCTCTCTCTCTCTAGCTGCAGAGTGGAGGGTGTACTCTCTCTCTCTCTAGCTGCAGAGTGGAGGGTGTACTCTCTCTCTCTAGCTGCAGAGTGGAGGGTGTACTCTCTCTCTCTCTCTCTCTAGCTGCAGAGTGGAGGGTGTACTCTCTCTCTCTCTAGCTGCAGAGTGGAGGGTGTACTCTCTCTCTCTAGCTGCAGAGTGGAGGGTGTGCTGCAGAGTGGAGGGTGTTGTCTCTCTCTCTCTCTAGCTGCAGAGTGGAGGGTGTACTCTCTCTCTCTCTAGCTGCAGAGTGGAGGGTGTACTCTCTCTCTCTCTAGCTGCAGAGTGGAGGGTGTACTCTCTCTCTCTAGCTGCAGAGTGGAGGGTGTACTCTCTCTCTCTAGCTGCAGAGTGGAGGGTGTACTCTCTCTCTCTCTCTGCAGAGTGGAGGGTGTACTCTCTCTCTCTCTGCAGAGTGGAGGGTGTACTCTCTCTCTCTCTAGCTGCAGAGTGGAGGGTGTAGCTGCAGAGTGGAGGGTGTACTCTCTCTCTCTCTCTAGCTGCAGAGTGGAGGGTGTACTCTCTCTCTCTCTAGCTGCAGAGTGGAGGGTGTACTCTCTCTCTCTCTCTAGCTGCAGAGTGGAGGGTGTACTCTCTCTCTCTAGCTGCAGAGTGGAGAGTGTACTGCTATAGGTGTACTCTGTACTCTCTCTCTCTAGCTGCAGAGTGGAGGGTGTACTGGAGGGTGTACTCTCTCTCTAGCTGCAGAGTGGAGGGTGTACTCTCTCTCTAGCTGCAGAGTGGAGGGTGTACTCTCTCTCTCTCTAGCTGCAGAGTGGAGGGTGTACTCTCTCTCTAGCTGCAGAGTGGAGGGTGTACTGTCTCTCTCTCTAGCTGCAGAGTGGAGGGTGTGTACTCTCTCTCTCTCTCTCTAGCTGCAGAGTGGAGGGTGTACTCTCTCTCTAGCTGCAGAGTGGAGGGTGTGTCTCTCTCTCTAGCTGCAGAGTGGAGGGTGTACTCTCTCTCTCTCTGCAGAGTGGAGGGTGTTCTCTCTCTCTCTAGCTGCAGAGTGGAGGGTGTACTCTCTCTCTCTCTCTCTAGCTGCAGAGTGGAGGGTGTACTCTCTCTCTCTCTAGCTGCAGAGTGGAGGGTGTACTCTCTCTCTCTCTAGCTGCAGAGTGGAGGGTGTACTCTCTCTCTCTAGCTGCAGAGTGGAGGGTGTACTCTCTCTCTCTAGCTGCAGAGTGGAGGGTGTACTCTCTCTCTCTCTAGCTGCAGAGTGGAGGGTGTCTCTCTCTCTAGCTGCAGAGTGGAGGGTGTACTCTCTCTCTCTCTCTAGCTGCAGAGTGGAGGGTGTACTCTCTCTCTCTCTCTAGCTGCAGAGTGGAGGGTGGAGGGTGTACTCTCTCTCTCTAGCTGCAGAGTGGAGGGTGTACTCTCTCTCTCTAGCTGCAGAGTGGAGGGTGTACTCTCTCTCTCTCTCTCTCTAGCTGCAGAGTGGAGGGTGTACTCTCTCTCTCTCTCTAGCTGCAGAGTGGAGGGTGTTCTCTCTCTCTCTCTAGCTGCAGAGTGGAGGGTGTACTCTCTCTCTCTAGCTGCAGAGTGGAGGGTGTACTCTCTCTCTCTAGCTGCAGAGTGGAGGGTGTACTCTCTCTCTCTCTAGCTGCAGAGTGGAGGGTGTACTCTCTCTCTCTCTAGCTGCAGAGTGGAGGGTGTACTCTCTCTCTCTAGCTGGAGTGGAGGGTGTACTCTCTCTCTCTAGCTGCAGAGTGGAGGGTGTACTCTCTCTCTCTAGCTGCAGAGTGGAGGGTGTACTCTCTCTCTCTAGCTGCAGAGTGGAGGGTGTACTCTCTCTCTCTCTAGCTGCAGAGTGGAGGGTGTACTCTCTCTAGCTGCAGAGTGGAGGGTGTACTCTCTCTCTCTAGCTCAGAGTCTCTAGCTGCAGAGTGGAGGGTGTACTCTCTCTCTCTAGCTGCAGAGTGGAGGGTGTACTCTCTCTCTCTCTAGCTAGCTGAGTGGAGGGTGTACTCTCTCTCTCTCTAGCTGCAGAGTGGAGGGTGTACTCTCTCTCTAGCTGCAGAGTGGAGGGTGTACTCTCTCTCTCTAGCTGCAGAGTGGAGGGTGTACTCTCTCTCTCTCTAGCTGCAGAGTGGAGGGTGTACTCTCTCTCTCTCTGGAGGGTGTACTCTCTCTCTAGCTGCTGCAGAGTGGAGGGTGTACTCTCTCTCTCTCTAGCTGCAGAGTGGAGGGTGTACTCTCTCTCTCTAGCTGCAGAGTGGAGGGTGTACTCTCTCTCTCTCTAGCTGCAGAGTGGAGGGTGTACTCTCTCTCTCTCTCTAGCTGCAGAGTGGAGTGGAGAGTGGAGGTGTACTCTCTCTCTCTCTAGCTGCAGAGTGGAGGGTGTACTCTCTCTCTCTCTCTAGCTGCAGAGTGGAGGGTGTCTCTCTCTCTAGCTGCAGAGTGGAGGGTGTACTCTCTCTCTCTCTCTAGCTGCAGAGTGGAGGGTGTAGCTGCAGAGTGGAGGGTGTACTCTCTCTCTCTAGCTGCAGAGTGGAGGGTGTACTCTCTCTGGAGGGTGTACTCTCTAGCTGCAGAGTGGAGGGTGTACTCTCTCTCTCTCTCTCTCTAGCTGCAGAGTGGAGGGTGTACTCTCTCTCTCTAGCTGCAGAGTGGAGGGTGTACTCTCTCTCTCTCTCTAGCTGCAGAGTGGAGGGTGTACTCTCTCTCTCTAGCTGCAGAGTGGAGGGGTGTACTCTCTCTCTCTGCAGAGTGGAGGGTGTACTGCTCTCTCTCAGCTGCAGAGTGGAGGGTGTACTCTCTCTCTCTGCAGAGTGGAGGGTGTCTCTCTCTCTCTCTAGCTGCAGAGTGGAGGGTGTACTTCTCTCTCTCTCTCTCTAGCTGCAGAGTGGAGGGTGTACTCTCTCTCTAGCTGCAGAGTGGAGGGTGTACTCTCTCTCTCTCTCTCTCTCTAGCTGCAGAGTGGAGGGTGTTCTCTCTCTCTCTCTCTCTCTCTAGCTGCAGAGTGGAGGGTGTACTCTCTCTCTCTCTCTCTCTAGCTACAGAGTGGAGGGTGTACTCTCTCTCTCTCTCTAGCTACAGAGTGGAGGGTGTACTCTCTCTCTCTCTAGCTACAGAGTGGAGGGTGTACTCTCTCTCTCTCTAGCTACAGAGTGGAGGGTGTACTCTCTCTCTCTCTCTAGCTACAGAGTGGAGGGTGTACTCTCTCTCTCTCTCTCTAGCTACAGAGTGGAGGGTGTACTCTCTCTCTCTAGCTACAGAGTGGAGGGTGTACTCTCTCTCTCTAGCTACAGAGTGGAGGGTGTACTCTCTCTCTCTCTAGCTGCAGAGTGGAGGGTGTACTCTCTCTCTCTCTCTCTAGCTGCAGAGTGGAGGGTGTACTCTCTCTCTAGCTGCAGAGTGGAGGGTGTACTCTCTCTCTCTAGCTGCAGAGTGGAGGGTGTACTCTCTCTCTCTAGCTGCAGAGTGGAGGGTGTACTCTCTCTCTCTAGCTGCAGAGTGGAGGGTGTACTCTCTCTCTCTAGCTGCAGAGTGGAGGGTGTACTCTCTCTCTCTAGCTGCAGAGTGGAGGGTGTTGTCTCTAGCTGCAGAGTGGAGGGTGTTCTCTCTCTAGCTGCAGAGTGGAGGCTGTAGAGTCTCTCTCTCTCTCTAGCTGCAGAGTGGAGGGACTCTCTCTCTCTCTCTAGCTGCAGAGTGGAGGGTGTACTCTCTCTCTGCAGCTGAGTGGAGGGTGTACTCTCTCTCTCTCTCTCTAGCTGCTGAGTGGAGGGTGTCTCTCTCTCTCTAGCTGCAGAGTGGAGGGTGTACTCTCTCTCTCTCTGCAGAGTGGAGGGTGTACTCTCTCTCTCTAGCTGCAGAGTGGAGGGTGTACTCTCTCTCTCTCTAGCTGCAGAGTGGAGGGTGTACTCTCTCTCTCTAGCTGCAGAGTGGAGGGTGTACTCTCTAGCTGCAGAGTGGAGGGTGTACTCTCTCTCTCTCTAGCTGCAGAGTGGAGGGTGTACTCTCTCTCTCTCTCTAGCTACGGAGTGGAGGGTGTACTCTCTCTCTCTCTAGCTGCAGAGTGGAGGGTGTACTCTCTCTCTCTAGCTGCAGAGTGGAGGGTGTACTCTCTCTCTCTCTAGCTGCAGAGTGGAGGGTGTACTCTCTCTCTCTAGCTGCAGAGTGGAGGGTGTACTCTCTCTCTCTAGCTGCAGAGTGGAGGGTGTACTCTCTCTCTCTAGCTGCAGAGTGGAGGGTGTACTCTCTCTCTCTCTAGCTGCAGAGTGGAGGGTGTACTCTCTCTCTCTAGCTACAGAGTGGAGGGTGTACTCTCTCTCTCTCTCTCTAGCTACAGAGTGGAGGGTGTACTCTCTCTCTCTCTCTCTAGCTACAGAGTGGAGGGTGTACTCTCTCTCTCTCTAGCTACAGAGTGGAGGGTGTACTCTCTCTCTCTCTAGCTACAGAGTGGAGGGTGTACTCTCTCTCTCTCTCTAGCTGCAGAGTGGAGGGTGTACTCTCTCTCTCTCTAGCTGCAGAGTGGAGGGTGTACTCTCTCTCTCTCTCTAGCTGCAGAGTGGAGGGTGTGTCTCTCTCTCTCTCTAGCTGCAGAGTGGAGTGGAGGGTGTACTCTCTCTCTCTCTCTCTGCAGAGTGGAGGGTGTACTCTCTCTCTCTAGCTGCAGAGTGGAGGGTGTCTCTCTCTCTCTAGCTGCAGAGTGGAGGGTGTACTGTCTCTCTCTCTAGCTGCAGAGTGGAGGGTGTACTCTCTCTCTAGCTGCAGAGTGGAGGGTGTACTCTCTCTCTCTAGCTGCAGAGTGGAGGGTGTACTCTCTCTCTCTCTAGCTGCAGAGTGGAGGGTGTACTCTCTCTCTCTCTAGCTGCAGAGTGGAGGGTGTACTCTCTCTCTCTCTAGCTGCAGAGTGGAGGGTGTACTCTCTCTCTCTAGCTGCAGAGTGGAGGGTGTACTCTCTCTCTCTCTCTAGCTGCAGAGTGGAGGGTGTACAGAGCTGGAGAGTGGAGGGTGTACTCTCTCTCTCTAGCTGCAGAGTGGAGGGTGGTGTACTCTCTCTCTCTAGCTGCAGAGTGGAGGGTGGGTGTCTCTCTCTCTCTAGCTGCAGAGTGGAGGGTGTGTACTCTCTCTCTCTAGCTGCAGAGTGGAGGGTGTGTCTCTCTCTCTCTCTAGCTGCAGAGTGGAGGGTGTACTCTCTCTCTCTAGCTGCAGAGTGGAGGGTGTGTACTCTCTCTCTCTCTAGCTGCAGAGTGGAGGGTGTTGTACTCTCTCTCTCTAGCTGCAGAGTGGAGGGTGTGTACTCTCTCTCTCTCTAGCTGCAGAGTGGAGGGTGGGTGTACTCTCTCTCTCTAGCTGCAGAGTGGAGGGTGTCTCTCTCTCTCTCTCTCTAGCTGCAGAGTGGAGGGTGTGTACTCTCTCTCTCTCTCTAGCTGCAGAGTGGAGGGTGTACTCTCTCTCTCTCTCTAGCTACAGAGTGGAGGGTGTACTCTCTCTCTCTAGCTGCAGAGTGGAGGGTGTACTCTCTCTCTCTCTAGCTGCAGAGTGGAGGGTGTACTCTCTCTCTCTAGCTATAGAGTGGAGGGTGTACTCTCTCTCTCTAGCTATAGAGTGGAGGGTGTACTCTCTCTCTAGCTACAGAGTGGAGGGTGTACTCTCTCTCTCTCTAGCTATAGAGTGGAGGGTGTACTCTCTCTCTAGCTACAGAGTGGAGGGTGTACTCTCTCTCTCTCTCTCTAGCTACAGAGTGGAGGGTGTACTCTCTCTCTCTAGCTATAGAGTGGAGGGTGTACTCTCTCTCTCTCTAGCTACCGAGTGGAGGGTGTACTCTCTCTCTAGCTACCGAGTGGAGGGTGTACTCTCTCTCTCTCTAGCTACAGAGTGGAGGGTGTACTCTCTCTCTAGCTACAGAGTGGAGGGTGTACTCTCTCTCTCTAGCTACAGAGTGGAGGGTGTACTCTCTCTCTCTCTAGCTACAGAGTGGAGGGTGTACTCTCTCTCTCTCTCTCTAGCTACAGAGTGGAGGGTGTACTCTCTCTCTCTCTCTAGCTACAGAGTGGAGGGTGGGTGTTCTCTCTCTCTAGCTGCAGAGTGGAGGGTGGGTGTACTCTCTCTCTCTCTAGCTGCAGAGTGGAGGGTGTACTCTCTCTCTCTAGTGGTGTACTCTCTCTCTCTCTAGCTGCAGAGTGGAGGGTGTTCTCTCTCTCTCTAGCTGCAGAGTGGAGGGTGTGTACTCTCTCTCTCTCTCTCTAGCTGCAGAGTGGAGGGTGTACTCTCTCTCTCTCTAGCTGCAGAGTGGAGGGTGTTCTCTCTCTAGCTGCAGAGTGGAGGGTGTACTCTCTCTCTCTCTAGCTGCAGAGTGGAGGGTGTACTCTCTCTCTCTCTAGCTGCAGAGTGGAGGGTGTACTCTCTCTCTCTAGCTGCAGAGTGGAGGGTGTACTCTCTCTCTCTCTCTAGCTGCAGAGTGGAGGGTGTACTCTCTCTCTCTCTCTAGCTGCAGAGTGGAGGGTGTACTCTCTCTCTAGCTGCAGAGTGGAGGGTGTACTCTCTCTCTCTAGCTGCAGAGTGGAGGGTGTACTCTCTCTCTCTAGCTGCAGAGTGGAGGGTGTACTCTCTCTCTCTCTCTAGCTGCAGAGTGGAGGGTGTACTCTCTCTCTCTCTAGCTGCAGAGTGGAGGGTGTACTCTCTCTCTCTCTAGCTGCAGAGTGGAGGGTGTACTCTCTCTCTCTAGCTGCAGAGTGGAGGGTGTACACTCTCTCTCTCTCTAGCTGCAGAGTGGAGGGTGTACTCTCTCTCTCTCTAGCTGCAGAGTGGAGGGTGGGTGTACTCTCTCTCGCTAGCTGCAGAGTGGAGGGTGGGTGTACTCTCTCTCGCTAGCTGCAGAGTGGAGGGTGGGTGTACTCTCTCTCGCTAGCTGCAGAGTGGAGGGTGGATGTACTCTCTCTCGCTAGCTGCAGAGTGGAGGGTGTACTCTCTCTCTCTAGCTGCAGAGTGGAGGGTGGGTGTACTCTCTCTCTCTAGCTGCAGAGTGGAGGGTGGGTGTACTCTCTCTCTCTAGCTGCAGAGTGGAGGGTGGGTGTACTCTCTCTCTCTCTAGCTGCAGAGTGGAGGGTGGGTGTACTCTCTCTCTCTCTCTAGCTGCAGAGTGGAGGGTGGGTGTACTCTCTCTCTCTCTAGCTGCAGAGTGGAGGGTGGGTGTACTCTCTCTCTCTCTCTAGCTGCAGAGTGGAGGGTGGGTGTACTCTCTCTCTCTCTAGCTGCAGAGTGGAGGGTGTACTCTCTCTCTCTCTCTCTAGCTATGGAGTGGAGGGTGTACTCTCTCTCTCTAGCTGCAGAGTGGAGGGTGTACTCTCTCTCTCTAGCTGCAGAGTGGAGGGTATACTCTCTCTCTCTAGCTGCAGAGTGGAGGGTGTACTCTCTCTCTCTAGCTGCAGAGTGGAGGGTGTACTGTCTCTCTCTAGCTGCAGAGTGGAGGGTGGATGTACTCTCTCTCGCTAGCTGCAGAGTGGAGGGTGGGTGTACTCTCTCTCTCTAGCTGCAGAGTGGAGGGTGTGGAGGGTGGGTGTACTCTCTCTCTCTAGCTGCAGAGTGGAGGGTGTACTCTCTCTCTCTAGCTGCAGAGTGGAGGGTGGGTGTACTCTCTAGCTGCAGAGTGGAGGGTGGGTGTGTCTCTCTCTCTAGCTGCAGAGTGGAGGGTGGGTGTACTCTCTCTCTCTCTCTCTCTAGCTGCAGAGTGGAGGGTGTGTACTCTCTCTCTCTAGCTGCAGAGTGGAGGGTGTGTCTCTCTCTCTCTAGCTGCAGAGTGGAGGGTGTACTCTCTCTCTCTCTCTAGCTGCAGAGTGGAGGGTGTACTCTCTCTCTCTCTCTAGCTGCAGAGTGGAGGGTGTACTCTCTCTCTCTCTAGCTGCAGAGTGGAGGGTGTACTCTCTCTCTCTCTAGCTACAGAGTGGAGGGTGTACTCTCTCTCTCTCTGCATAGAGTGGAGGGTGTACTCTCTCTCTCTAGCTATAGAGTGGAGGGTGTACTCTCTCTCTCTCTAGCTATAGAGTGGAGGGTGTACTCTCTCTCTCTAGCTACAGAGTGGAGGGTGTACTCTCTCTCTCTCTCTCTCTCTAGCTATAGAGTGGCGGGTGTACTCTCTCTCTCTCTAGCTACCGAGTGGAGGGTGTACTCTCTCTAGCTACCGAGTGGAGGGTGTACTCTCTCTCTCTAGCTACCGAGTGGAGGGTGTACCCTCGCTCTCTCTCTAGCTATAGAGTGGAGGGTGTACTCTCTCTCTCTCTCTAGCTACAGAGTGGAGGGTGTACTCTCTCTCTCTAGCTACAGAGTGGAGGGTGTACTCTCTCTCTCTAGCTACAGAGTGGAGGGTGTACTCTCTCTCTCTCTAGCTACAGAGTGGAGGGTGTACTCTCTCTCTCTCTCTAGCTACAGAGTGGAGGGTGTACTCTCTCTCTCTCTCTAGCTACAGAGTGGAGGGTGTACTCTCTCTCTCTCTCTAGCTACAGAGTGGAGGGTGGGTGTTCTCTCTCTCTAGCTGCAGAGTGGAGGGTGGGTGTACTCTCTCTCTCTCTAGCTGCAGAGTGGAGGGTCGGTGTACTCTCTCTCTCTCTAGCTGGAGAGTGGAGGGTGTTCTCTCTCTCTCTAGCTGCAGAGTGGAGGGTGTACTCTCTCTCTCTCTCTCTCTCTCTAGCTGCAGAGTGGAGGGTGTACTCTCTCTCTCTCTAGCTGCAGAGTGGAGGGTGTTCTCTCTCTAGCTGCAGAGTGGAGGGTGTACTCTCTCTCTCTCTAGCTGCAGAGTGGAGGGTGTACTCTCTCTCTCTCTCTAGCTGCAGAGTGGAGGGTGTACTCTCTCTCTCTAGCTGCAGAGTGGAGGGTGTACTCTCTCTCTCTAGCTGCAGAGTGGAGGGTGTACTCTCTCTCTCTCTAGCTGCAGAGTGGAGGGTGTACTCTCTCTCTAGCTGCAGAGTGGAGCTGCTGCAGAGTGGAGGGTGTACTCTCTCTCTCTCTAGCTGCAGAGTGGAGGGTGTACTCTCTCTCTAGCTGCAGAGTGGAGGGTGTACTAGCTGCAGAGTGGAGGGTGTACTCTCTCTCTCTCTAGCTGCAGAGTGGAGGGTGTACTCTCTCTCTCTCTCTCTAGCTGCAGAGTGGAGGGTGTACTCTCTCTCTCTAGCTGCAGAGTGGAGGGTGTACTCTCTCTCTCTCTAGCTGCAGAGTGGAGGGTGTACTCTCTCTCTCTCTAGCTGCAGAGTGGAGGGTGGGTGTACTCTCTCTCGCTAGCTGCAGAGTGGAGGGTGGGTGTACTCTCTCTCGCTAGCTGCAGAGTGGAGGGTGGGTGTACTCTCTCTCGCTAGCTGCAGAGTGGAGGGTGGATGTACTCTCTCTCGCTAGCTGCAGAGTGGAGGGTGGGTGTACTCTCTCTCTCTAGCTGCAGAGTGGAGGGTGGGTGTACTCTCTCTCTCTAGCTGCAGAGTGGAGGGTGGGTGTACTCTCTCTCTCTAGCTGCAGAGTGGAGGGTGGGTGTACTCTCTCTCTCTAGCTGCAGAGTGGAGGGTGGGTGTACTCTCTCTCTCTCTCTAGCTGCAGAGTGGAGGGTGTGTACTCTCTCTCTCTCTAGCTGCAGAGTGGAGGGTGGGTGTACTCTCTCTCTCTCTAGCTGCAGAGTGGAGGGTGGGTGTACTCTCTCTCTCTCTCTAGCTGCAGAGTGGAGGGTGTTCTCTCTCTAGCTGCAGAGTGGAGGGTGTACTCTCTCTCTCTCTCTAGCTGCAGAGTGGAGGGTGTACTCTCTCTCTCTCTAGCTGCAGAGTGGAGGGTGTACTCTCTCTCTCTAGCTGCAGAGTGGAGGGTGTACTCTCTCTCTCTCTAGCTGCAGAGTGGAGGGTGTACTCTCTCTCTCTAGCTGCAGAGTGGAGGGTGTACTCTCTCTCTCTAGCTGCAGAGTGGAGGGTGTACTCTCTCTCTCTCTAGCTGCAGAGTGGAGGGTGTACTCTCTCTCTCTCTAGCTGCAGAGTGGAGGGTGTACTCTCTCTCTCTAGCTGCAGAGTGGAGGGTGTACTCTCTCTCTCTCTAGCTGCAGAGTGGAGGGTGTACTCTCTCTCTCTCTAGCTGCAGAGTGGAGGGTGTACTCTCTCTCTCTAGCTGCAGAGTGGAGGGTGTACTCTCTCTCTCTCTAGCTGCAGAGTGGAGGGTGTACTCTCTCTCTCTCTAGCTGCAGAGTGGAGGGTGTACTCTCTCTCTCTCTAGCTGCAGAGTGGAGGGTGGGTGTACTCTCTCTCGCTAGCTGCAGAGTGGAGGGTGGGTGTACTCTCTCTCGCTAGCTGCAGAGTGGAGGGTGGATGTACTCTCTCTCGCTAGCTGCAGAGTGGAGGGTGGGTGTACTCTCTCTCTCTAGCTGCAGAGTGGAGGGTGGGTGTACTCTCTCTCTCTAGCTGCAGAGTGGAGGGTGGGTGTACTCTCTCTCTCTAGCTGCAGAGTGGAGGGTGGGTGTACTCTCTCTCTCTAGCTGCAGAGTGGAGGGTGTACTCTCTCTCTCTAGCTGCAGAGTGGAGGGTGTACTGTCTCTCTCTAGCTGCAGAGTGGAGGGTGTACTCTCTCTCTCTAGCTGCAGAGTGGAGGGTGTACTCTCTCTCTCTCTAGCTGCAGAGTGGAGGTTGTACTCTCTCTCTCGCTAGCTGCAGAGTGGAGGGTGGGTGTACTCTCTCTCTCTAGCTGCAGAGTGGAGGGTGGGTGTACTCTCTCGCTCTAGCTGCAGAGTGGAGGGTGGGTGTACTCTCTCTCTCTAGCTGCAGAGTGGAGGGTGTAGGGTGGGTGTACTCTCTCTCTCTCTAGCTGCAGAGTGGAGGGTGTGTACTCTCTCTCTCTCTAGCTGCAGAGTGGAGGGTGGGTGTACTCTCTCTCTCTAGCTGCAGAGTGGAGGGTGGCTGTGTACTCTCTCTCTCTCTAGCTGCAGAGTGGAGGGTGTACTCTCTCTCTCTCTCTAGCTGCAGAGTGGAGGGTGTACTCTCTCTCTCTCTAGCTGCAGAGTGGAGGGTGTACTCTCTCTCTCTAGCTGCAGAGTGGAGGGTGTACTCTCTCTCTCTCTAGCTGCAGAGTGGAGGGTGTACTCTCTCTCTCTAGCTGCAGAGTGGAGGGTGTAGAGCTGCAGAGTGGAGGGTGTACTCTCTCTCTCTAGCTGCAGAGTGGAGGGTGTACTCTCTCTCTAGCTGCTGAGTGGAGGGTGTACAGAGTGGAGGTTGTATCTCTCTCTCTCTAGCTGCAGAGTGGAGCTGCAGAGTGGAGGGTGTACTCTCTCTCTCTCTCTAGCTGCAGAGTGGAGGGTGTACTCTCTAGCTGCAGAGTGGAGGGTGTTGTCTCTAGCTGCAGAGTGGAGGGTGTTGTCTCTAGCTGCAGAGTGGAGGGTGTTGTCTCTAGCTGCAGAGTGGAGGGTGTTGTCTCTAGCTGCAGAGTGGAGGGTGTTGTCTCTAGCTGCAGAGTGGAGGGTGTACTCTCTCTCTCTCTAGCTGCAGAGTGGAGGGTGTACTCTCTCTCTCTAGCTGCAGAGTGGAGGGTGTACTCTCTCTCTCTCTAGCTGCAGAGTGGAGGGTGTACTCTCTCTCTCTCTCTAGCTGCAGAGTGGAGGGTGTACTCTCTCTCTCTCTCTAGCTGCAGAGTGGAGGGTGTACTCTCTCTCTCTGCAGAGTGGAGGGTGTACTCTCTCTCTCTCTCTAGCTACAGAGTGGAGGGTGTACTCTCTCTCTCTCTCTCTAGCTACAGAGTGGAGGGTGTACTCTCTCTCTCTCTAGCTACCGAGTGGAGGGTGTACTCTCTCTCTCTAGCTACAGAGTGGAGGGTGTACTCTCTCTCTCTAGCTGCAGAGTGGAGGGTGTACTCTCTCTCTCTAGCTATAGAGTGGAGGGTGTACTCTCTCTCTCTAGCTATAGAGTGGAGGGTGTACTCTCTCTCTAGCTACAGAGTGGAGGGTGTACCCTCTCTCTCTCTAGCTACAGAGTGGAGGGTGTACTCTCTCTCTCTCTCTAGCTACAGAGTGGAGGGTGTACTCTCTCTCTCTCTCTAGCTGCAGAGTGGAGGTTGTACTCTCTCTCTCTCTAGCTGCAGAGTGGAGGGTGTACTCTCTCTCTCTAGCTGCAGAGTGGAGGGTGTACTCTCTCTCTCTAGCTGCAGAGTGGAGGGTGTACTCTCTAGCTGCAGAGTGGAGGGTGTTGTCTCTAGCTGCAGAGTGGAGGGTGTTGTCTCTAGCTGCAGAGTGGAGGGTGTTGTCTCTAGCTGCAGAGTGGAGGGTGTTGTCTCTAGCTGCAGAGTGGAGGGTGTACTCTCTCTCTCTCTAGCTGCAGAGTGGAGGGTGTACTCTCTCTCTCTCTAGCTGCAGAGTGGAGGGTGTACTCTCTCTCTCTCTAGCTGCAGAGTGGAGGGTGTACTCTCTCTCTCTCTAGCTGCAGAGTGGAGGGTGTACTCTCTCTCTCTCTCTAGCTGCAGAGTGGAGGGTGTACTCTCTCTCTCTCTCTCTAGCTGCAGAGTGGAGGGTGTACTCTCTCTCTCTCTCTAGCTACAGAGTGGAGGGTGTACTCTCTCTCTCTCTCTCTAGCTACAGAGTGGAGTGTACTCTCTCTCTCTCTAGCTACCGAGTGGAGGGTGTACTCTCTCTCTCTAGCTACAGAGTGGAGGGTGTACTCTCTCTCTCTCTAGCTGCAGAGTGGAGGGTGTACTCTCTCTCTCTCTCTAGCTCTCTCTCTCTCTCTCTCTAGCTATAGAGTGGAGGGTGTACTCTCTCTCTCGCTATAGAGTGGAGGGTGTACTCTCTCTCTAGCTACCGAGTGGAGGGTGTACTCTCTCTCTCTCTAGCTACAGAGTGGAGGGTGTACTCTCTCTCTCTCTCTCTAGCTACAGAGTGGAGGGTGTACTCTCTCTCTCTCTCTCTCTAGCTACAGAGTGGAGGGTGTACTCTCTCTCTCTAGCTACAGAGTGGAGGGTGTACTCTCTCTCTCTCTAGCTACAGAGTGGAGGGTGTACTCTCTCTCTCTAGCTGCATAGTGGAGGGTGTACTCTCTCTCTCTCTAGCTATAGAGTGGAGGGTGTACTCTCTCTCTCTCTAGCTATAGAGTGGAGGGTGTACTCTCTCTCTAGCTACAGAGTGGAGGGTGTACTCTCTCTCTCTCTCTAGCTACAGAGTGGAGGGTGTACTCTCTCTCTCTAGCTACAGAGTGGAGGGTGTACTCTCTCTCTCTCTAGCTACAGAGTGGAGGGTGTACTCTCTCTCTCTCTAGCTACAGAGTGGAGGGTGGGTGTGTCTCTCTCTCTAGCTGCAGAGTGGAGGGTGGGTGTACTCTCTCTCTCTCTCTAGCTGCAGAGTGGAGGGTGGGTGTACTCTCTCTCTAGCTGCAGAGTGGAGGGTGGGTGTACTCTCTCTCTCTCTAGCTGCAGAGTGGAGGGTGTTCTCTCTCTCTCTAGCTGCAGAGTGGAGGGTGGGTGTACTCTCTCTCTAGCTGCAGAGTGGAGGGTGGGTACTCTCTCTCTCTAGCTGCAGAGTGGAGGGTGGGTGTACTCTCTCTCTCTCTAGCTGCAGAGTGGAGGGTGTACTCTCTCTCTCTCTCTAGCTGCAGAGTGGAGGGTGTACTCTCTCTCTCTCTAGCTGCAGAGTGGAGGGTGTACTCTCTCTCTCTCTCTCTAGCTACAGAGTGGAGGGTGTACTCTCTCTCTCTCTAGCTGCAGAGTGGAGGGTGTACTCTCTCTCTAGCTGCAGAGTGGAGGGTGTACTCTCTCTCTCTAGCTGCAGAGTGGAGGGTGTACTCTCTCTCTCTAGCTGCAGAGTGGAGGGTGTACTCTCTCTCTCTCTCTAGCTGCAGAGTGGAGGGTGTACTCTCTCTCTCTAGCTGCAGAGTGGAGGGTGTACTCTCTCTCTCTAGCTGCAGAGTGGAGGGTGTACTCTCTCTCTCTCTAGCTGCAGAGTGGAGGGTGTACTCTCTCTCTCTCTAGCTGCAGAGTGGAGGGTGTTGTCTCTAGCTGCAGAGTGGAGGGTGTTGTCTCTAGCTGCAGAGTGGAGGGTGTTGTCTCTAGCTGCAGAGTGGAGGGTGTTGTCTCTAGCTGCAGAGTGGAGGGTGTACTCTCTCTCTCTAGCTGCAGAGTGGAGGGTGTACTCTCTCTCTCTAGCTGCAGAGTGGAGGGTGTACTCTCTCTCTCTCTCTAGCTGCAGAGTGGAGGGTGTACTCTCTTTCTCTCTCTAGCTGCAGAGTGGAGGGTGTACTCTCTCTCTCTCTAGCTGCAGAGTGGAGGGTGTACTCTCTCTCTCTCTCTCTAGCTGCAGAGTGGAGGGTGTACTCTCTCTCTCTCTCTCTAGCTACAGAGTGGAGGGTGTACTCTCTCTCTCTCTCTAGCTACAGAGTGGAGGGTGGGTGTTCTCTCTCTCTAGCTGCAGAGTGGAGGGTGGGTGTACTCTCTCTCTCTCTAGCTGCAGAGTGGAGGGTGGGTGTACTCTCTCTCTCTCTCTAGCTGCAGAGTGGAGGGTGTACTCTCTCTCTCTCTAGCTGCAGAGTGGAGGGTGTACTCTCTCTCTCTCTAGCTGCAGAGTGGAGGGTGTGTCTCTCTCTCTCTAGCTGCAGAGTGGAGGGTGGGTGTACTCTCTCTCTCTCTAGCTGCAGAGTGGAGGGTGGGTGTACTCTCTCTCTAGCTGCAGAGTGGAGGGTGGGTGTACTCTCTCTCTCTAGCTGCAGAGTGGAGGGTGTACTCTCTCTCTCTAGCTGCAGAGTGGAGGGTGTACTCTCTCTCTCTCTCTCTAGCTACAGAGTGGAGGGTGTACTCTCTCTCTCTCTCTAGCTGCAGAGTGGAGGGTGTACTCTCTCTCTCTAGCTGCAGAGTGGAGGGTGTACTCTCTCTCTAGCTGCAGAGTGGAGGGTGTACTCTCTCTCTCTAGCTGCAGAGTGGAGGGTGTACTCTCTCTCTCTAGCTGCAGAGTGGAGGGTGTACTCTCTCTCTCTAGCTGCAGAGTGGAGGGTGTACTCTCTCTCTCTAGCTGCAGAGTGGAGGGTGTACTCTCTCTCTCTCTAGCTGCAGAGTGGAGGGTGTACTCTCTCTCTCTCTAGCTGCAGAGTGGAGGGTGTACTCTCTCTCTCTAGCTGCAGAGTGGAGGGTGTTGTCTCTAGCTGCAGAGTGGAGGGTGTTGTCTCTAGCTGCAGAGTGGAGGGTGTTGTCTCTAGCTGCAGAGTGGAGGGTGTACTCTCTCTCTCTCTAGCTGCAGAGTGGAGGGTGTACTCTCTCTCTCTCTCTAGCTGCAGAGTGGAGGGTGTACTCTCTTCTCTAGCTGCAGAGTGGAGGGTGTACTCTCTCTCTCTCTAGCTGCAGAGTGGAGGGTGTACTCTCTCTCTCTCTCTAGCTACAGAGTGGAGGGTGTACTCTCTCTCTCTCTAGCTACAGAGTGGAGGGTGTACTCTCTCTCTCTCTCTCTAGCTACAGAGTGTAGGGTGTACTCTCTCTCTCTCTAGCTACCGAGTGGAGGGTGTACCCTCGCTCTCTCTCTAGCTACAGAGTGGAGGGTGTACTCTCTCTCTCTCTCTAGCTACAGAGTGGAGGGTGTACTCTCTCTCTCTCTCTAGCTACAGAGTGGAGGGTGTACTCTCTCTCTCTAGCTACAGAGTGGAGGGTGTACTCTCTCTCTCTCTAGCTACAGAGTGGAGGGTGTACCTCTCTCTCTCTAGCTACAGAGTGGAGGGTGTACTCTCTCTCTCTCTAGCTACAGAGTGGAGGGTGTACTCTCTCTCTCTCTCTAGCTACAGAGTGGAGGGTGTACTCTCTCTCTCTCTAGCTACAGAGTGGAGGGTGTACTCTCTCTCTCTAGCTGCATAGTGGAGGGTGTACTCTCTCTCTCTCTAGCTATAGAGTGGAGGGTGTACTCTCTCTCTCTCTAGCTATAGATTGGAGGGTGTACTCTCTCTCTCTAGCTATAGAGTGGAGGGTGTACTCTCTCTCTCTAGCTACAGAGTGGAGGGTGTACTCTCTCTCTCTCTCTCTAGCTACAGAGTGGAGGGTGTACTCTCTCTCTCTCTAGCTACAGAGTGGAGGGTGTACTCTCTCTCTCTCTAGCTACAGAGTGGAGGGTGTACTCTCTCTCTCTCTAGCTACAGAGTGGAGGGTGTACTCTCTCTCTCTAGCTACAGAGTGGAGGGTGTACTCTCTCTCTCTCTCTAGCTACAGAGTGGAGGGTGTACTCTCTCTCTCTAGCTACAGAGTGGAGGGTGTACTCTCTCTCTCTCTCTAGCTGCAGAGTGGAGGGTGTACTCTCTCTCTCTAGCTACAGAGTGGAGGGTGTACTCTCTCTCTCTCTAGCTACAGAGTGGAGGGTGTACTCTCTCTCTCTCTCTAGCTACAGAGTGGAGGGTGTACTCTCTCTCTCTCTAGCTACAGAGTGGAGGGTGTACTCTCTCTCTCTCTAGCATAGTGGAGGGTGTACTCTCTCTCTCTAGCTATAGAGTGGAGGGTGTACTCTCTCTCTCTAGCTACAGAGTGGAGGGTGTACTCTCTCTCTCTAGCTACAGAGTGGAGGGTGTACTCTCTCTCTCTCTCTAGCTATAGAGTGGAGGGTGTACTCTCTCTCTCTCTAGCTACAGAGTGGAGGGTGTACTCTCTCTCTCTCTCTCTCTATCTCTCTCTCTCTCTAGCTACCGAGTGGAGGGTGTACTCTCTCTCTCTCTCTAGCTACCGAGTGGAGGGTGTACCCTCGCTCTCTCTCTAGCTATAGAGTGGAGGGTGTACTCTCTCGCTCTCTCTAGCTATAGAGTGGAGGGTGTACTCTCTCTCTAGCTATAGAGTGGAGGGTGTACTCTCTCTCTCTCTCTAGCTACAGAGTGGAGGGTGTACTCTCTCTCTCTAGCTACAGAGTGGAGGGTGTACTCTCTCTCTCTAGCTACAGAGTGGAGGGTGTACTCTCTCTCTAGCTACAGAGTGGAGGGTGTACTCTCTCTCTCTCTCTAGCTACAGAGTGGAGGGTGTACTCTCTCTCTCTCTAGCTACAGAGTGGAGGGTGGGTGTTCTCTCTCTCTAGCTGCAGAGTGGAGGGTGGGTGTACTCTCTCTCTCTCTAGCTGCAGAGTGGAGGGTGGGTGTACTCTCTCTCTCTCTAGCTGCAGAGTGGAGGGTGTTCTCTCTCTCTCTAGCTGCAGAGTGGAGGGTGTACTCTCTCTCTCTCTAGCTGCAGAGTGGAGGGTGTACTCTCTCTCTCTCTCTAGCTGCAGAGTGGAGGGTGTACTCTCTCTCTCTCTCTAGCTACAGAGTGGAGGGTGTACTCTCTCTCTCTAGCTGCAGAGTGGAGGGTGTTCTCTCTCTCTAGCTGCAGAGTGGAGGGTGTACTCTCTCTCTCTCTAGCTGCAGAGTGGAGGGTGTACTCTCTCTCTCTCTAGCTGCAGAGTGGAGGGTGTACTCTCTCTCTCTCTCTAGCTGCAGAGTGGAGGGTGTACTCTCTCTCTCTCTCTCTCTAGCTGCAGAGTGGAGGGTGTACTCTCTCTCTCTAGCTGCAGAGTGGAGGGTGCACTCTCTCTCTTTCTAGCTGCAGAGTGGAGGGTGTACTCTCTCTCTCTCTAGCTGCAGAGTGGAGGGTGTACTCTCTCTCTCTCTCTCTAGCTATAGAGTGGCGGGTGGGTGCTCTCTCTCTCTAGCTGCAGAGTGGAGGGTGGGTGTACTCTCTCTCTCTCTAGCTGCAGAGTGGAGGGTGGGTGTACTCTCTCTCTCTCTAGCTGCAGAGTGGAGGGTGTTCTCTCTCTCTCTAGCTGCAGAGTGGAGGGTGTACTCTCTCTCTCTCTCTCTAGCTGCAGAGTGGAGGGTGGAGGGTGTACTCTCTCTCTGGAGGGTGTACTCTCTCTAGCTGCAGTGTGGAGGGTGTACTCTCTCTCTCTCTCTCTAGCTGCAGAGTGGAGGGTGTACTCTCTCTCTCTCTCTAGCTGCAGAGTGGAGGGTGTACTCTCTCTCTCTCTCTAGCTATAGAGTGGAGGGTGTACTCTCTCTCTCTCTCTCTAGCTGTAGAGTGGAGGGTGTACTCTCTCTCTCTCTAGCTATAGAGTGGAGGGTGGGTGTTCTCTCTCTCTAGCTGCAGAGTGGAGGGTGGGTGTACTCTCTCTCTAGCTGAGTGGAGGGGTGTACTCTCTCTCTCTAGCTGCAGAGTGGAGGGTGTTCTCTCTCTCTGTAGCTGCAGAGTGGAGGGTGTACTCTCTCTCTCTCTCTCTAACTGCAGATTGGAGGGTGTACTCTCTCTCTCTCTCTCTAGCTGCAGTGTGGAGGGTGTACTCTCTCTCTCTCTCTCTCTAGCTGCAGAGTGGAGGGTGTACTCTCTCTCTCTCTCTAGCTATAGAGTGGAGGGTGTACTCTCTCTCTCTAGCTGCAGAGTGGAGGGTGTTCTCTCTCTCTAGCTGCAGAGTGGAGGGTGTACTCTCTCTCTCTCTAGCTGCAGAGTGGAGGGTGTTCTCTCTCTCTCTAGCTGCAGAGTGGAGGGTGTACTCTCTCTCTCTCTCTCTAGCTGCAGAGTGGAGGGTGTACTCTCTCTCTCTCTCTAGCTGCAGAGTGGAGGGTGTACTCTCTCTCTCTCTCTCTCTCTAGCTGCAGAGTGGAGGGTGTACTCTCTCTCTCTCTCTCTAGCTATAGAGTGGAGGGTGTACTCTCTCTCTCTAGCTGCAGAGTGGAGGGTGTTCTCTCTCTCTAGCTGCAGAGTGGAGGGTGTACTCTCTCTCTCTAGCTGCAGAGTGGAGGGTGTACTCTCTCTCTCTCTAGCTGCAGAGTGGAGGGTGTACTCTCTCTCTCTCTCTCTAGCTGCAGAGTGGAGGGTGTACTCTCTCTCTCTCTAGCTGCAGAGTGGAGGGTGTACTCTCTCTCTCTCTAGCTGCAGAGTGGAGGGTGTACTCTCTCTCTCTAGCTGCAGAGTGGAGGGTGGGTGTACTCTCTCTCTCTCTAGCTGCAGAGTGGAGGGTGTACTCTCTCTCTCTCTAGCTGCAGAGTGGAGGGTGTACTCTCTCTCTCTAGCTGCAGAGTGGAGGGTGTACTCTCTCTCTCTCTAGCTGCAGAGTGGAGGGTGTACTCTCTCTCTCTAGCTGCAGAGTGGAGGGTGGGTGTACTCTCTCTCTCTCTAGCTGCAGAGTGGAGGGTGGGTGTACTCTCTCTCTCTCTAGCTGCAGAGTGGAGGGTGGCTGTACTCTCTCTCTCTCTCTAGCTGCAGAGTGGAGGGTGGCTGTACTCTCTCTCTCTAGCTGCAGAGTGGAGGGTGGGTGTACTCTCTCTCTCTCTAGCTGCAGATTGGAGGGTGGGTGTACTCTCTCTCTCTCTAGCTGCAGAGTGGAGGGTGGGTGTACTCTCTCTCTCTCTAGCTGCAGAGTGGAGGGTGGGTGTACTCTCTCTCTCTCTAGCTGCAGAGTGGAGGGTGGGTGTACTCTCTTTCTCTCTAGCTGCAGAGTGGAGGGTGGGTGTACTCTCTCTCTCTCTAGCTGCAGAGTGGAGGGTGGGTGTACTCTCTCTCTCTCTAGCTGCAGAGTGGAGGGTGGGTGTACTCTCTCTCTCTCTAGCTGCAGAGTGGAGGGTGGGTGTACTCTCTCTCTCTAGCTGCAGAGTTGAGGGTGGGTGTACTCTCTCTCTCTAGCTGCAGAGTGGAGGGTGGGTGTACTCTCTCTCTCTAGCTGCAGAGTGGAGGGTGGGTGTACTTTCTCTCTCTCTCTCTAGCTGCAGAGTGGAGGGTGGGTGTACTCTCTCTCTCTCTCTCTCTCTCTCTCTCTCTCTCTAGCTGCAGAGTGGAGGGTGGGTGTACTCTCTCTCTCTCTCTCTCTCTAGCTGCAGAGTGGAGGGTGGGTGTACTCTCTCTCTCTCTCTCTAGCTGCAGAGTGGAGGGTGGGTGTACTCTCTCTCGCTGCAGAGTGGAGGGTGGGTGTACTCTCTCTCTCTCTCTAGCTGCAGAGTGGAGGGTGGGTGTACTCTCTCTCTAGCTGAAGAGTGGAGGGTGGGTGTACTCTCTCTCTCCCTAGCTGCAGAGTGGAGGGTGGGTGTACTCTCTCTCTCTATCTCTAGCTGCAGAGTGGAGGGTGGGTGTACTCTCTCTCTCTCTAGCTGCAGAGTGGAGGGTGGGTGTTCTCTCTTTCTCTCTAGCTGCAGAGTGGAGGGTGGGTGTACTCTCTCTCTCTCTAGCTGCAGAGTGGAGGGTGGGTGTACTCTCTCTCTCTCTAGCTGCAGAGTGGAGGGTGGGTGTACTCTCTCTCTCTCTAGCTGCAGAGTGGAGGGTGGGTGTACTCTCTCTCTCTCTCTAGCTGCAGAGTGGAGGGTGGGTGTACTCTCTCTCTCTCTAGCTGCAGAGTGGAGGGTGGGTGTACTCTCTCTCTCTCTAGCTGCAGAGTGGAGGGTGGGTGTACTCTCTCTCTCTAGCTGCAGAGTGGAGAGTGGGTGTACTCTCTCTCTCTCTAGCTGCAGAGTGGAGGGTGGGTGTACTCTCTCTCTCTCTAGCTGCAGAGTGGAGGGTGGGTGTACTCTCTCTCTCTCTCTAGCTGCAGAGTTGAGGGTGGGTGTACTCTCTCTCTCTCTCTAGCTGCAGAGTGGAGGGTGGGTGTACTCTCTCTCTCTAGCTGCAGAGTGGAGGGTGGGTGTACTTTCTCTCTCTCTAGCTGCAGAGTGGAGGGTGGGTGTACTCTCTCTCTCTCTCTCTCTAGCTGCAGAGTGGAGGGTGGGTGTACTCTCTCTCTCTCTAGCTGAAGAGTGGAGGGTGTACTCTCTCTCTCTAGCCGCAGAGTGGAGGGTATTGTCTCTAGCCGCAGAGTGGAGGGTGTTGTCTCTAGCTGCAGAGTGGAGGGTATTGTCTCTAGCTGCAGAGTGGAGGGTGTTGTCTCTAGCCGCAGAGTGGAGGGTATTGTCTCTAGCTGCAGAGTGGAGGGTGTTGTCTCTAGCCGCAGAGTGGAGGGTATTGTCTCTAGCCGCAGAGTGGAGGGTATTGTCTCTAGCCGCAGAGTGGAGGGTATTGTCTCTAGCTGCAGAGTGGAGGGTGCAATAGTTGACCTTACTATCCTTGACTGCTCCTCTGTACCTGGGGATAATCCATCTCAGTATCTCTCTCACACACACACATTCCATCACATGATCACATACACACACTACACACACACACACACATACAATCCTTTTTAGCATCTTATGATAATGACCAGATTATGATTACCTGGTGCAGGACGGTGAAACCTGTAGGGACAGCACTCTCTGTCAGCAGGGCCCATAGGGACCAGGGCCCTTAGGGTTATTAAAAAGTTGTGCACTATATAGGGAATATGGGGACATTTGGGAATAACCCAGGCTCTTTAATGCAGAACGAGACATTGGTCCTCTGTTGCTGCAATTTCACATATTTTAAAGGGGAATGGAAACACTAGGATTTAGAACACCAGATACATTTTAATCACCATGTTGGCATTGTTGCATCAATGGAAAGAAACGTTTGTTGTCTGTCTGGATGGTGACTGTATTATATCCTGTCTGTCTGGATGGTGACTGTATTATATCCTGTCTGTCTGGATGGTGACTGTATTATATCCTGTCAGTCTGGATGGTGACTGTATTATATCCTGTCTGTCTGGATGGTGACTGTATTATATCCTGTCTGTCTGGATGGTGACTGTATTATATCCTGTCAGTCTGTCTGGATGGTGACTGTATTATATCCTGTCAGTCTGTCTGGATGGTGACTGTATTATATCCTGTCAGTCTGTCTGGATGGTGACTGTATTACATCCTGTCAGTCTGTCTGGATGGTGACTGTATTACATCCTGTCAGTCTGTCTGGATGGTGACTGTATTATATCCTGTCTGTCTGGATGGATGGTGACTGTATTACATCCTGTCAGTCTGTCTGGATGGTGACTGTATTACATCCTGTCAGTCTGTCTGGATGGTGACTGTATTACATCCTGTCAGTCTGTCTGGATGGTGACTGTATTATATCCTGTCAGTCTGTCTGGATGGTGACTGTATTATATCCTGTCAGTCTGTCTGGATGGTGACTGTATTATATCCTGTCTGTCTGGATGGTGATGTATTACATCCTGTCTGTCTGGATGGTGATGTATTACATCCAGGTCAGAGGTTCCTGTCAGTCTGTCTGGATGGTGATGTATTACATCCAGGTCAGAGGTTCCTGGCAGTCTGTCTGGATGGTGATGTATTACATCCAGGTCAGAGGTTCCTGTCAGTCTGTCTGGATGGTGATGTATTACATCCAGGTCAGAGGTTCCTGTCAGTCTGTCTGGATGGTGATGTATTACATCCTGTCTGTCTGGATGGTGATGTATTACATCCAGGTCAGAGGTTCCTGTCAGTCTGTCTGGATGGTGATGTATTACATCCTGTCTGTCTGGATGGTGATGTATTACATCCAGGTCAGAGGTTCCTGTCAGTCTGTCTGGATGGTGATGTATTACATCCAGGTCAGAGGTTCCTGTCAGTCTGTCTGGATGGTGATGTATTACATCCAGGTCAGAGGTTCCTGTCAGTCTGTCTGGATGGTGATGTATTACATCCAGGTCAGAGGTTCCTGTCAGTCTGTCTGGATGGTGATGTATTACATCCTGTCTGTCTGGATGGTGATGTATTACATCCTGTCTGTCTGGATGGTGATGTATTACATCCAGGTCAGAGGTTCCTGTCAGTCTGTCTGGATGGTGACTGTATTATATCCAGGTCAGAGGTTCCTGTCAGTCTGTCTGGATGGTGATGTATTACATCCAGGTCAGAGGTTCCTGTCAGTCTGTCTGGATGGTGATGTATTACATCCAGGTCAGAGGTTCCTGTCAGTCTGTCTGGATGGTGATGTATTACATCCAGGTCAGAGGTTCCTGTCAGTCTGTCTGGATGGTGATGTATTACATCCAGGTCAGAGGTTCCTGTCAGTCTGTCTGGATGGTGATGTATTACATCCTGTCTGTCTGGATGGTGATGTATTACATCCAGGTCAGAGGTTCCTGTCAGTCTGTCTGGATGGTGATGTATTACATCCAGGTCAGAGGTTCCTGCCAGTCTGTCTGGATGGTGATGTATTACATCCTGTCTGTCTGGATGGTGATGTATTACATCCAGGTCAGAGGTTCCTGTCAGTCTGTCTGGATGGTGATGTATTACATCCAGGTCAGAGGTTCCTGTCAGTCTGTCTGGATGGTGATGTATTACATCCAGGTCAGAGGTTCCTGTCAGTCTGTCTGGATGGTGATGTATTACATCCTGTCTGTCTGGATGGTGATGTATTACATCCAGGTCAGAGGTTCCTGTCAGTCTGTCTGGATGGTGACTGTATTACATCCAGGTCAGAGGTTCCTGTCAGTCTGTCTGGATGGTGATGTATTACATCCAGGTCAGAGGTTCCTGTCAGTCTGTCTGGATGGTGATGTATTACATCCTGTCTGTCTGGATCGTGATGTATTACATCCAGGTCAGAGGTTCCTGTCAGTCTGTCTGGATGGTGATGTATTACATCCAGGTCAGAGGTTCCTGTCAGTCTGTCTGGATGGTGATGTATTACATCCAGGTCAGAGGTTCCTGTCAGTCTGTCTGGATGGTGATGTATTACATCCTGTCTGTCTGGATGGTGATGTATTACATCCAGGTCAGAGGTTCCTGTCAGTCTGTCTGGATGGTGATGTATTACATCCAGGTCAGAGGTTCCTGTCAGTCTGTCTGGATGGTGATGTATTACATCCAGGTCAGAGGTTCCTGCCAGTCTGTCTGGATGGTGATGTATTACATCCTGTCTGTCTGGATGGTGATGTATTACATCCAGGTCAGAGGTTCCTGTCAGTCTGTCTGGATGGTGATGTATTACATCCAGGTCAGAGGTTCCTGTCAGTCTGTCTGGATGGTGATGTATTACATCCAGGTCAGAGGTTCCTGTCAGTCTGTCTGGATGGTGATGTATTACATCCTGTCTGTCTGGATGGTGATGTATTACATCCAGGTCAGAGGTTCCTGTCAGTCTGTCTGGATGGTGACTGTATTACATCCAGGTCAGAGGTTCCTGTCAGTCTGTCTGGATGGTGATGTATTACATCCAGGTCAGAGGTTCCTGTCAGTCTGTCTGGATGGTGATGTATTACATCCAGGTCAGAGGTTCCTGTCAGTCTGTCTGGATGGTGACTGTATTACATCCTGTCTTTCTGGATGGTGATGTATTACATCCAGGTCAGAGGTTCCTGTCAGTCTGTCTGGATGGTGATGTATGTATTGGACGTGTCACTAATCCTTATGAATGACTTCCTGGTAGAAGAGTTTACTCGACCAGTCAGCATCCGATATGCCAGTTAAAGAATTAGACCATTTTTGCTTCATTTTATAAATTGTTTAAGGTTAAAATCAGTAGAGTGTATATGCTCAATATATATAACCCATAACCTACAATGTTATTTATCACCAGCGCTGTTTGGTGCGATGGTAACACATTTTCCTAACACATTTTCCTTCTTAATGCGTTTAAGCCAATCAGTTGTGACAAAGTAGGGGTGGTATACTGAAAAAAATCCTATTTGGTAAAAGACCAAGTCCATATTATGGCAAGAACAGCTCAAATAAGCAAAGAGAAACAACAGTCCATCATTACTTTAAGACATGAAGCTCAGTCAATACGGAACATTTCCAGAACTTTGAAAGTTTCTTCAAGTGCAGTTGCAAAAATTGTGAATGCTGAAACTGACTCTCATGAGGACCGCCACAGGAATGGAAGACCCAGAGTTACCTCTGCCCCAGAGGATAAGTTCATTAGAGTTACCAGCCTCAGAAATTGCAGCCCAAATAAATGCTTAAGAGTTCAAGTAACAGACGCATCTCGATGTTACCATCGCACCAACTGTTCAGAGGAGACTGTGTGAATCAGGCATTTGTTTTTCAACAGGACATTGACCCAATACACCTCCAGGCTGTGTAAGAAGGAGAATGATGGAGTGCTGCATCAGATGACCTGGCCTCCACAATCCCCCGACCTCAACCAAATTGAGATGGTTTGGGATGAATCGGACCGCAGGAAAAAGCAGACAAGTGCTCACCATATGTGGGAACTCCTTCAAGACTGTTGGAAAAGCATCCCGGGTGAAGCTGGTTGAGAGAATGCCAATAGTGTGCAAAGCTGTCATCAAGGCAAAGGGTGGCTATTTGAAGAATCTCAAATATAAAATACATTTTGATTTGTTTAACACTTTTTTGATTACTATCTATTTGATTCCATACGTGTTATTTCATAGTTTTGGTGTCTTCACTATTATTCTACAATGTCGAAAATAGTGAGAAATAAAGACAAACCCTTGAATGACTAGGTGTTCTAAAACTTTTGACCGGTAGTGTGTATCGTGATTTAGTTTCGGTATCAGACTAACTTTTCTTATGATTTTTGTTTTGCAGAGCATACAGGCTGGCAATTTATCGCCAGTTCACTATGACAATAAGGGGGGAATTAGACGATGTGTACAGTGGTAGTGGAGAGACTATAGGTGACATCTGGTCTCCCTGGAGGAGCTCTTCTCTCCTGTAGGGTTCCTGGTGGTGGAGAGACTATAGGTGACATCTGGTCTCCCTGGAGGAGCTCTTCTCTCCTGTAGGGTTCCTGGTAGTGGAGAGACTATAGGTGACATCTGGTCTCCATGGAGGAGCTCTTCTCTCCTGTAGGGTTCCTGGTAGTGGAGAGACTATAGGTGACATCTGGTCTCCCTGGAGGAGCTCTTCTCTCCTGTAGGGTTCCTGGTGGTGGAGAGACTATAGGTGACATCTGGTCTCCCTGGAGGAGCTCTTCTCTCCTGTAGGGTTCCTGGTAGTGGAGAGACTATAGGTGACATCTGGTCTCCCTGGAGGAGCTCTTCTCTCCTGTAGGGTTCCTGGTAGTGGAGAGACTATAGGTGACATCTGGTCTCCCTGGAGGAGCTCTTCTCTCCTGTAGGGTTCCTGGTAGTGGAGAGACTATAGGTGACATCTGGTCTCCCTGGAGGAGCTCTTCTCTCCTGTAGGGTTCCTGGTGGTGGAGAGACTATAGGGGACATCTGGTCTCCCTGGAGGAGCTCTTCTCTCCTGTAGGGTTCCTGGTAGTGGAGAGACTATAGGGGACATCTGGTCTCCCTGGAGGAGCTCTTCTCTCCTGTAGGGTTCCTGGTAGTGGAGAGACTATAGGTGACATCTGGTCTCCCTGGAGGAGCTCTTCTCTCCTGTAGGGTTCCTGGTAGTGGAGAGACTATAGGTGACATCTGGTCTCCCTGGAGGAGCTCTTCTCTCCTGTAGGGTTCCTGGTAGTGGAGAGACTATAGGTGACATCTGGTCTCCCTGGAGGAGCTCTTCTCTCCTGTAGGGTTCCTGGTAGTGGAGAGACTATAGGGGACATCTGGTCTCCCTGGAGGAGCTCTTCTCTCCTGTAGGGTTCCTGGTGGTGGAGAGACTAGGTGATATCTGGTTCCCCTCTTCTATATAAGAGGAATCCTATTGTCATAACGCTAACCTTGAAACAATACAATATCTGACCCTCACATCACAATGTTTGGCTAAATACAACTGTTTATCTCCCGTAACAGCAGAGTTGTAGTGTAACAACAAAGATAATCCCATAGAGAATATAATCCCATAGACATACATGATAATGTGTTATATTTAATTATGTAGATATTCCTCTCAGAAGTCAAGACAAAGGTCTCTGGTAAAAAGTCACCCAATGCGGTGGTTTTCCACAGAAGTATGTAAAGTGACACAAAGTATATAGTGTAGGAGAGGACACCTTAAATGAATTAAGAGCAAACTGAGTTGATGGGACTGCCTGCTATTTATCAATGCATGAGGGGAAGAGGAGAGGGGGCTAGGAGAAGGTGGTGAACCACGGTTAGGGTGGAGGTGAGAGGGTGAGTAGAGTGTGAGGGATTAGTGGGGATGAGTAGACGGTGGAGGTGAGGGGTGAGTAGACGGTGGAGGTGAGAGTGTGGAGGTGAGGGTTGGGAAGAGTGTGGAGGTGAGGGTTGGGAAGAGTGTGGAGGTGAGGGTTTGGTATAGGGCGGAGGTGAGAGGGTGAGTAGAGGGCGAAGGTGAGAGGGTGAGTAGACGGTGGAGGTGAGGGGTGAGTAGACGGTGGAGGTGAGGGGTGAGTAGACGGTGAGGGGTGAGTAGACGGTGGAGGTGAGGGGTGAGTAGACGGTGGAGGTGAGGGGTGAGTAGACGGTGAGGGGTGAGTAGACGGTGAGGGGTGAGTAGACGGTGGAGGTGAGGGTTGGGTAGAGTGTGGAGGTGGAGGTGAGGGTTGGGAGGTGAGAGTTGAGTAGAGGGTGGAGGTAAGGGTTGAGTTGAGGGGTGTTTAGAGGGTGGAGGTGGGTGAGGGGGGAGATGAGGGGTTAGTGGGGGTGAGGGGTGAGGGGTAGAGTAGAGGGTGGAGGTTGATGTGGGGTAAGGAGGGGAGATGACTGGATGTGGGTTTTTTCTCCAGGGAATTTTCCAAAGCACCAAGCCCACATTTTATTTTGAAAAGCACTTTTCAAAAACCGTTGACCAATAATGCAGTTGAATTTTTACCATAGGTTATCTACAGTATGCTTTTGTACATAGTGTTCATCAATGAAGTGCCTTGACCAATGTGAAAGGTTGTAATGTGTTTGCCAAGCTTTCTACTGTACTGTAAATCTACAGTATGCCTGTGGACATTGTATAGCTACATCAGCATTCGTTTCTGCACTCAGACTTTCCTTTCCTCTGTGGTTTCTATTGGCTAACCCCTTGTGTGGTGCAGTGTTCTGTGCAGTGATGTACTGTAATCTAATCGGTAAGGTCATATATATTCCTGGATGGGATGATGCTAACTGTTAACTTTCAGCGTTTCTCCCCAGACAGGTCTGCTGACACTGCATGATGACTGTAAAATGAGATACACTACATCACCAAAAGTATGTGTACACCCTTTCAAATGAGTGGATTCGGCTATTTCCGTCACACCCATTGCTGACAGATGTATAAAATTGAGCACACCGCCATGCGATCTCCATAGACAAACATTGGCAATAGAATGGCTTTACTGAAGAGCTCAGTGACTTTCAATGTGGTACCGCCATAGGATGCCACCTTTCCAACAAGTCAGTTTGTCCGATTTCTGCCTTGCTAGAGCTGCCCCGGTCAACTGTAAGTGCTGTTAATGTGAAGTGGAAACGTCTAGGAGCAACAACGGCTCAGCTGTGAAGTGGTAGGTCATACAAACTCACAGAACGGGACCGCCTCTGGAAGCAACGTCAGCACAAGAACTGTTCATCGGGAGTTTAAGAAAATGTTTTTTTCATGGCCGAACAGCCGCACACAAACCTAAGAAAACCATGTGACGTGGCAATGCCACGCATCAGCTGGAGTGGTGTAAAACTCATAGCCATTGGACTCTGAAGGAGTGGAAACGGGTTCACCATCTGGCAGTCCGAAGGACAAATCTGTGCCAGGAGAACGCCACCTGCCTGAATGCATAGTGCCAACTGTAAAGTTTGGTGGATGAGGAATAATGGTCTGGAACAGTTTCTCATAGTTCAGGTTAGGCCCCTTAGCGAGAGTGAATGGAAATCTTAACGCTACAGCATACAATGACACGCTGGAAGCTGTTATAGCAGAAAAGGGGGGCAACTCAATGTTAATGCCCATGATTATTGAATGAGATGTCCGACAAGCACATATTGTCCACATATTTTTGGTCATGTAGTGTATCTAACCCTGGAAATCAACAAGGACACATTCTAGACTGGTTTACTGGATGGATGATAAGTAATGATGCTAACTGCTAACTTTCAGCTATTCTCCCCCTGACAATGCATGATGACCAGCCTGAAACTGTAAGATGGGATATACAGTAAAGTGTATCAACATGGACACATTCAAGACTGGTTTGTTGACCCAGCAAGGATGTCAAAGACTCCAGTCACCCAAGTCATAGACTGTTCCTTCTGCTACCGCACGGCAAGCGGTACCGGAGCCCCAAGTCTAGGTTCAAAAGGCTCCTTAACGGCTTCTACCCTCAAGCCACAAAACTGCAGCCACAAAACAATTCATAAAATGGCCACCCAGACTATTTACATTGACCCCCCCCCTTTGTTTTTACACTGCTTACAAGCACAAATTAAAGCAGGAAGCACCAGTGACTCGGTCCATTAAAAAAGTGGTCAGACGAAGCAGATGCTAAACTACAGGACTGTTTTGCTAGCACAGACTGGAACATGTTCCGGGATTCTTCCGATGGCATTGAGTAATACACCACATCTGTCATTGGCTTCATCAATAAGTGCATCGAGGATGTCGTCCCCACAGTTACTGTACGTACATACCCCAACCAGAAGCCATGGATTTACAGGCGACAGTCACACTGAGCTAAAGGGTAGAGCTGCCGCTTTCAAGGAACAGGACTCTAACCCGGAAGATTGTAAGAAATCCCACTATGCCCTCCGACAAACCATTAAACAGGCAAAGCGTCAATACAGGACTAAGATCAAATCATACTACACCGGCTCCGATGCTCGTCGGATGTGGCAGGGCTTGCAAACAAACTATTACAGACTACAAAGGGAAGCACAGCCGCGAGCTGCCCAGTGACATGAGCCTACCAGACAAGCTAAATAACTTCTATACTCGCTTCGAGGTAAGTAACACTGAAACATGCATGAGCGCATCAGCTATTCCAGACGACTATGTGATCACGCCGACGTGAGCAAGACCTTTAAACAGGTCAACATTCGCAAGGCCGCTGGGCCAGACAGATTACCAGGACGTGTACACCGAGCATGCGCTAACCAACCTGCAAGTGTCTTCACTGACGTTTTCAACCTCTGAGTCTGTAATACCTACATGTTTCAAACAGACCACCATAGACCCTGTCCCCAAGAACACCAAGGTAACCTGCCTAAATGACTACCGACCCGTAGCACTCACGTCTGTAGCAATGAAATGCTTTGAAAGGCTGGTCATGGCTCACAACACCATTATCCCAGAAACCCTAGACCCACTCCAATTTGCATACCGCACCAACAGATACACAGATGATGCAATCTCTATTGCGCTCCACACTGCCCTTTCCCACCTGGACAAAAGGAACACCAACATGAGAATGTTATTCATTGAATACAGCTCTGCGTTCAACACCATAGTGCCCTCAAAGCTCATCACTAAGCTAAGGACCCTGGGACTAAACACCTCCCTCCGCAATTGGATCCTGGACTTCCTGACGGGCTGCCCCCAGGTGGTAAGGGTAGGCAACAACACATTCGCCAACCTGATCCTCAACACAGGGGCTCCTCGTGGGTGTATGCTCAGTCCCCTCCTGTACTCCCTGTTCACTCATGACTGTGCGGCCAGGCACGATTCCAACACCATTAGGTTTTTTAATTTTTTTATTTCACCTTTATTTAACCAGGTAGGCAAGTTGAGAACAAGTTCTCATTTACAACTGCGACCTGGCCAAGATAAAGCATAGCAGTGTGAACAGACAGCAACACAGAGTTACACATGGAGTAAACAATAAACAAGTCAGGTTTACTGATGACACAACAGTTGTAGGCCTGATCACCGACAACGATGAGACAGCCTATAGGGAGGAGGTCAGAGACCTGATTGTGTGGTGCCAGGACAACAACCTCTCCTCAACATGATCAAGACAAAGGAGATGATTGTGGACTACAGGAAAAGGAGGACTGAGTACGCCCCCATTCTCAACGACAGGGCTGTAGTGGAGCAGGTTGAGAGCTTCAAGATCCTTGGCATCCACATCACCAACATACTAACATGGTTCAA
This sequence comes from Oncorhynchus nerka, assembly GCF_034236695.1. Lineage (NCBI taxonomy): Eukaryota > Metazoa > Chordata > Actinopteri > Salmoniformes > Salmonidae > Oncorhynchus > Oncorhynchus nerka. The sequence continues at coordinate 12,452,842 of NC_088404.1, read as the reverse complement.
GCACACTAAGACAGTCGTGAAGAGGGCACCTTAAAACCTATTACCCCCTCAGGAGACTGAAAATATTTGGCATGGGTCCTCAGATCCTCAAAAGGTTTTACAGCTGCACCATCGAGAGCATCCTGACGGATTGCATCACAGCCTGGTATGGCAACTGCCTGACTGCAAGGCACTACAGAGGGTGGTGCGTACGGCCCAGTATATTACTGGGGCCAAGCTTCCTGCCATCCGGGACCTCTATAACAGGCGGTGTCAAAGGAAGGCCCTAAAAATTGTCAAAGACTCCAGCCACCCTTGTCATAGACTGTTCTCTCCACTATTGCACGGCAAGTGGTACCGGAGCGCCAAGTCTGGGTCCAAGAGGCTTCTAAACAGCTTCTACCCCGAAGCCATAAGACTCCTGAACAGCTAATCAAATGGCTACCCAGACTTTTTGCATTGCTACCCAGACCCAGACTTTTTGCATTGCAAATTCCCTCAACTTGTCTGTACCCCTGCACATTGACTCGATACCGGTACACCCTGTATATAGCCTCGGTATTGTTATTTTTTTATTTTATTTTATTTTAGCTTATTTAGCAAATATTTTCTTAACTCTTTCTTGAACTGCATTGTTGGTTAAGGGCTTGTAAGCATTTCACGGTAAGGTCTGCACCTGTTGTATTTTGCGCATTTGACAAATAAAATGTGGTTTGATAGACTGGAATGGATCTAGACTGGTGTACTGATCTAGCTTTCAGAGCCGGCAGGAGGAAGCAGAGAGGAATGGAAGGACTTTTCTTCAGGTGAGTGGATGGGTAGAGCCTTAGATGACCACTGTCCTGTGGTGCGGAACCTCAAAATTACAATTCAGTCGCTGTCTGCTTCAATGGTGCTGCGTCTTAGATAGCTGCTTTACAGACGGTCTGTTTCCATAAGCACATTTTGACCATTTACTCACGGCAAAGGCACTACGGATGGATGGATGAATGAATGAAGAGGTGGTTCTAGGCCACTTCCTTATCTCACTGTATTTGTATTTATTATGGATCCCCATTAGCTGCTACCAAAGCAGCAACTACTCTTCCTGGGGTCCAGCAAAATTAAGGCAGTTTATGCAATTTTAAAACATTACAATGCATTCACAGATTTCACAACACACTGTGTGCCCTCAGGCACCTACTCGACCACTACCACATATCTACAGTACTAAATCCATGTGTATGTATTGTACATATGTTATTGTGTCAGTGTTTGTGTTGCTTCACAGTCCCCGCTGTTCCATAAGGTGTTTTTTAATGTTTTTTTAAATCTAATTTTACTGCTTGCGTCAGTTACTTGATGTGGAATAGAGTTCCATGTAGTCATGGCTCTATGTAGTACTGTTCGCCTCCCATAGTCTGTTCTGGACTTGGGGACTGTGAAGAGACCTCTTGTGGCATGTCTTGTGGGGTATGCATAGGTGTCCGAGCTGTGTGCCAGTAGTTTGGACAGACTGCTACAACTCGGTGCATTCAACATGTCAATACCTCTCATAAATACAAGTAGTGATGAAGTAAATCTCTCCTCCACTTTCAGCCAGGAGAGATTAACATGCATCATGTTATTATTAGCTCTCTGTCTACATCCAAGGGCCAGCCGTGCTGCCCTGATCTGAGCCAATTGCAATATTCCTAAATCCTTTTTTGTGGCACCTGACCACACGACTGAACAGTAGTAAAGGTGTGTCAAAACTAGGGCCTGCAGGACCTGCCTTGTTGATAGTTTCCCCCTGGCCTGTCCTGAATCTCTCATCCATGTCTTTGCTGTATCACTGCCGTGATATAGAGCTGTCAGTGGCCAGAGGTAAAGAGCAGGCACATTTACCCGGCCTGCCTCCTGACTTACAACAAAGACAATTTGTGGGCTGTTGCATCCCAAATGCCACCCTATTCCCTATATAGTGCAACACCCATTTGAACAGGGCTCATGGGGCCCAAATATGTCTGCTCTATTACCTCTGGCCACGGACAGCTCCACAAAGTAGTGCACGAAAGTATATAGGGAATAGGATTCCATTTGGGACGTAATCTCTGTGGACTTCCACAAGGACAAAGGAAGGGAATTATGGAAGTGTTCTTAATAATTAAACAAGTGTGTCAGCAGCAACACAGCAGCAGTAGCCTGCCTCTACTCTCTCACTGATGGAGGTAAAGCAGAGGTGAATGGGGTCAGAGTAGAAAGGAACGTGAGGGGTACACACACAAATACACACACCGGCATTTAAGCACGCATACACGCACATACAGTGTATTCGGAAAGTATTCAGACCCCTTCCCTTTTTTTCAGTTTTTTATTTTTGATGAATGCATAAATGTCTAAAAACCAGTCTTTGCTTTGTCATTATGGGATATTGTGAGTAGATGGATGAGGGGACATGTTTTTTGAAACCATGTTTGCTGTTCATTTGAGCAATATGAGATGTAACGGAGTTCCATGCAATAATGCCTCTATATAATACTGTACGTTTTCTTGAATTTGTTCTGGATTTGGGGACTGTGAAAAGACCCCTGGTGGCGTGTCTGGTGGGTTAAGTGTGTGTGTGTAAACTGACTATGCAAACAATTTGCATTTTTCAGCACAATGTTTCTTATAACAGCAAGAAGTGATGCAGTCAGTCTTTCTTCAACTCTTAGCCAAGAGAGACTGGCAGGCGTAGTATTAATATTATGACTCTGATTAAGATGAAGAACAAGACGTGCTGCTCTGTTCTGGGCCAGCTGCAGCTCAACGAGGTCTTTCTTTGCAGCACTTGATAATGACTCGACAATAATGAAGGTAAGATAAAACTAGAGCCTGTCAGGACTTGCTTTTTGGAGTGCATTGTCATAAAAGCAGAGCATCTCTTTATTACGGTCAGATCTCTCCCCATCTTTACAATCATTGAATCCATGTGTGTTGACCATGTCAATTTACAATATAAGGTAACACAAAGTTAATTAGTCTCAACTTGTTCAACAGCCACACCATTCATTACCAGATTCAACTGAGGTCTAGAACATAGGGAATGATTTGTACCAAATACAATACTCTTAGTTTTTGAGATGTTATGGACCAGTTTATTACTGGTCACACATTCCAAAACAGACTGCAACTCTTTGTTAAGGGTTTCAGTGACTTCATAAGCTGTGGATGCTGGTGCGTACATGGTCGAATCATCAGCATACATGGACACACATGCTTTGTTTAATAATGCCAGTGGCAGGTCATTGGTGAAAATAGTAAGGGCCTAGAGAGCTGCCCTGTGGTACACCACACTTTAAATGTTTGACATTAGAGAAGCTTCCGTTAAAGAAAACCCTCTGAGTTCTCTTAGAAAGATAGCTCTGGATCCACGATATGGATGAGGTTAAAAAGCCATAACACATCAGTTTTCTCAACAACAGGTTATGGTCAATACTGTCGAAGGCTGTGCTAAAATCTAGCAGTACAGCTCCCACAATCTTATCCATTTCTTTCAACCAATAATCAGACATTTGTGTCAGTATTGAGTGCCCTTCTCTATAAGCATGCTGAAAGTCTGTTGTTAATTTGTTTGCAGGGAAATTGCATTTTATGTGGTCAAACCACATTTTTTGCAACAGTTTGCTAAGAGCTGGCAGCAAGCTGATAGTTCTGCTGTTAGAATCAGTAAAGGCCACTTTACCACTCTTGGGTAGCGAAATGACTTTGGCTTTCCTCCAGGCCTGAGGACAAAGACTTTCCTCTAGGCTCAGACTAAAGATATGACAGTTAGGAGTGGCTATAGTCAGCTACCATCCTCAGTAGCTTTCCATCTAAGTTGCCAATGCCAGGATGCTTGTCATTATTGATCAATAACAATACTTTTTCCAACCCTCCCACACTTACAAAATTCTTATTTTCAATGCTTTCCTTTCATTATTATAATTTTTTTAATGCATGAGTACGATGGCTCACTGTTCGTTGTTGGCATTTCCTGGCTAAATTTGCCCACTTTACCAATTAATTCATCATTAAAATAATTGGCAACATCAAATGTTTTTTGTGATGCATATGCCATCTGATTCGATTAAATATGGAGTTGAATTCTGCCCTTAATTTCATTTAAAGTACTCAAGTTCTTTTCCATCATTCTTTATAACATTGATCTTGGCTTCATAATAAAGTTTCTTCTTTTTGTTGAGTTTAGTCACATCATTTCTACATTTGCAATAAGTCAGCCAGTCAGATGTGCAGCCAGACTTATTAGTCACTCCTTTTGCCCCATCTCTTTCAACCATACAGTTGTTCAATTCCTCATCAATCCACAGAACCTTAACAGTTCTAACCGTCAGTTTCATAATAGGTACATGTTTATCAATGATTGGAAGAAGTAATTTCATGCATTAATCCATAGTATATGGCCTCAGGGATAATGGGGTAGGTTGGGGTTAAGGCCTAAGGGTGAATGGGGTGTGGTTAAGGCCTAAGGGTGAATGGGGTGTGGTTAAGGCCTAAGGGTGAATGTGGTGTGGTTAGGGCCTAAGGGATAATGGGGTAGGTTGGGGATATGGCCTAAGGTTGAATGGGGTGTGGTTAGGGCCTAAGGGTGAATGGGGTGTGGTTAGGGCCTAAGGTTGAATGGGGTGTGGTTAGGGCCTAAGGGTGAATGGGGTGTGGTTAGGGCCTAAGGTTGAATGGGGTGTGGTTAGGGCCTAAGGTTGAATGGGGTGTGGTTAGGGCCTAAGGTTGAATAGGGTGTGGTTAGGGTCTAAGGTTGAATGGGGTGTGGTTAGGGCCTAAGGGTGAATGGGGTGTGGTTAGGGCCTAAGGGTGAATGGGGTGTGGTTCAGGCCTAAGGGTGAATGGGGTGTGGTTAGAGCAGGGCTTTCCAACCCTGTCCCTGGAGAGTTACCATCCTGTAGGTTTTCACTCCAACCCAAATCAAGCGCACCTGATTCTTATAATTATCTGGTTGATAAGCTGAATCAGGTTAGTTACAGCTGGGGTTGAAACCAAAACCTACAAGAGGGTAGCTCTCCAGGAAAAGGGTTGGAGAGCCCTTGATTAGGGCCATATTGGAAGTGGAATTACTACACTATCACTGACAAAGCTGATTGTGACCTGACCTCCACAATCACCCAACCTCAACCCAATTGAGATAGTTTGGGATGAGTTGGACCGGAGAGTGAAGGAAAATCAGCTAACAAGTGCTCAGTATATGTGGGAACTCCTTCAAGACTGTGGGAAAAGCATTCCTAATTAAGCTGGTTGAGAGAATGCCAAGAGTGTGCAAAGCTGTCATCAAGGCAAAGGGTTGCTACTTTTAAGAATCCAAATCTAAAATATATATTTGACTTGTTTAACACTTTTTTTGGTTACTACAAATAGCGATACAATAATAGCGAAGACATCAAAACTATGAAATAACACATATAGAATAATGTGTTATTGCATAGTTTTGATGTCTTCGCTATTATTCCACAATGTAGAAACTAGTGAAAATAAAGAAAAACCCTTGAATGAGTAAGTGTGTCCAAACTTTTGAGTGGTACTGTACATTGTTGGATTACTTAATGGAGAAAAAACATATTTAATTTAAATTCCATCCCGTGTCCAAACTTTTGACTGGTACTGTATATACACTGAACAAAAATCTAAATTCAACATGCAACATTTTATTTTATTTTACTGAGTTACCGTTCATGTAAGGAAATCAGTCAGTTTAAATCAATTCATTAGGCCCTAATGTATGGATTTCACATGACTGGGAATACATATATGCATCTGTTGGTCACAGATACCTTAAAAAAAGCGTAGGGGCGTGGATCAGAAAACCAGTCAGTATATGGTGTGACCACCATTTTTGCCTTTACAGCGCAGTCCAACTGATGAATCTGGGTTGGGCGAATGCCAAGAGAACGCTACCTGCCCGAATGCATAGTGTCAACTGTAAAGTCTGGTGGGGGAGGAATAATGGTCTGGGGCTGTTTTTCATGGCTCAGGCCCCTTAGTTCCAGTGGAGGGAAATCTTAATGCTACAGCATACAATTACATTCTATGCGATTCTGTGCTTCCAACTTTGTGGCAACAGTTTGGGGAAGGCCCTTTCCTCTTTCAGTGTGACACAGTATGCACAAAGCGAGATCCATACAGAAATTATATTTTGAGATCGGTGTTGAAGAACATGACTGGTCTGCACAGAGCCCTGACCTTAACCCCATCGAACACCTTTGGGATGAATTGAAACGCTGACTGCGAGCCAAGACTAATCGCCCAACATTGGTGCTCGACGTCACTAATGCTCTTGTGGCTGAATGGAAGCAAGTCCACGCAGCAATGTTCTGACATTTAGTGGAAAGCCTTCCCAGAATAGTGGGGGCTGTTATAGCAGGTAAAGGGGGGACCAACTTCATATTAATGCCCATGATTTTGGAATGAGACCTTTGACGAGCAGGTTCCCACATAGTTTTGGTCATGTAGTGTACTTTGTATCCCTCATTTGCTCAAGTGTTTCCTTTATTTTGGCAGTTAAGGAAGTGCTTTGCCAACATTGTCAAATGTGGGAAACAAATCAAGCCAGGATAGTTTTTCTCTGTGTCTATGAAATTCTATACTCCTCACTGGAAAATATTTGGTCAATGAATAAATACTTGTATGGTTTCATCATAACTGCTTCCTGTCTAAAGGGGATATGGGGTGAGAGTCTGTCTTTATGGGAATAGCATGGGCTTCCTGTCTAAAGGGGATATGAGGTGAGAGTCTGTCTTTATGGGAATAGCATGGGCTTCCTGTCTAAAGGGGATATGAGGTGAGAGTCTGTCTTTATGGGAATAGCATGGGCTTCCTGTCTAAAGGGGATATGAGGTGAGAGTCTGTCTTTATGGGAATAGCATGGGCTTCCTGTCTAAAAGGTATATGGGGTGAGAGTCTTTATGGGAATCGATCAGGAATATCAAGTGAGCCAGAAGCCTGACTCAGGGAAAACGACAGTGTGTGTGTGTGTGTTTATTGGTTTGTGCATGCTTGTTTGTGCATGCTTGTTTGTGCACTCATTTGTTTTTGTGTGGTTATTAGCACTCACTCTGATAAAAACCGATGTGAGTAGCAGTAACATTCAAATATACTGTACCATTCAAATATGCAGTACCATTCAAATATATTGTACCATTCAAATATACTGTACCATTCAAATATGCAGTACCATTCAAATATGCAGTACCATTCAAATATGCAGTACCATTCAAATAAATTGTACCATTCAAATATGCAGTACCATTCAAATATACTGTACCATTCAAATATGCAGTACCATTCAAATATACTGTACCATTCAAATATGAGATAGACACTAGGGGACGGATTACTGTTGTACCACTGACCTGACCCACAGTCCCTCAATTGCTGTAGCAGACAGACTGAGAGGGATTACCAAGACAGCGGCTTCCACCACAGTTTCAATTAAATATTGAAACTCATTCCTCGCGGACTCGCACAGTAGAGATGGCTAGGGATGTGGTGGGGTGGTTATTTGTACAGTAGGTTGCGTCATTACAGCTCCCTGCTTGGACACACAGCGAAAGCTTGGGTCTACACACTGTTTGGATATGCAACTCACACCCACAGAAACACAACACCCACTCCCTTCTTGTTTGTATAACTCAGACGCTGCCCTCAGGATGACACATTTTTAGCAATCACATGGTGGGAGACAGCTGTTTTGTGTGTATGTGTGTGACAGGCCTGGCTGATATCAGTGTCTGTATTCTGTACTACAGTACAGCAGAGCTCTGGTGGGAGGGAGAGAGAGAGAGAGCCAGAGAAAGGGCTAGAGAGCGAGAGAGAGGGGGCCAGGAGCAGAGAGAGGGCCAGGGCTGGGGAGAGGGCCAGGAGCAGAGAGAGAAGGCCAGGGAGAGAGGGGGAAAGGAGTAGATAGAGAAGGCCAGGGAGAGAGGGGGAAAGGAGCAGAGAGAGAGGGCCAGGAGCAGAGAGAGGGCCGGGGAGAGGGCCAGGAGCAGAGAGAGAGGGCCAGGAGCAGAGAGAGAGGGCCAGGGCCAGAGAGAGGGCCAGGGCCAGAGAGAGGGCCAGGGAGAGGGAGAGGGCCAGGAGCAGAGAGAGAGGTCCAGGAGCAGAGAGAGAGGTCCAGGAGCAGAGAGAGAGGGCCAGGAGCAGAGAGAGAGGGCCAGGGCCAGAGAGAGGGCCAGGGAGAGGGCCAGGAGCAGAGAGAGAGGTCCAGGAGCAGAGAGAGAGGTCCAGGAGCAGAGAGAGAGGGCCAGGGAGAGGGCCAGGAGCAGAGAGAGAGGGCCAGGAGCAGAGAGCCAGGGAGAGGGCCAGGAGCAGAGAGAGAGGGCCAGGGCCAGAGAGAGGGCCAGGGAGAGGGCCAGGAGCAGAGAGAGAGGTCCAGGAGCAGAGAGAGAGGTCCAGGTACTGTAGCCAGATTCTGTAGTCAGGTACTGTAGCCAGGTACTATAGCCAGGTACTATAGTCAGGTACTGTAGTCAGGTACTATAGCCAGATTCTGTAGTCAGGTACTGTAGCCAGGTACTATAGCCAGGTACTGTAGTCAGGTACTGTAGCCAGGTACTATAGTCAGGTACTATAGCCAGGTACTATAGTCAGGTACTATAGTCAGGTACCGTAGCCAGGTACCATAGCCAGGTACTATAGTCAGGTACTATAGCCAGGTACCATAGCCAGGTACTATAGCCAGGTACTATAGTCAGGTACTATAGCCAGGTACTATAGCCAGGTACTATAGTCAGGTACTATAGTCAGGTACCGTAGCCAGGTACCATAGCCAGGTACTATAGTCAGGTACTATAGCCAGGTACCATAGCCAGGTACTATAGCCAGGTACTATAGTCAGGTACTATAGCCAGGTACTATAGCCAGGTACTATAGCCAGGTACTATAGCCAGGTACTATAGCCAGGTACCATAGCCAGGTACTATAGCCAGGTACCATAGCCAGGTACTGTAGTCAGGTACTGTAGTCAGGTACTATAGTCAGGTACTGTAGTCAGGTACTATAGCCAGGTACTATAGTCAGGTACTATAGCCAGGTACTATAGTCAGGTTCTGTAGCCAGGTACTATAGCCAGGTACTATAGTCAGATACTATTGCCAGGTACTATAGTCAGGTACTGTAGCCAGGTACTGTAGCCAGGTACTGTAGCCAGGTACTGTAGCCAGGTACTATAGTCAGGTACTGTAGCCAGATTCTGTAGCCAGGTACTGTAGCCAGATTCTGTAGCCAGGTACTGTAGCCAGGTACTGAAGGCAGGGTACGTAGTTTTGAATCTAAATGATTTAATGCAGGTGTTAATCAAGTACTAAGATGTTTGTAGCATCGATAAAGAATGTGGTCCACTTACCGTGTCCTTGGGAAAGTCACCATTGGGGTTTGATAGAAGCGGAATCAGAAACTTAAACCCTTAGTGGCTCACAAGTACACAAACATTCAGCAGGTGTAGACTTGACTAGACACCCAAAATGACTTTGTTTTCCAAGTAACTAACGACAACACACAATCTGATCCTTAGCATTTATTGAATTTGATGAACGATGAAGTCATACAGTGTGACATAAGTTAGAAAATAAATACCCTTGAATATATCACAGACCATGTTTTTCCTCTGACGTCTGACAAGCCCAACATATCATAGTGTAATCCTCAATATACAACGTGAAAAAATGACAAACATTGGAAAGTAGGCAAATGGATGACTTATAACACAAATATAAAGAGCAGGGGTGTATGCAATGAGGTTAAACGTTAACAACATTTCAGGTAGAAATGTAACGAGTAGAGCTGACAGGACTCAGTTCTACATGACAAACATACCTGATCTAGACAAAACAGTTTTATATATCTATAATATTATCTTTCTATAATGTTTTCTATGTTTCTCTCTGTATTGTTGGTGAAGGGCCCATCAGGAAGCACTTCACTGTTAGTCTACAGCTGTTGTTTACCAAGCATGTGACAAATAACATTGGATTGGATTTTGATTTAACAAACCCCGGGAGTTAACAGTCTCTCTTGTCTCTGAGATGCTCGGTCACATTCCCATAGCGTCCAATAGGTTTTCTATCGGTTGTTATAGATATCTTATAGGATCACATTTCTTATATAGATGCACAATGGTAGCATGCTAAAAGGCACCCTTTTGACCACCAGGGGCCATAGGACTCTAGTGCACTACTTTTGACCACCAGGGGCCATAGGACTCTAGTGCACTACTTTTGACCACCAGGGGCCATAGGACTCTAGTGCACTACTTTTGACCACCAGGGGCCATAGGACTCTAGTGCACTACTTTTGACCACCAGGGGCCATAGGACTCTAGTGCACTACTTTTGATCACCAGGGGCCATAGGACTCTAGTGCACTACTTTTGACCACCAGGGACCATAGGACTCTAGTGCACTACTTTTGATCACCAGGGGCTATATGACTCTAGTGCACTACTTTTGACCACAAAGGGCCATAGGACTCTAGTGCACTACTTTTGATCACCAGGGGCTATATGACTCTAGTGCACTACTTTTGACCACAAAGGGCCATAGGACTCTAGTGCACTACTTTTGACCACCAGGGGCCATAGGACTCTAGTGCACTACTTTTGACCACCAGGGGCCATAGGACTCTAGTGCACTACTTTTGACCACCAGGGGCCATAGGACTCTAGTGCACTACTTTTGACCACCAGGGGCCATAGGACTCTAGTGCACTACTTTTGACCACCAGGGGCCATAGGACTCTAGTGCAGTGCTTTTGCCCACCAGGGGGCCATAGGACTAGTGCACTACTTTTGACCACCAGGGGCCATAGGACTCTAGTGCACTACTTTTGACCACCAGGGGCCATAGGACTCTAGTGCAGTGCTTTTGCCCACCAGGGGCCATAGGACTCTAGTGCACTACTTTTGCCCACCAGGGGGCCATAGGACTAGTGCAGTGCTTTTGCCCACCAGGGGGCCATAGGACTAGTGCACTACTTTTGACCACCAGGGGCCATAGGACTCTAGTGCAGTGCTTTTGCCCACCAGGGGGCCATAGGACTAGTGCACTACTTTTGACCACCAGGGGCCATAGGACTCTAGTGCACTACTTTTGACCACCAGGGGCCATAGGACTCTAGTGCACTACTACTACTACAGGGGCCATAGGACTCTGGTCAAAAGTAGTGCACTATAGAGGGAATATGGTGCCATTTCAGACACAAATAATGTCTGACGGACAGACGGTAAGAGAAACATGTATCAATCACACATCTACCAATCACATCACTGCCTGTCATCAAATAGAAACTAGTCACCTCTCATCACCATTCTAACACGCTGACTAGAATGGGCGCGTGACTCAGGACACGCAGGTTGAAATATCAAAACGAATTCTGAACCAACGACATCATTTTTGGGGACATGTCGAAAAGCATTAAACATGTATGCCAATTTAGCCAGCTTGCTGTTGCTAGATCATTTGTCCTGGGATATAAACATTTGGTTGTTATTTTACCTGAAATGCACAAGGTCCTCTACTCAGACAATGGACCAACAGATAAAACGGTCAACCGAGTTTGTTTCTACTAATCTCTCCTCCTTCAGGCTTCTTATTCTTCTTTGGACTTTATATGGGGGTTGGCAACCAACTTTAAGGTGCATTACCACCACCGACTGGAGTGTGGACCTCAGTTCATCTTTCAATCACCCACGTGGGTATATGATCCTAAATACCAATGACAAGATAGTAGAGGCGGGACTTGCAGCGCGTCAAAGCGTCACAAATGGAACCAAGATCTATTTTTGCGCCTGGCTACGCAGACGCGCGTCTGCAATGATTGAATAACATGTATGTGTACATTTATTTTGTAACGCTAGCACACGCTCGCTCAGCATGTTAGTAAAGAGAGGTCTGAACGTATAGCCTGGTCACAGGTTTGTTTGTGCTGTATAGCCAACTCCTATGATTGTTGTCATTGGTAATTGCCGTGTTTGGCCTGACAATGAGCATATAGTTGGCGAGACAGCGCAAACAGATCTGAGACCAGGCTAGTTTGAACATGGAGTGATGTTAATACTTACATCAGAACTGCTCAGATTCAGTACATAGTGTTGCCATACTGTAGCAAGCACCAATCAGAACGCACGTCTGGTCTGAGATGAAAACATTTCTTTAGCATACAATAAAAAATGTCTAAAATACATTCAAAATAAAGGAAAATGTTTGATATAGAAGCCTTTGGTTTAGATGAAAGCAAGGGTTTTCTTTAAAAGATGCAACCGCTATTATAATTGATCTACAGTTTGGAAAGGTTTTAAAGCTCATGCAGTCTTCTGTTAACCATGCAGTTTTTGGTTGCCATAGAGATATGTATTCATTATCTATACATTATCAGTTGGTTTTCAGTGATGGAAGTTTGGAAACTCTCTTAAATGGTGTGGTTTGTTTGGATGGGTTTTCCCATGTTTCTTTAAATAAAAAGACTATCCAAACATCTTGATGCTAACACAGTTGTTTGTTGTCCGGTACAGTAAATTGTCAGTACAGTAAATTGTCAGTACAGTAAATTGACAGTACAGTAAATTGTCAGTACAGTAAATTGACAGTATAGTGAATTGTCAGTATAGTGAATTGTCAGTACAGTAAATTGACAGTATAGTGAATTGTCAGTATTGTAAATTGACAGTATAGTGAATTGTCAGTACAGTAAATTGTCAGTATAGTGAATTGTCAGTACAGTAAATTGACAGTATAGTGAATTGTCAGTACAGTAAATTGACAGTATAGTGAATTGTCAGTACAGTAAATTGTCAGTATAGTGAATTGTCAGTACAGTACATTGACAGTATAGTGAATTGTCAGTAGAGTAAATTGTCAGTATAGTGAATTGTCAGTACAGTAAATTGACAGTATAGTGAATTGTCAGTACAGTAAATTGTCAGTACAGTAAATTGACAGTATAGTGAATTGTCAGTACAGTAAATTGTCAGTACAGTAAATTGTCAGTACAGTAAATTGACAGTATAGTGAATTGTCAGTAGAGTAAATTGACAGTATAGTGAATTGTCAGTACAGTAAATTGTCAGTACAGTAAATTGATAACAATAGTACTTCAGTTTAATCATCATGGCTTGGCAAAGGAACACATTATTATTGTCTTTGATATTTCAGGATATTCTGTCATGTTCTTCCTAAATACAACCCACTGGTTGAATTATCATTGTTTCCACGTCATTTCAATGAAATGACTTTGAACCAATGTAGAAGTGACCTTGAATTGACGTCTGTGCCCAGTGGGAATCAATCGTAGTATAGTGACAAAGAAAACAAAAAATAAGATGCACAATAAAAAACATAGATATCATTGGTTTTGACATGTTGCTCTATAAGGTTGCTTGCAATACTCCATTTGACAGTGTTTCTTTCTTCCTTTTAGATGTAGTTTACATTTACTTGAGTTTCTCTGAAGGGTATTTTTAATAGAACTCACTCGTTTTTCTTTTGAATAGCAGACATTATACAAGCACACCTATATCGGCACCATCTCAGACTCTCGTTCACACTAAATTCACACTAAATACACAGCCCTTCAATCCTGTGGGAGGATGCTACCGGCTACTTTGCTGTGTTTGTCAACACAACGTCCTCACTGGAAAACTACTCCAGGTAAACCTATGAGGTCGACGGGGATTGGATGGCCACTGTACGATACCTATATTTGGCCATTTCATAGGTTTTCTATGCTTAGTGTTAGGACAGGGTCATGTTCATTAGGCACCAAATAGAATAAACCGCTCTAAACCGGAGTGAAATGGGGAGATTGACTGGGGATTGACTCTCTGTTCAATAAGAAACTCAAAATGTTCTTGTTGCAAAATGTTTTAAAAATGTTTTCCCTAATGAACATGACCCAGATGTTAACTTGGGTCTTTATCCTTTGACCCCACTGACCTTCATGAAATCAAAGAATACAACAAACAACATACACAGACAGCCATGTTGTAAATATCGGTAAAGAAATCGAGACCATCTGTCTTCTCCATATCTTTTTAAAATAGATTAATTAATATCTTATTTTACAAAAGTTTCTAAGAAACAGGTACCTGTAATTCTATTGCTATAAGAATGCATTGTTTTTTATATTTTTTATAGAACAGTTAAATGCATAGCACCATGCATAGATTGCCCTCACGGCAAGAGCAATGGGTGTACAGGTATTGTGACGTGAGGGGTTTCACAGGTATTGTGACGTGAGGGGTTTCGCATGGATTGTGACGTGAGGGGTTTCGCATGGATTCCCTCAAACTTGGATGTCACTAGCTACCACAGCCACAAATTTCAAAGGTTTAGCCATACTTATGACTATGTGGCTGGGGTAACTAGTGACGGCCCTCAACCTCACTGTGAACTGTTGCATCATGGGTATTTGGTGGAACAGGATATATTTTGTCCAACCACTCTTCTGGGCCATAAGAGAAACCACATATGGTAAAAACACATCATTTACCTGATGGTCAGCTAGCTACTGTACATGGTAGATATACTTTTTATGTATAAACCCACTTCAACCACTCCAGTACCCCTGCACATTGAATAAGGTATTGGCAGTGGCCTGTATATACTTGCATTCTCTTGTTTCTTTAACTCACATCGTAGTTCTTGTGTGGATTATTATTTAAATGTTTCATTCTATTAGAATCGACTCTATCTATTATTATTATCACTGTGTTATTGGGAAATTGCTCTCAAGGTGAGAATTTTACTATACTGTTTTACAGTGGTTGTATCTTGTCAAAGCGGCAGATAAACGTTGACACCTGAAACTTGAGATGCGATAGCCACTTTGTATTGGCTGTATTTGGGAGATTCCGTGTCTGTTCTTAAGACGTGATGAAATTCTCTTGGTCAGAAACCCGGAAAATCCCTGACTCAGAAGTAACACTTATTGTATATATTGAACTGATGTGTGACCTGAAGTGACATCTACGAAGGCTCTCTGCTAGACAGACACATTCTGCCGCCTTTTCGCCAAACAATGTGTACATTAGCCTGCTTTGCCAAACAATGTGTACATTAGCCTGCTTTGCCAAACAATGTGTACATTAGCCTGCTTTGCCAAACAATGTGTAAATTAGCCTGCTTTGCCAAACAATGTGTAAATTAGCCTGCTTTGCCAAACAATGTGTAAATTAGCCTGCTTTGCCAAACAATGTGTACATTAGCCTGCTTTGCCAAACAATGTGTACATTAGCCTGCTTTGCCAAACAATGTGTAAATTAGCCTGCTTTGCCAAACAATGTGTACATTAGCCTGCTTTGCCAAACAATGTGTAAATTAGCCTGCTTTGCCAAACAATGTGTACATTAGCCTGCTTTGCCAAACAATGTGTACATTAGCCTGCTTTGCCAAACAATGTGTACATTAGCCTGCTTTGCCAAACAATGTGTACATTAGCCTGCTTTACCAAACAATGTGTACATTAGCCTGCTTTACCAAACAATGTGTACATTAGCCTGCTTTACCAGACAATGTGTACATTAGCCTGCTTTACCAGACAATGTGTACATTAGCCTGCTTTACCAGCTTGCTGTTAGTCCGCTAAGAACCTTGTCACACTGTCGTGGAGACCCGAAAGGAAACACGGTCCAGTCCTTTTCCTCCAGGTAACATCCAGTCATAAATCTTTAGCTATGTTGATGTGTGGGCGTCATTACGTCTGTTGTGTGTCATCCCTCGACTTCAGTGGCACAAACATTTCCTTGAGTGATACCAGTGTCATGCCTTGATTCTAAATGGATTTTGATTATGACAGCCAAAATGTTGCTTAAACAACATAACAGCATTCACAAAGCATCCGTAAGCTTTGCTGAAAGCTGGAAGACACAATGATGAAATACAATATGTAGATATTGAGCAAATTGAACTAGCAAAGACTGTGGAGCCTTTTATAATTTGCTTATAATGCCCAGGGTGGGAAAAAAAATTTTTTGACTTAAAACTCCCTGGGTACTTCATTGTCCTTCTGCGACAGATACACACAGAAATATAATTACTAGAATGGGCATTTCTCATCAATGAAGTGTGGCACACTTTTCAGGCAATCACAGATATAATTAGACAGGATAGTGCTATGACGTCATAGCAGTGGTGTAAAGTACTACTTAAGTCGTTTTGGGGGGGGGGGGGGGGTGTATCTGTACTTTATTTTACTATTTATATTTTTGGACTACTTTTACTTTAACTTCACTACATTCCTAAAGAAAATGATGTACTTTTTACATACATTTTCCCTGACACCCAAAAGTACTCGTTACATTTTGAATGCTTAGCAGGACAGAAATGGTCCAATTCACGTACTTCTTAAGGGAACATCCCTGGTCATCTCTACTGCCTTTGACCTGGCGAAATCACTAAACACAAATGCTTTGTTTCTGAATGATGTCTGAGTGTTGGACTGTGCCCCTGGCTATCTGTACATTTTAAAAAACATGAACAATTGTGCCATCTGGTTTGCTTAATATAAGTAATTTTAAATTATTTATACTTTTACTTTTGATACTTAAGTACATTTATAACCAAATAGTTTTAGACTTTTACTCAATTATTATTTTACTGGGTGACTTTCACTTTTACATGAGTAATTTCCTGTTAAGGTTTCTTGACTTTTACTCAAGTATGACGACTGGGTACTTTTTCCACCACTGCGTAATAGTATCAAACCTGCATTGCTTCTCAACTGTCACACCAAAGAATCCAAATGGTTACCCTGCACCTCAGAAACTGCTGCCCTATCTACATAGTCATGGAACACTGGTCACTTTAATCATGTCTATACACACCATTCTGTATAACTACTGCTGTACACACCTTTTCTATTCATATACTGTCCATACTGTCTATACACACCATTGCTAGGTAATATTGCACTGTTGGCGATAGAAACATAAACTTTTCGCTGCACCTGCGATAACGTTTGCTAAATATGTGTACGTGACCAATACAATTTGATTTGATTTGAAACCAAACCACTTGTATTAACATGTTTTTTCGAGAATCAGCCAGTCTATATCATTATGCTCTGGTCTATTCTGCTACTACAGATGTAGGATCTTAATTTGAGCTAGTTTTCTACAGCAGGAAATACATTTGCAGCAACAGGAAATGTGGATTATAATTCATTGGCATTTTTTGTAAGGGTTGATACATTTTACATTAGGGCAAATCAAATCTGACATTTTTAAAGCAGAAATTACAAACTTTAAAAGCCTTTTTAAACCTTGAATACACCACAAGTTTGCATTTCCTGCCATGCAGGAAAATTATCATCAACAAAAGATGGATCAAATTAAGATCCTACATCTGTATATACATTTTTGTTTATTTTCTTTTTTGATTATGCATAGCTTGGTAGGAAAAGGGCTAGGGTTAAAGGTGCTAGAGTATATTTTAAGTGCTTCTAACAATTCAGCATCTGGGCCTGTAATCACAAAGTGTCTCAGAGTAGGAGCACAGCTCTAGGATCAGATTAGCCTTTTAGATCAGAATGAATAAGATTACATGGACATTGGGAGACCTGATCTTAGATCTGCGCTCCTACTCTGAGGCACTTTATAAGTGCAGGCCCTGATGACCACAGCCTAGTCCACTAAAAGGCTATTTTTCATGTTGTGGAAGAAGTAAGCTCTGCTCTGCATCGATATAGCCTGCTTTGCAGCTCTGCCTGGCTAGGAGTCTGGCTTCAGTTCTGCAGTGAGTTCTGCAGTAACCTCACTGAGGTAGACACGCAAGACTTATGGCACATAAATCAATAGCAACAATGCAATGCAAAGCAAATGCAAAGCAATGGATATTCCCTTTGGATTTGAAGTGGTGCATGGGTGAAGAAACATAAAGCACAGGAGGATGGTTGGTTCCAGGAAGAGCATAAGTGCATCATGAGGACAACAATGTTGAGTTGTTCTAGAATCTTGTTCTAGAATCTTGGGTAAAGTCAATCCTGGGTCATTTTGGTAATGGAATTCCATGGTTGTTTTCACTGAACATTCTCTCACTGTATTAATAACCATCATCATCATCCACATCAATAACAGCATTAATAACAGCATTAATAACAGCATCTGCACCTGATCTGTTCAACATGTATTTATGTTGTAGGCTATATACACAGAGGCACTTTCACTGAACCTGTTGCATGGTGAGAGGGGTAAAGGCACTAGCAACTCAAGTGCAAAATAATGATTTGCAATATTTATTAAACAAACGCTAATTTCATTCAAATTAGAGCTATTTCGATTGTTTTGTTTGTGAAAATAAACAAACGTCCCTAAATTTAGTGGTGAAATGGAAGACATGACTCATAATATGTTTACTTTTTCTTTGTTCAAAGAAGGTCCATGCACTGCACTATTGAAGTAATACTGTAATACTTGGTGCGTATTTAGGAGAATATGCATTTTTGATAATAGGTATTTATTCTGCTTCTTTGATCGAGAACGTTTTAAGTCTGAACCCCGGAGTTGGGTTTGGATATACTGTATTTTGTCACATTTCAGAAACGTTTCTTTTTAAATGACCCACGTTTCGTTTCCATGACAGTATGAGACACTATTCAGTGTCTGTAACTGCAACAAGCTGAATACTGACGTCATGCATTAGATATACTAGTATACACAGTATCTAGTCGATAGGCCGTAATGCAGGTTGATTTTTCTCATGCTATGATCTTAGTTTAGTTACTGTTTCCCTTACGATTTTTAACATTCACTCCCTAGATACTTCTAAACGATTAGCATTTTGAAATGAAAAACCTATTTGAAACCAGTACTGCACTCTCAGTGAAACAAAAGCATAAATGGGTGGAAGAATCGAATGAAGGCATAAGGGGGATGCAAATATCCAAAATATTTTTTCTCCATTATTATGAGGTTATGTCTCATCAACACGCATGCCAATATCAACATGTATGGAAAGTTTCTAAACATGCTCATGTGAAGCTCTTTTGTTATATAATTGTGCTGTCTTGCATTTAAAGGGCTAAAATCCCATTGAATCACTTAGTGATATCATAATTACAGCATCTTACTGCTGGAAAATAGCAGCATTGCGGATGTCCGTATCCTAGATCCTCCTCGTCATCATCCAAACCAGGAGAACAGCGATCAGTCTTTTTCCTGGGCGCTTTGCTGGATAGTAAATCCTTTGATGACAGAGGGGTAGAGGAGTAGCCTCTCTGACTTCGGGCGAGGCGTCGCTCGATCCAACCACTGTCTGACTGCTACAGATGCTGACTTGCGTCCCTCCCTCTCTCTCTCTCTCTCTGCAGGCAGCAGAGCATATTTCTGATGCATTTTCTCCTTGATGCATTGTGCAACTTGCTGAAATGTTATCTGTAATCCATGCATTACATTTGAATTACAACGCCTGGCTTCGTCTGATAAAGACAGATATGTCCTCGTGAGTGCTGTTGATTAGTGTTCCTCCAAGGACGCCCGCATTTGCTTGTTAAATAGAAGTTGTTTCTTTTTTCTTTTTCAATACTTATTTAAAGGATCATTTTAGAATAATGAATTTACTCTATCTATATGTTATATTCTCTATTAACAGCTTCATTTTCTTTTTTCTCCCTGTAATAATTACTTTCAAATTGCTGCGCATGGTTGTTGTCGTAATGCTAGAACGCTTATAGGAGGCGAATGAAGCTTTCAGACCTGATGGTCTAGTGCAGTTAACATGTGACGGCATCATTTAAGTCCCGTGGTGTCTAATTCTACACATCTGTGAGCAGCTTGCTTTTATTTACACAGTTTTGGTTGGCTATAGTGCAATTGCCAGTTCTGAGGTTTGCCTCTCTAAAATTGTCGATGCTATTATTTATATCTCCATCAATCTCCATGTACTCTGATTTGCTGACAGTGGATGAGCTACGGCGACTAGAATTGCTTTCACTAATGTTTGGTTCACTAACGTTTAAGAGTTGGGCCTGCTCCTCTCCCTCGGTCTCCCTGTGGTAGAAGTAGTTGAAGTTGGACACAATGACAGGCACTGGGAGCGCAATCGTCAACACACCAGCTATGGCGCAAAGGGAGCCCACTATCTTACCCCCTATAGTGACAGGCACCATGTCCCCATAGCCCACAGTTGTCATAGATACCACGGCCCACCAGAAGGCTTCTGGGATGCTGCCGAAGTGCGACCCTTTCTCCTCGGCCTCTGCAAAATACACCGCGCTGGAGAACAGGATGACTCCAATGAAGAGGAAGAAGATCAGCAATCCGAGCTCTCGCATACTGGCCTTGAGGGTCTGTCCCAGGATCTGCAATCCTTTGGAGTGTCGTGACAGCTTGAAGATTCTAAACACTCTGACCAAACGGATCACCCTGAGGATGGCCAGAGATGTTGCCTGCTCCCCCATGCCCTCATCCTGGTCTTCGGGGTCCTCAGCCAGCTCCGTTCCCAGTGTGATGAAGTAAGGAATGATGGCCACTATATCAATAATGTTCATCATGTTTTTGGAGAAGACCGCCTTACTTGGACACGCGAAAAAACGCACCAACAACTCAAACGAGAACCAGATAATGCAAAGAGTTTCAATAATGAAGAAGGGATCGGTTAGGATGTTTGGTTTGTAGAAAAAAGTATGGTTCCCTACAGTCTTAAACCGACCCCTAGGGTCTTCTTTCAAGTCAGGTAAAGTCTCTAAACAAAAGATGACTATAGAAATCAGAATGACCATAACAGATACTATAGCAATCCCTCTGGCTGGACCGGAGCTCTCTGGGTGCTCAAAAAGCAGCCAGATCTGACGCTGGAACTCCTTCTCAGGTAAAGGACGTTCTTCCTCCCTAACGAAGCCCTCGTCCTCACGGAATTTCTCCATGGCATCCACTCCCAACTCATAAAACTTGATCTCCTCAGAAAACATGTCCAACGGGACGTTGACGGGCCTTCTCAGCCTACCGCCGGACTGGTAATAGTAGAGGATGGCATCGAAACTGGGACGGTTTCTGTCAAAGAAATACTCGTTTCTCAGGTGGTCAAAGTAGCGCATCCTCTTCTTGGGGTTGCCTAGCAATGTCTCGGGGAACTGGGAGAGAGTTTTGAGTTGTGTCTCGAACCGCATCCCCGCTATGTTGATGACCACCCTCTCGCAGCAGTCGTGGTCTTCGTGGTCGGGGGGGTACGAGTCCTGCGGGTGCCCCGGCACTGCCACGGTCTCGTCCATGTTATCTCCTGCCACTACGGTCATCTTGTAGCTCGAATTCGGGAGCTCTGTTGCAGCAGGAGTTGTGGAATTCCAGTTATCCGGTTAATCTGATTGAACAGGCGGCATTCAGGTTTTGGCAGAATACAATTTCCTTCTCCTCTCTTCTTCTTCTCCCCCTATTTCTTGTGCTAGTCCCCAGACAGGGGGGGTATAACTTGCTTTGCCTCAGTGCGGCTCCACTGCGGTTCTGGCTGACTCAACCATTGCTGCTCTCCGCTGTTGTTGCTGCTGCTGCCTCTGTCACACAGTCAGAGAGAGAAAAAAAGAGAAAATAATGGATCTTAGGAGCAGTGGAGATGTATGCTGGCTCAGCAATTTCTGCCATTTATTTATTTATTTGGCCTCTAGGCTACACTGTTTATTTATCAGTGTTTAAAGGGGAAAACTATATTGTTTATTGGTGATAATCTAGACAAAGCAATCGACTATGCATATTGTATTTGACAGGGTTAAATGTCATATAATTGCCCCACTTTATATGCATGTTTTCTCACATAACACTGTTTGAAACTTGCCTCACGCAAATAATGAAGTGTTAAATACACTAAAAGTAACAGTCTATAAATGGCCTAATAATAATAGATAACAATAGCCTTGGAAGTATTCCTCTTGACCCTAAACCTCAAATGACAGACAGACAGACAGAGTGCACCAGTTTCAAGGCTTTACCTCAGGTTGATCGTGAAGGAATCCTGACGGAATGCGTCTTGTCCGCGACTCAGCACAGTCATTCAACGCTAGGACATCCTGGACATCCGGAGAGTTGTTGTCATGTGTTAATACATTAACACTTTTCGTTGCACCCCACCGCGACACATTGGAGCTTTCCTCTGTGCAGCGTCAGATCGCCCTGGTAGGCTAAAACTCTCAAGGCATCACTGTCTGAGCCGTTCGTCTCGGATAACTTAAATGTCTTATTTGTCTACATCTTGATCCAGTCGTCTCTTCTTCACATTCGATGTAAAATCACGCGGGAGTCAGAGGAGAAACGTGAAGATGGAAAAAACGGAGAAAAAGTAACTGTAAACCGCAACGTCTGTAGCTGCTTGTGCGGTTGGGCACTTCGGACTGAACAGCTCATACCGCAGGAGAAAGTATTATTCTGCCATTCAGGGGGGAGATACATTAAGGGGCAATAAGCGAACCCTTACCATTTTCAGACATTACCGCATCAGCAGAAATGTCCTGTTACGAGTAGCCTAGACAAGATGACGGGCATTCTGGGATGTGTTTTACCTCGAGCCGGCACACTGTTGAGAGGGGATGGAGACTGGAGGTGCTTAAATAGAGGGAGGAATCGATTATGTGAAGAGATAATTATTTCTTAATAATGGTTCAGCATATTGTTGTTAGGTATTTCACATGCAAGGAGAGTGGAGGTGGAGAGAAAGTGGAGTATGTGTGCGTGTGTGTGTTTGAGTTTCAGGGTGGTGGGGCGGGGGTGAGCGTGGGAGAGGGAGAGAGAAGGAGGGAGGGAGGAGAGCGCGGTTCGACGCAATGCAGACCGGCTATACTAAAGCACGCTGCCTTGAGTTCTCTCTACACCACAATAGCAAGAGCATTGTGTGTGCCAGCATTGGCGTAATATCTGCTCTTCTGAAGGAAGGGTTATGAGCCAGCTAGTACCTTAATAATTATTTCCCAACCAATCAACAATGGTCCTAATGATAGGCTACTGATAAACTAACTTAAACTACAGTAATGAATTCATACAGTTTACATGTTTCTCTCTCAACTTCGCAGTTGTTCATACTCTCCTCTCAGCTCAATTCTGTGAGTGGCCACTGACCGGAAAGAGCGGTTGCGGTACAGACCATTTCAGCAGGAGTGGCTGTTTCAGCACCATGGACAGCGGTCTCGAGCAGCGCGTCTCCGACCAGAGCGCGCTCGACCATTATCCTGACCACCTACCCCCTGCCCTTCCTAGTGCATGGCGCACTATTATGTTGTTGTTACTGTCAATCTAATCGATAGGACAATTGAAAACAGGCATGTTACTGATTTAAGATATATCTGTTTCAAGTTGCAGTGAGTTCATTTAATTAACTTTTTTTTAGAAGGCCTGCATTAGTGAATGTTAGGAGGTGTCTGATCATTAATAAGCCAATAACTAACTCTTTCGCGTCACCCTCGATGATTTTATGAAATTGTCTTTTGATATGTGTATTTTTTTAAATTGATCTAATTAACATACCAAATTCGAAAAATATCTAGGGTCATAACTTTTGGATCTTATGGATGTAATAAACCGAATAAACAAAAAAAATATGATAATTTACAAAGCATGATT